>NC_091292.1:65293409-65587737 GCF_038502225.1 Cherax quadricarinatus
GTGTGAGCTGAGCACGTATACTGATGGTGTGAGCTGAGCACGTACACTGATGGTGAGAGCTGAGCACGTACACAGATTGTGTGAGCTGAGCACGTACATTGGTGTGAGCTGAGCACGTACACTGATGGTGTGAGCTGAGCACGTACACAGATGGTGTGAGCTGAGCACGTACACTAATAGTGCGAGCTGAGCACGTACATTGATGGTGTGAGCTGAGCACGTACTCTGACGGTGTGAGCTGAGCACGTACTCTGATGGTGTGAGCTGAGCACGTACACTGATCGTGTGAGCTGAGCACGTACACTGATGGTGCGAGTTGAGGACGTACACTGATGGTGTGAGCTGATCACGTACACTGTTGGTGTGAGCTGAGCATGTACACTGATGGTGTGAGCTGAGCACGTGCAGTGGTGGTGTGAGCTTAGCACGTACACTGATGGTGTGAGCCGAGAACGTACACTGATGGTGTGTGCTGAGCACGTACACTCATGGTGTGAGCTGAACACGTACACTGATGGTGTGAGCTGAGCACGTACACTGATGGTGTGAGCTGAGCACGTACACTGATAGTGTGAGCTGAGCATGTACGCTAATTGTGTGAGCTGAGCACGTACACTGGTGTGAGCTGAGCACGTACACTCATGGTGTGAGCTGAACACGTACACAGATGGTGTGAGCTTAGCACGTACACTGATGGTGTGAGTTGAGCACGTACACTGAAGGTGTGAGCTGAGCACGTACACTGATGGTGTGAGCTGAGCACGTACACTGATGGTGTGAGCTGAGCACATACACTGATGGTGTGATTTGAGCACGTTCACTGATGGTGTGAGCTGAGCACGTGCACTGATGGTGTGAGCTGAGCACGTCCACTGATGGTGTGAGAAGAGCACGTGCACTGATGGTGTGAGCTGAGCACGTATACTGATGGTGTGAGCTGAGCACGTACACTGATGGTGAGAGCTGAGCACGTACACAGATGGTGTGAGCTGAGCACGTACATTGGTGTGAGCTGAGCACGTACACTGATGGTGTGAGCTGAGCACGTACACAGATGGTGTGAGCTGAGCACGTACACTAATAGTGCGAGCTGAGCACGTACATTGATGGTGTGAGCTGAGCACGTACTCTGACGGTGTGAGCTGAGCACGTACTCTGATGGTGTAAGCTGAGCACGTACACTGATCGTGTGAGCTGAGCACGTACACTGATGGTGCGAGTTGAGGACGTACACTGATGGTGTGAGCTGATCACGTACACTGTTGGTGTGAGCTGAGCATGTACACTGATGGTGTGAGCTGAGCACGTGCAGTGATGGTGTGAGCTGAGCACGTACACTGATGGTGTGAGCCGAGAACGTACACTGATGGTGTGTGCTGAGCACGTACACTCATGGTGTGATCTGAACACGTACACTGATGGTGTGAGCTGAGCACGTACACTGATAGTGTGAGCTGAGCATGTACACTAATTGTGTGAGCTGAGCACGTACACTGGTGAGAGCTGAGCACGTACACTCATGGTGTGAGCTGAACACGTACACAGATGGTGTGAGCTTAGCACGTACACTGATGGTGTGAGTTGAGCACGTACACTGAAGGTGTGAGCTGAGCACGTACACTGATGGTGTGAGCTGAGCACGTACACTGATGGTGTGAGCTGAGCACATGCACTGATGGTGTGATCTGAGCACGTTCACTGATGGTGTGAGCTGAGCACGTGCACTGATGGTGTGAGCTGAGCACATACACTGATGGTGTGAGCTGAGCACATACACTGATGGTGTGAGCTGAACACGTACACAGATGGTGTGTGTCGAGCACGTACATTGATGGTGTGAGCTGAGCACGCACACAGATGGCGTGAGCTGAGCACGTACACTGATGGTGTGAGCTGAGCACATACACTGATGGTGTGAGCTGAGCACGTACACTGATGGTGTGAGCTGAACACGTACACAGATGGTGTGTGTTGAGAACGTACAGTGATGGTGTGAGCTGAACACGTACACAGATGGTGTGTGTTGAGCACGTACACTGATGGTGTGAGCTGAGCACGCACACTGATGGCGTGAGCTGAGCACGTACACTGATGGTGTGAGCTGAGCACATACACTGATGGTGTGAGCTGAGCACGTACACTGATGGTGTGAGCTGAACACGTACACAGATGGTGTGTGTTGAGAACGTACAGTGATGGTGTGAGCTGAACACGTACACAGATGGTGTGTTGAGCACGTACACTGATGGTGTGAGCTGAGCACTTACACTCATGGTGTGAGCTGAGCACGTCCACTGATGGTGTGAGCGGAGCACGTACACTGATGGTGTGAGCTGAGCACGTACACTGATATTGTGCATCCTACAAAATAAGCAGAATCATGGATGTCACTACTGCCCGGCTCCGTCTGGGTTACAAGTATATTTGGCAGGTTAAATCACCACCACCAGATGTAGACCAAACGAAATGTAAACTTTGCCAGATGGATTATTGTCACACCTTGCGTCATTATGTACTGGAGTGCGATAAAATTAATGAATTTAGAAACAACTCACTCAGAAGTGTTCAAGAAATGGCAAAGTATTTTATCCACAGTGGTATATTACAGACCATTCTGGAGAAATACCCTGACTTTGCTAGCTGTAAATAAAGCATTACCACATGTGTGCGTGTGTGTGTGTGCGTGTGTGTGTGTGTGTGTGCGTGTGTGTGTGTATGTGTGTGCACTCACCTAGTTGATATTGCAGGGGTTGAGTCCAAGCTCCTGTGTGTGTGTGTGTGTGTGTGTGTGTGTGTGTGTGTGTGTGTGTGTGTGTGTGTGTGTGAGTGTGTGTGTGTGTGTTAGTGTGTGTGAGTTTTATTTTTGTGTGTGTGTATGTGTCTGAGTGTGTGTGTGTGTTTGTGTGTGTGTGTACGAGTTTGTGTGTGTGTGTTTGTGTGTGTGTGAGTGTGTGAGTGTATGTGTATGAGTGTGTGTGTGTGTGTTTGTGTGTGTGAGTGTATGTGTATGAGTGTGTGTGTGTGTGTGTGTGGGTGTGTATATATGTGTGTGTGTGTGTGTGTGTGTGTGTGTGTGTGTGTGTGTGTGTGTGTGTGTGTGTGTGTGTGTGTGTGTTTGTGTTTGTGTGTGTGAGTGTATGTGTATGAGTGTGTGTGTGTGTGTGTGTGTGTGTGTGTGTGTGTGTGTGTGTTACACTCCAAGTATTGTAACAACTATTTCCTTTTTAGAGCATAACAATTTTGGTCAGAGAGGTTAGGGTAATAATAATGATCCTCCGGAATGCCTAATTTTAATTAAGTATATTCATAATATAACAAAAGCCAGTTATAATATACGAATTATCGTATATAAGTTAAGAATACATGTTTCTTCTGTAGTATCCAACATATACATAAGGCTTTCAAAACAGAGGATTAGGAGGATATCCTAGATATAACATATATATAAATGGAGATTACTTTATACATTAAAGTCTTGTTTCCCAATTGGAAGCAGTCAGAATAAAACAGAATATGTCCAGGCCGGCTAATAAATCTTGGCCAGTTACCAGAGACGAGCAGGAGTGTTCTCGTTGGCTGCTACTTCTTCACTGCTCGTCCCTCAACCTTGAGCATACAGGTAAAGTGGGTCACGTGACGTGACTCACCAACACTCAGTAGAGTAGTTGAACATAAAGGGGGGGGGGGGGGGAAGGGGGGGGTATAACCATCAAACATCACGGCTAACTACACACCGGCACACCGGGCGGCAGGCAGGTTACTATAGCTCCAATTAAACTTATCATGGCCATGTTACATAAATTATAATTGTTAATAAGAATTAATCTTAATAATACAAGGACGTTCATTTCCAATTTAGCTATTAAAGGAAATGACCGCAATGTAATATTAAAGGAAGGTTAACCATAGGGGCATGACACCCCGGCCCACAAGCAAATATCTCGGCGTTTAAGATGCTGATGGAGTAGAAGAAACCAACCAGCTGGTATAGGGATGGAGGTACATCATTCCAAGGTTAGTCATCCACTTGCTAGAACTGGTCCAGAAACTGCTTGACTGCAAAGAATTTCCGTAGTTAAGCCATATTAGGAGCGAGAGAGAGCATCGGCTAACACGTTGCTCGAACCCTTTATGTGAAAAATGGAGATCCGGTAAGGTTGGATCCTTAAAGCCCAGCGTAATATTCTAACATTTTTTGATTTCATAGAATTTATGAAAGTTAGAGGATTATGGTCTGAGTAAATATTTATCACATGAGGAGTATAACCGAGGTATACGTCAAAGTGTTCTAAGGACAACACTAAAGCCAGGGCTTCTTTTTCTATAGTTGAATAAGATCTTTGATATTCTTTTAATTTATAGGAAAAATAACATATTGGATGTAGAATATTACCGTTTTGGAAGGATTGCAATAAGACAGCACCTATAGCTGCATCACTGGCATCAACATGGAGGGTGAAAGGAATTTGGAAATTGGGTGCACGCAATACTGGGGCAGAGGAAAGGAAACGTTTTAAACGTTTAAAAGCTTGTTCACAATTCTCGTCCCAATTAAATTTATATTTAGGACTGGTCAATCTAGTCAGGGGGGAGGCAACTTGAGCAAAGTTTGGGCAAAAACGCCTGTAATAAGTAGCCATCCCCAAAAATCGTTGGAGGGCTTTCCTGTCTTGAGGAGACGGGAAATTTAAAATAGCTTGGACCTTTAATTGGTCGGGGGCTACTAGTCCCTTCCCTATTTTAAAACAGAGATATTTAATCTGGGCTTTACCAAAGTCACATTTTTGTAAATTTACAGTGAAATTGTATTTCTGCAATGCTTTCAGTAGTTGCTCTAATCTTTCTAAATGAGACTGCCAGTCATCACTAAAAACCACCAGGTCGTCTAAGTATGCCTCTACACCTTCTAAGGGTTGGACTAAAATGTTCATAATTCTCTGGAAAGAGGAGGCGGCGTTACACAAGCCGAAAGGCATAACCTTATACGTAAATAGTCCGTTCTTAACTACGAACCCGGAAATCTCTTGGGCCCTAGGAGTTAACGGCACCTGGTAATACCCTCTCAGCAAGTCTAATCTGGTCACAAAGTTGGCACCGGCTACAGCATCTATTAAATCATCAATCCTTGGTAATGGAAACCCATCTGGTTTGGTGACTGAATTTACTTTACGGTAATCCGTGCAAAGGCGTACGGTACCATCGGGTTTTGGGACCAATAAACAGGGAGAGGCCCAAGGTGTCCAACTGGGTTCTATCAAATTATATTCCAGTAATGTATTTATTTCTTGTTGAATTAATTCTTGCTTAGCAGGAGAGACCCGGTAAGGGGATTGCTTTATTGGACTATCTTCTAACAATTCAATATCGTGGAAACCCAATGTACAAGGAGTAGGGATATCTTTGAAGATGGAGTTATATTTAGTGATTAACTCTTTGATTTGAGATTTTTGGGAGGTAGGAAGAACTTCCAGGAAATGGTTTAGTTCTTTTAAAACTTCAGAATTATGTAGTCTAAATTCTCTTACTTCCCTTACAGTGTCATTCCTTATTTCAGTGGATGTAGGTTGAATAGAGGTAATAATAGTAGGGAGAAGGCTAGACTCGTACTTCTTTAAGTTATCTATGTGATACCTCTTAATTTTCTTACGTCGTCCTGGTTCACGGACCAGATAATTCACGTCATTTTCTTTGTCTACTATTTCATATGGCCCCAAATATCTAGGTTTTAGAGAATGTCCTGGAATTAAGTTTTTAACTAACACTAATTCATTCGGAGAGAATGAACGAGATTTAGCCTTTTGGTCATAAGATTTCTTCATTTTGGCTTGAGCTTCTGACAGATTCACGGCAGCTAAGCTTTTTAATTTGGAGAGAGGTTCTTTCCAAAGTAGAGGACTGGGATGAAGAGGTCCTCTCTTCCCTATCCAAGAATCTCGTAATATGGCTAGGGGTCCTCGCACCTGATGTCCAAAAATCAAGTCAAATGGAGAGTATTTAGTACTTTCTTGTTCAGCTTCACGGAGGGCGAAGAGAAGAAAGGGTAAACCTTCGTCCCATTCACGAGAATATTGCTCACAGTAAGCACGTAAAGTAGATTTAAGGGTTTGGTGGAATCTTTCTAGCACTCCTTGTGACTGGGGATGATATGCTGTAGAGAGGATCTGTCTTACTCCTAATCGAGACATAGCCTCTTTAAAAACCTTAGACGTAAAATTAGAACCTTGGTCAGATTGAATTTCACGTGGTATGCCTACTTGAGCAAAGAAGCGTATTAAAGCTCTTACTATATTTCTGGAATTAATTTTGGACATGGGGATAGCATCAGGATACCGAGTTGCCATATCTATGATAGTGAAGATATACTGGTTACCCCTTTTTGTGCGGGGCAACGGTCCTACACAATCAATAACTAATCTTTCAAAAGGTTCTTCAGGACATTTTATTGGAAGTAAAGGGGCAGACGCGGGATTGTGCGCCGTTTTGCCTATTATTTGACAAACGTGGCATTTCCGCAGTTTGTCAGCAATATAAGTCCTCATCTGAGGCCAAAAAAAATATTTCCTTATCTTTTTCTCTGTCTTACGAGATCCTAAATGACCTCCCAGTGGATTATCATGTGCTAGTTCAAATACCATATTACGTAAGGGCGATGGCACCACTAACAAGTTTCCTTTTGAACTCAAATCATTATCATTATTTCTCTTCCAAAGAAAACCGTCATCATCTAAAAGGTAACCTTCCTCTTTATCCTTATTGGTTAAACTTTTATCGTCCTTTAGAGCTATAAGAAATTCTTCTTTATTACATTTTCTAGCTAGGTCCGCAGGGACTGGTAAAACTTTGTCACCTGTGGGTCTCGACTGAATTGCTTCGCTAAACAGGAAGTTCAAACCTAATTCATCGGACATTTCTAAAGGCTGTTGAATATCCAAATTGTTAGAGTTCTTAGCCATGGCTCTGGTGACCACATTAAGGGGAAATAAATCTAGCCCTGCCTCAGAGGCTTCTAAGGCATAATTTACATCACAAGGATTATCTAAAACCAGAGGCTCTCTGGGTATCTCCAATTGATCAATTTCGTTCCCGATTAATAGATCCACGCCGGCAATGGGAAAAGGTTTATCTGAAAGTCCCACATTGATCCAGCCTACATATCCAGGCAGTTCTACATAAATCCTTATAATAGGGACCTTTATTATTGTGCCTCCGTAAGCCTCTAATAATACGTCTAGCCGGGGTTCTCTACTAGTAGGTAACTTTACCAGGTTTGATCTTAATAAAGAGAGATAGCTGCCAGTATCTCGAAAGGTCGTGATATTTACTAACCTCTCTTTACAGAGTCCGAACTTCCCCTGGGAAAAGTAGGGTTCCATAGCTACTCGGACCTTTTCTTCTGAAGCACTGTCGTGGTAAAGTCATCTATTAGACGGTCTGCTAGAGGAGGCCTGAAAAGGTAGAGATTCATCATCACGAGTTTCATACTTCCGAGAGGAATTTATTACCTGGGTAGGATACCTCCCTCTTGGTTGGGTTTTATCTTCCCGCTGTTTATGCCAACACTGGGACTGTCTATGACCTAACTTTTTACAAAAAAGGCACAGTGGTAATTGATCTTTAGGATACTGTCTGGAGAAAGAGCCGTTTGTCACCTGTTTTTTGTCTGAATACACCTTCAAAGGTTCGCCAGCTGGAGCTTTCCTAGCCGTCAATCTTGAACTAAAAGCTTGGGAAGTAGATTTCTTTTCCGGGGCCTTAGACATTTCTGTGGTTATAGCATGGGAAATTTCAAAGTGATCTGCGTGGGCAGCAGTATCTAACAAGTTAGTAGTGGGAAATGTCAAAAGATAAGTATGCACCCTCTCTGGAAAATATTTAAAAAGATCTTCATGCAACATCAGCTGGGAAAGTGACTCGACTGAGGCGGCTCCCGCGGCCCTACGCCAACGCTCGAAAGCAGAGAGCTTTTCCCTGGCAAAGTCCACCCAAGACTGCTGAGGATATTTCTTCAGAGTTCTAAACATTTTCAAATAACTGACAGGTAATAAATCATAAGCTTTCAGAAGACAATCTTTTACCCGAGTATAATCAGAATATTGTTCAAAAGGTAAGTTGGCAGTTATGGTTTGGGCTTTTCCTATTAAAGATGAATGTATTAAAGCAGCCCAATATTTAGGAGGCCATTGCATCACCTTCGCCTGATTTTCGAATGCTTCAAAAAATGAATCTAAATTATCCTCCGTAAATTTAGGCATCAAAGAGGCTGCTTTTCCAAGGTCAAATGAAGGGATTGTATACATATTACTGGATTCTCTTTTCTTCCTCAGTACTTCCCGTTCATAAAGCAAAGATTCACGTTCAAAATTCTCCCTTTTTAACTTTCTCTGGGCTTCTACAAAGGAGGTTTGAAGCAATAAAATACGTTCTAGACGTTCAAAATTCTCCTTAGATTGAATAGTAGTCAAAAGGGCTAAAGAGATTTGAGGTGGAACGTGTTCATCATCCAAAAGGACTTCTTGTTCTGTTTCAAAACTATCTGTAAATGGTTTACCTGGATCCGTTTCTTTAGTGTGATTGAGTTCTGTTCCCCATATAGTCCTTGGAGATGGAATTGGAGTCGTTGTAGCAGCGTAGCGTTTCCGAGTATCAGGAAGTTCATGTCCGTCGTCTCCAGTAGGGGTTGTTAGCGTCGTAATTTCGGCCTCGGGCGTCTGTAGAAAAGAATTCAAAAAGGAAGGAATATCTGCTTCTCCATTCTCGATCTCTGGATCCTGCTCATCTGGAAAAAGGACATTCTGTATCATACATCTGACTGTCTGGGCAGTGAAATGCCTGTCGTATTTTATGCCCAAGCTTCGTGCTAATTGCCAACAAGATTGAAGCTTCAAATTTTGTAATTTCTCCTTTGTTATATCTTCAAACCTCTCTGCCATTTCTACATTCATTTTAAAGGAAATTCAGTGTTATGCTCCCGGACAGGCCCCCACTTGTTACACTCCAAGTATTGTAACAACTATTTCCTTTTTAGAGCATAACAATTTTGGTCAGAGAGGTTAGGGTAATAATAATGATCCTCCGGAATGCCTAATTTTAATTAAGTATATTCATAATATAACAAAAGCCAGTTATAATATACGAATTATCGTATATAAGTTAAGAATACATGTTTCTTCTGTAGTATCCAACATATACATAAGGCTTTCAAGACAGAGGATTAGGAGGATATCCTAGATATAACATATATATAAATGGAGATTACTTTATACATTAAAGTCTTGTTTCCCAATTGGAAGCAGTCAGAATAAAACAGAATATGTCCAGGCCGGCTAATAAATCTTGGCCAGTTACCAGAGACGAGCAGGAGTGTTCTCGTTGGCTGCTACTTCTTCACTGCTCGTCCCTCAACCTTGAGCATACAGGTAAAGTGGGTCACGTGACGTGACTCACCAACACTCAGTAGAGTAGTTGAACATAAAGGGGGGGGGGGGAAGGGGGGGGTATAACCATCGAACATCACGGCTAACTACACACCGGCACACTGGGCGGCAGGCAGGTTACTATAGCTCCAATTAAACTTATCATGGCCATGTTACATAAATTATAATTGTTAATAAGAATTAATCTTAATAATACAAGGACGTTCATTTCCAATTTAGCTATTAAAGGAAATGACCGCAATGTAATATTAAAGGAAGGTTAACCATAGGGGCATGACAGTGTGTGTGTGTGTGTGTGTGTGTGTGTGTACGTACCTCTGTAATCTGTAAATACCTTTGTAACTTGTAATAATTGTGACAAAACACATACATGGAGTTCATTACCTTTGTAAATTACGAGTTCATTACATCTGTTTCTTGCTCAGCTATCAAAACTTTGGGGTCCACTCCCTGGACCAATTATGTACCTCTGTAATCTTTTGACTACCGCCCACAGGATGGGTATGGGGTGCATAATAAACATATTAAACTAAACTAACACTGATTGTGTGAGCTGAGCACGTACACTGGTGTGAGCTGAGCACGTACACTGATGGTGTGAGCTGAGCACGTACACTGGTGTGAGCTGAGCACGTACACTGATGGTGTGAGCTGAGCACGTACACTGATGGTGTGAGCTGAGCACGTACACTCATGGTGTGAGCTGAGCACGTGCACTGATTGTGTGAGCTGAGCACGTACACTGATGGTGTTAGCTCAGCACGTACACTGATGGTGTGAGCTGAGCACGTACACTGATGGTTTGAGCTGAGCACGTACACTCATGGTGTGAGCTGAGCACGTACACTGATGGTGTGAGCTGAGCACGTGCACTGATGGTGTGAGCTGAGCACGTACACTCATGGTGTGAACTGAGCACGTACACTGATGGTGTGAGCTGAGCACGTACACTCATGGTGTGAGCTGAGCACGTACACTGATGGTGTGAGCTGAGCACGTACACTGATGGTGTTAGCTGAGCACGTACACTCATGGTGTGAGCTGAGCACGTACACTGATGGTGTGAGATTAGCACGTACACTGATGGTGTGAGCGGAGCACGTACACTCATGGTGTGAGCTGAGCACGTACACTGATGGTGTGAGCTGAGCACGTGCACTGATGGTGTGAGCTGAGCACGTACACTGATGGTGTGAAGTGAGCACGTACACTGATGGTTTGAGCTGAGCACGTACACTGATGGTGTGAGCTGAGCACGTACACTGGTGTGAGCTGACCACGTACACTGGTGTGAGCTGAGCACGTGCACTGATGGTGTGAGCTGAGCACGTACACTGATGGTGTAAGCTGAGCACGTACACTGATGGTGTGAGCTGAGCACGTACACTCATGGTGTGAACTGAGCACGTCCGCTGATGGTGTGAGCTGAGCACGTATACTGATGGTGTGAGTTGAGCACGTACACTGATGGTGTGAGCTGAGCACGTATACTGATGGTGTGAGCTGAGCACGTACACTGATGGTGTAAGCTGAGCACGTACACTGATGGTGTGAGCTGAGCACGTCCACTGATGGTGTGAGATGAGCACGTGCACTGATGGTGTGAGCTGAGCACGTATACTGATGGTGTGAGCTGAGCACGTACACTGATGGTGAGAGCTGAGCACGTACACAGATGGTGTGAGCTGAGCACGTACATTGGTGTGAGCTGAGCACGTACACTGATGGTGTGAGCTGAGCACGTACACAGATGGTGTGAGCTGAGCACGTACACTAATAGTGTGAGCTGAGCACGTACACTGATGGTGTGAGCTGAGCACGTACTATGACGGTGTGAGCTGAGCACGTACTCTGATGGTGTGAGCTGAGCACGTACACTGATCGTGTGAGCTGAGCACGTACACTGATGGTGCGAGTTGAGGACGTACACTGATGGTGTGAGCTGATCACGTACACTGTTGGTGTGAGCTGAGCATGTACACTGATGGTGTGAGCTGAGCACGTGCAATGATGGTGTGAGCTGAGCACGTACACTGATGGTGTGAGCCGAGAACGTACACAGATGGTGTGTGCTGAGCACGTACACTCATGGTGTGAGCTGAACACGTACACTGATGGTGTGAGCTGAGCACGTACACTGATGGTGTGAGCTGAGCACGTACACTGATAGTGTGAGCTGAGCATGTACACTAATTGTGTGAGCTGAGCACGTACACTGGTGTGAGCTGAGCACGTACACTCATGGTGTGAGCTGAACACGTACACAGAAGGTGTGAGCTTAGCACGTACACTGATGGTGTGAGTTGAGCACGTACACTGAAGGTGTGAGCTGAGGACGTACACTGATGGTGTGAGCTGAGCACGTACACTGATGGTGTGAGCTGAGCACATACACTGATGGTGTGAGCTGAGCACGTTCACTGATGGTGTGAGCTGAGCACGTGCACTGATGGTGTGAGCTGAGCACGTACACTGATGGTGTGAGCTGAGCACGTACACTGGTGGTGTGAGCTGAGCACATAAACTCATGGTGTGAACTGAGCACGTCCACTGATGGTGTGAGCCGAGCGGGTCCACTGATGGTGTGAGCTGAGCACGTACACCGATTGTGTGAGCTGAGCACGTACACAGATGGTGTGAGCTGAGCACGTACATTGATGGTGTGAGCAGAGCACGTACACTGATGATGTTAGCTGAGCACGTACACAGATGGTGTGATCAGAGCACCTACACTGATGGTGTGAGCTGAGCACGTACTCTGACGTTGTGAGCTGAGCACGTACTCTGATGGTGTGAGCTGAGCACGTACACTGATCGTGTGAGCTGAGCACGTACACTGATGGTGCGAGTTGAGGACGTACAATGATTGCGTGAGCTGATCACGTACACTGATGGTGTGAGCTGAGCATGTACACTGATGGTGTGAGCTGAGCACGTACAATGATGGTGTGAGCTGAGCACGTACAATGATGGTGTGAGCCGAGAACGTACACTGATGGTGTGTGCTGAGCACGTACACTGATGGTGTGAGCTGAACACGTACACTGATCGTGTGAGCTGAGCACGTACACTGATGGTGTGAGCTGAGCACGTACACTTGTGTGAGCTGAGCACGTACACTGATTGTGTGAGCTGAGCACGTACACTGATGGTGTGAGCTGAGCACGTACACTCATGGTGTGAGCTGAACACGTAATCTGTGTGAGCTGAACACGTACACGGATGGTGTGACCTTAGCACGTACACTGATGGTGTGAGTTGAGCACGTACACTGAAGGTGTGAGCTGAGCTCGTACACTGATGGTGTGAGCTGAGCACGTACACTGATGGTGTGAGCTGAGCACGTACACTGATGGTGTGAGCTGAGCACGTACACTAATGGTGTGAGCTGAGTACGTACACTAATGGTGTGAGCTGAGCACGTACACTGATCTTGTGAGCTGAGCACGTACACTGATCGTGTGAACTGAGCACGAACACTGATGGTGTGATCTTAGTACCTTACAGTGATGATGTGAGCTGAGGACGTACACTGATTGTGTGAGCTGAGCACGTACACTGATGGTGTGAGCTGAACACATACACTGATCGTATGAGCTGAGCACCTACACTCATGGTGTGAGCAGAGCACGTACACTGATGGTGTGAGCTGAGCATGGACACTGATGGTGTGAGCTGAACACGTACACAGATTGTGTGAGCTGAGCACGTACACTGGGTGTGAGCTAAGCACGTACACTGATGGTGTGAGCAGATCACGCACACTCATGATGAGAGCTGAGCACGTCCACTGATGGTGTGAGCTGAGCACGTACACTTATGGTGTAAGGTGAGCACATACACTCATGGTGTGAGCTGAGCACCTACACTGATGCTGTTAGCTTAGCGCGTACACTGATGGTGTGAGCTGAGCACGTACACTCATGGTGTGAGCTGAGCACGTGCACTGATTGTGTGAGCTGAGCACGTACAGTGATGGTGTTAGCTGAGCACGTACACTGATGGTGTGAGCTGAGCACGTACACTGATGGTTTGAGCTGAGCACGTACACTCATGGTGTGAGCTGAGCACATACACTCATGGTGTGAGCTGAGCACGTGCACTGATGGTGTGAGCTGAGCACGTACACTGTTGGTGTGAACTGAGCACGTACACTGATGGTGTGAGCTGAGCACGTAGACTCATGGTGTGAGCTGAGCACGTACACTGATGGTGTGAGCTGAGCACGTACACTGATGGTGTTATCTGAGCACGTACACTCATGGTGTGAGCTGAGCACGTGCACTGATGGTGTGAGATTAGCACGTACACTGATGGTGTGAGCGGAGCACGTACACTCATGGTGTGAGCGGAGCACGTACACTCATGGTGTGAGCTGAGCACGTACACTGATGGTTTGAGGTGAGCACGTACACTCATGGTGTGAGCTGAGCACATACACTCATGGTGTGAGCTGAGCACGTGCACTGATGGTGTGAGCTGAGCACGTACACTGATGGTGTGAGCTGAGCACATACACTGATGGTGTGAGCTGAGCACGTACAATGACGGTGTGACCTGAGCACGTACACTGATGGTGTGAGCTGAGCACGTACACTGGTGTGAGCTGAGCACGTACACTGATTGTGTGAGCTGAGCACGTACACTGATGGTGTGAGCTGAGCACGTACACTCATGGTGTGAGCTGAACACGTAATCTGTGTGAGCTGAACACGTACACTGATGGTGTGACCTTAGCACGTACACTGATGGTGTGAGTTGAGCACGTACACTGAAGGTGTGAGCTGAGCACGTACACTGATGGTGTGAGCTGAGCACGTACACTGATGGTGTGAGCTGAGCACGTACACTAATGGTGTGAGCTGAGCACGTACACTAATGGTGTGAGCTGAGCACGTACACTGATCTTGTGAGCTGAGCACGTACACTGATGGTGTGAGCTGAGCACGAACACTGATGGTGTGATCTTAGTACGTACAGTGATGATGTGAGCTGAGGACGTACACTGATTGTGTGAGCTGAGCACGTACACTGATGGTGTGAGCTGAACACATACACTGATCGTATGAGCTGAGCACCTACACTCATGGTGTGAGCAGAGCACGTACACTGATGGTGTGAGCTGAGCATGGACACTGATGGTGTGAGCTGAACACGTACACAGATTGTGTGAGCTGAGCACGTACACTGGGTGTGAGCTAAGCACGTACACTGATGGTGTGAGCAGATCACGCACACTCATGGTGAGAGCTGAGCACGTCCACTGATGGTGTGAGCTGAGCACGTACACTTATGGTGTAAGGTGAGCACATACACTCATGGTGTGAGCTGAGCACCTACACTGAGGCTGTTAGCTTAGCGCGTACACTGATGGTGTGAGCTGAGCACGTACACTCATGGTGTGAGCTGAGCACGTGCACTGATTGTGTGAGCTGAGCACGTACAGTGATGGTGTTAGCTGAGCACGTACACTGATGGTGTGAGCTGAGCACGTACACTGATGGTTTGAGCTGAGCACGTACACTCATGGTGTGAGCTGAGCACATACACTCATGGTGTGAGCTGAGCACGTGCACTGATGGTGTGAGCTGAGCACGTACACTGATGGTGTGAACTGAGCACGTACACTGATGGTTTGAGCTGAGCACGTACACTCATGGTGTGAGCTGAGCACGTGCACTGATTGTGTGAGCTGAGCACGTACAGTGATGGTGTTAGCTGAGCACGTACACTGATGGTGTGAGCTGAGCACGTACACTGATGGTTTGAGCTGAGCACGTACTCTCATGGTGTGAGCTGAGCACGTACACTGATGGTGTGAGCTGAACACGTGCACTGATGGTGTGAGCTGAGCACGTACACTCATGGTGTGAACTGAGCACGTACACTGATGGTGTGAGCTGAGCACGTAGACTCATGGTGTGAGCTGAGCACGTACACTGATGGTGTGAGCTGAGCACGTACACTGATGGTGTTAGCTGAGCACGTACACTCATGGTGTGAGCTGAGCACGTGCACTGATGGTGTGAGATTAGCACGTACACTGATGGTGTGAGCGGAGCACGTACACTCATGGTGTGAGCGGAGCACGTACACTCATGGTGTGAGCTGAGCACGTACACTGATGGTTTGAGCTGAGCACGTACACTCATGGTGTGAGCTGAGCACATACACTCATGGTGTGAGCTGAGCACGTGCAGTGATGGTGTGAGCTGAGCACGTACACTGATGGTGTGAACTGAGCACGTACACTGATGGTTTGAGCTGAGCACGTACACTCATGGTGTGAGCGGAGCACGTACACTGATGGTGTGAGCGGAGCACGTACACTGATGATGCGAGCTGAGCACGTACACTCATGGCGTGAGCTGAGCACGTACACTGATGGTGAGAGTTGAGCACGTACACTGATGGTGTGAGCTGAGCACATACACTGATGGTGTGAGCTGAGCACATACACTGACGGTGTGACCTGAGCACGTACACTGATGGTGTGACCTGAGCACGTGCACTGATAGTGTGAGCAGAGCACGTGCACTGGTGTGAGCTGAGCACGTACACTGATGGTGTGAGCTGATGACGTACACTCATGGTGTGAGCTGATCACGTACACTGATGGTGTGTCCTAAGCACGTACACTCATGGTGTGAGCTGAACACCTACCATGGTGGTGTGAGCTGAGCACGTACACTGATGGTGTGAGCTGAGCACGTACACTCATGGCGTGAGCTGAGCACGTACACTGATGGTGAGAGTTGAGCACGTGCACTGATGGTGTGAGCTGAGCACGTACACTGATGGTGTGAGCTGAGCACATACAATGACGGTGTGACCTGAGCAAGTTCACTGATGGTGTGAGCTGACTACGTGCACTGATGGTGTGAGCTGAGCTCGTACACTGATGGTGTGAGCTGAACACCTACCCTGATGGTGTGAGCTGAGCACGTACACTGATGGTGTGAGCTGAGCACGTACACTCATGGTGTGAGCTTAGCACGTACACTGATTGTGTGAGCTGAGCATGTACACTCATGGTGTGAGCTGAGCACGTACACTGATGCTGTTGGCTGAGCACGTACACTGATGGTGCGAGCTGAGCACGTACACTCATGGTGTGAGCTGAGCACGTACACTGATGGTGTGAGCTGAGCACTTACACTGATTTTGTGAGCTGAGCACGTACACTGATGGTGTGAGCTTAGCACGTACACTGATGGTGTGAGCTGAGCACGTGCGTTGATGGTGTGAGCTGAGCACGTGCACTGATGGTGTGAGCTGAGCACATACACTGATGGTGTGAGCTGAGCACGTACTCTGATGGTGTGAGCTGAGCACGTACACTGATGGTGTGAGCTGAGCACGTACACTGATTTTGTGAGCTGAGCACGTACACTGATGCTGTGAGCTGAGCACGTACACTTATCGTGTGAGCTGAGCACGTACACTGATGGTGTGAGCTGAGCACGTACACTGGTGTGAGCTGAGTACGTACACTGATGGTGTGAGCTGAACACGTACACTGATGGTTTGAGCTGAGCACGTACACTGATGGTGTGAGCTGAGCACGTACACTGATGGTGTTAGCTGAGCACGTTCACTGATGGTGTGAGCTGAGCACGTCCTCTGATGGTGTGAGCTTAGCACGTACACTGATGGTGTGAGCTGAGCAGGTACTCTGATGGTGTGAGCTGAGCACGTACACTCATGGCGTGAGCTGAGTACGTACACTGATGGTGTGAGTTGAGCACGAACACTGATGGTGTGAGCTGAGCACGTACACTGTTGGTGTGAGCTGATCACGTATAATGACGGTGTGAGCTGAGCACTTACACTGATGGTGTGAGCTGAGCACGTGCACTGATGGTGTGAGCTGAGCACGTACACTGTTGGTGTTAGCTGATCACGTATAATGATGGTGTGAGCTGAGCACATACACTGATGGTGTGAGCTGAGCACTTAAACTGATGGTGTGAGCTGAGCACGTACACTGATGATGTTAGTTGAGTACTTACACTGATGGTGTGAGCTGAGCACGTACACTTATGGTGTGAGCTGAGCACGTACACTGATGGTGTGAGCTGAGCACGTGCACTGATGGTGTGAGCTGAGCACGTACACTGATGGTGTGAGCTGAGCACGTACGCTGATGGTGTGAGCTGAACACGTACGCTGATGGTGTGAGCTGAACACGTACGCTGATGGTGTGAGCTGAACACGTACGCTGATGGTGTGAGCTGAACACGTATGCTGATGGTGTGAGCTGAGCACGTACACTGATGGTGTGAGCTACCAACCGAGCTAAGAGACACTGTAAAGTTATTTCAGATCTAGAAGGACTTACTTTATTCCTAGGTGGAATTTTTTCATAGCTAGGTGGACTTATTTCATAGCTAGGTGGACTTATTTCATAGCTAGGTGGACTTATTTCATAGCTAGGTGGAATTATTTCATAGCTAGGTGGACTTATTTCATAGCTAAGTGGACTTATTTCTTAGCTAGGTTGACTTATTTCATAGCTAGGTGGACTTATTTCATAGCTAAGTGGAATTATTTTATAGCTAGGTGGACTTATTTCATAGCTATGTGGACTTATTTCATAGCTATGTGGACTTATTTCATAGCAAGGTGGAATTATTTCATAGCTAGGTGGACTTATTTCATAGCTAGGTGGACTTATTTCATGGCTAGGTGGACTTATTTCATAGCTAGGTGGAATTATTTCATAGCTAGGTGGACTTATTTCATAGCTATGTGGACTTATTTCATAGCTAGGTGGAATTATTTCATAGATAGGTGGAATTATTTCATAGATATGTGGACTTATTTCATAGCTAGGTGGACTTATTTCATAGCTATGTGGACTTATTTGATAGCTAGGTGGAATTATTTCATAGATAGGTGGAATTATTTCATAGATATGTGGACTTATTTCATAGCTAGGTGGACTTATTTCATAGCTAGGTGAACTTATTTCATTACTAGGTATACTTATTTTAAAGCTAGGTGGACTTATTTAATAGCTAGGTGGACTTATTTCATAGCTAGGTGGACTTATTTCATAGCTAGGTGGACTTATTTCATAGCTAGGTGGACTTATTTCATAGCTAGGTGGACTTATTTCATAGCTAGGTGGACTTATTTCATAGCTAGGTGGACTTATTTCATAGCTAGGTGGACTTATTTCATAGCTAGGTGGACTTATTTCATCTCTAGGTGAACTTTTTTCATAGCTATGTGGAATTATTTCATAGCTAGGTGGACTTTGTTTCATTGCTAGGTGGACTTATTTCATAGCTAGGTGGACTTATTTCATTGCTAGGTGGACTTATTTCATTGCTAGGTAGACTTATTTCATAGCTGGGTTGAATTATTTCATTCCTATGTGGAATTATTTCATAGCTAGTTTACCTGGAGTTTACCTGGAGAAAGAGTTTCGGGTGTCAACGTCCCCGCGGCCCTGTCTGTAAGCAGGCTTCATGGTGGATCAGAGCCTGATCAACCAGGCTGTTACTGCTGGCTGCACGCAATCCAACGTACGAGCCACAGCCTGGTTGGTCAGGTACCGACTTTAGGTTCTTGTCCAGTGCCTTGTCCACCCCCACACACACTCCCACCGCTCTATAGAATGGTCTTGTAGACAAGCAAACAATTGAGACAGGGGACAACCCTGCCTGATACCCCAACCCAAGGATACCCACTCCTCAGCTTCCCATTTACCTGTAAATGCACTCCTACCCCTTTGTACAAGGTCTCTGCCCAACACACCACCTCCCTGAAACCCTGCTTCCTTAATATATACCACAATGTCTCACATTCCACACTATCATAAGCTGCCTATATATATATATATATATATATATATATATATATATATATATATATATATATATATATATATATATATATATATATATATAGCAAATAATGTTAATGTGATTGCTGAAAAATTGGGAAGAGGAGCACAGGAAAAGACACTTCAGATTTAGACACACACTGTCGTAGATTATAGCCGAAATGCAAGGTAATAATCAGGAGGATGTGTTCATAATGATGAATAATGACTCTGTAAAGCGTTACTATAAATTTACATTAGATGAAATGGCTGTTTATGGTAACAATGGTTGAAATAGAATAATAAGAGACGGTGGTGACTGGGATTAGGTTAGGTAATGTCTGTCTAGTCTTGTGGCAGAACGTAATTAGCTTATAAAATGTGGCATTTCCTTACCTTGTATAACAGTTGTTTCTACTAAACACAATAATGTCGTTAGCTTCGTCCCAAAGTTACTTGTTACCAAGGTATGGTAGTTGACAGTGATGGTGCCAGTTGACAATGATGACCTGATAGACAGTACTAGTACTAGTATCACTGGAGAGTGATGGTCCCAGTGACAGGTGAGAGTGGTCCAGGAGGTGGTCCTGCTACACTGGAGAGTGATGGTCCCAGTGACAGGTGAGAGTGGTCCAGGAGGTGGTCCTGCTACACTGGAGAGTGATGGTCCCAGTGACAGGTGAGAGTGGTCCAGGAGGTGGTCCTGCTACACTGGAGAGTGATGGTCCCAGTGACAGGTGAGAGTGGTCCAGGTGGTGGTCCTGCTACAGAGAGAGGAAGTCACACTGACAAGCAGCAAGCAACAACCATCTTTATATAGCAACAACCGTCAACCCCCCCCCCCCCCCACAACACCGCCCACATGCGCACTCTCCTCTTCTCAACACGTTTAAATTCCATAAGTTTATTCTGCCTCCCACAGTATTAAAGGCGAGTTGAATACATAATATTAAAACACGTAAAAGACCTATGCCTAAACTTTCATTTGATAAATTTGTTACAGTATCTACAACTGCATAAATAACTCATTACAACTGCAGCCTGATATAAACATGTAAATAGTTCAGTATCAATGTATACACTGGGCGTGTATGTTGTGTAGTGGACCGGATGGTCACACTGGGCGTGTATGTTGAGTAGTGGACCGGATGGTCACACTGGGCGTGTATGTTGTGTAGTGGACCGCATGGTCACACTGGGCGTGTATGTTGTGTAGTGGACCTGGTGGTCACACTGGGCGTGTATGTTGTGTAGTGGACCTGGTGGTCACACTGGGCGTGTATGTTGTGTAGTGGACCTGGTGGTCACACTGGGCGTGTATGTTGTGTAGTGGACATGGTGGTCACACTGGGCGTGTATGTTGTGTAGTGGACCTGGTGGTCACACTGGGCGTGTATGTTGTGTAGTGCACCGGATGGTCACACTGGGCGTGTATGTTGTGTAGTGGACTGGATGGTCACACTGGGCGTGTATGTTGTGTAGTGGACCTGGTGGTCACACTGGGCGTGTATGTTGTGTAGTGGACCGGGTGGTTACACTGGGCGTGTATGTTGTGTAGTGGACCTGGTGGTCATACTGGGCGTGTATGTTGTGTAGTGGACCGGATGGTCACACTGGGCGTGTATGTTGTGTAGTGGACCGGATGGTCACACTGGGCGTGTATGTTGTGTAGTGGACCGGATGGTCACACTGGGCGTGTATGTTGTGTAGTGGACCGGATGGTCACACTGGGCGTGTATGTTGTGTAGTGGACCGGATGGTCACACTGGGCGTGTATGTTGTGTAGTGGACCGGATGGTCACACTGGGCGTGTATGTTGTGTAGTGGACCGGGTGGTCACACTGGGCGTGTATGTTGTGTAGTGGACCGGGTGGTCACACTGGGCGTGTATGTTGTGTAGTGGACCGGGTGGTCACACTGGGCGTGTATGTTGTGTAGTGGACCTGGTGGTCACACTGGGCGTGTATGTTGTGTAGTGGACCTGGTGGTCACACTGGGCGTGTATGTTGTGTAGTGGACCGGATGGTCACACTGGGCGTGTATGTTGTGTAGTGGACCGGGTGGTCACACTGGGCGTGTATGTTGTGTAGTGGACTGGATGGTCACACTGGGCGTGTATGTTGTGTAGTGGACTGGATGGTCACACTGGGCGTGTATGTTGTGGTCACACTGGGCGTGTATGTTGTGTAGTGGACGGGATGGTCATACTGTGCGTGTATGTTGTGTAGTGGACCGTATGGACACACTGGGCGTGTATGTTGTGTACCGGTGGTCACACCGGTATGGTCACACTGGGCGTGTATGTTGTGTAGTGGACCGGATGGTCACACTGGGCGTGTATGTTGTGTAGTGGACCGGATGGTCACACTGGGCGTGTATGTTGTGTAGTGGACCGGAAGGTCACACTGGGCGTGTATGTTGTGTAGTGGACCGGATGGTCACACTGGGCGTGTATGCTGTGTAGTGGACCGGATGGTCACACTGGGCGTGTATGTTGTGTAGTGGACCGGATGGTCACAATGGGCGTGTATGTTGTGTAGTGGACTGGGCGTGTATGTGTGTGTACCGGATGGATGGTCACACTGGGCGTGTATGTTGTGTAGTGGACCGGATGGTCACACTGGGCGTGTATGTTGTGTAGTGGACCGGATGGTCACACTGGGCGTGTATGTTGTGTAGTGGACCGGATGGTCACACTGGGCGTGTATGTTGTGTAGTGGACCGGGTGGTCACACTGGGCGTGTATGTTGTGTAGTGGACCGGATGGTCACACTGGGCGTGTATGTTGTGTAGTGGACCGGGTGGTCACACTGGGCGTGTATGTTGTGTAGTGGACCGGATGATCACACTGGGCGTGTATGTTGTGTAGTGGACCGGATGATCACACTGGGCGTGTATGTTGTGTAGTGGACCGGGTGGTCACACTGGGCGTGTATGTTGTGTAGTGGACCGGGTGGTCACACTGGGCGTGTATGTTGTGTAGTGGACCGGATGGTCACACTGGGCGTGTATGTTGTGTAGTGGACCGGATGATCACACAGGGCGTGTACGTTGTGTAGGTGACCGGGTGGTCACACTGGGCGTGTATGTTGTGTAGTGGACCGGGTGGTCACACTGGGCGTGTATGTTGTGTAGTGGACCGGGTGGTCACACTGGGCGTGTATGTTGTGTAGTGGACTGGATGGTCACACTGGGCGTGTATGTTGTGTAGTGGACCGGATGATCACACTGGGCGTGTATGTTGTGTAGGGGACCGGATGGTCACACTGGGCGTGTAAGTTGTGTAGTGGACCGGGTGGTCACACTGGGCGTGTATGTTGTGTAGTGGACCGGATGGTCACACTGGGCGTGTATGTTGTGTAGTGGACCGGGTGGTCACACTGGGCGTGTATGTTGTGTAGTGGACCGGATGGTCACACTGGGCGTGTATGTTGTGTAGTGGACCGGATGGTCACACTGGGCGTGTATGTTGTGTAGTGGACCGGATGGTCACACAGGGCGTGTATGTTGTGTAGTGGACCGGATGGTCACACTGGGCGTGTATGTTGTGTAGTGGACCGGGTGGTCACACTGGGCGTGTATGTTGTGTAGTGGACCGGGTGGTCACACTGGGCGTGTATGTTGTGTAGTGGACCGGGTGGTCACACTGGGCGTGTATGTTGTGTAGTGGACCGGGTGGTCACACTGGGCGTGTATGTTGTGTAGTGGACCGGGTGGTCACACTGGGCGTGTATGTTGTGTAGTGGACCGGATGGTCACATAGGGCGTGTATGTTGTGTAGTGGACCGGGTGGCCACACTGGGCGTGTATGTTGTGTAGTGGACCGAATGGTCACACTGGGCGTGTATGTTGTGTAGTGGACCGGGTGGTCACACTGGGCGTGTATGTTGTGTAGTGGACCGGGTGGTCACACTGGGCGTGTATGTTGTGTAGTGGACCGGGTGGTCACACTGGGCGTGTATGTTGTGTAGTGGACCGGATGATCACACTGGGCGTGTATATTGTGTAGTGGACCGGGTGGTCACACTGGGCGTGTATGTTGTGTAGTGGAACGGGTGGTCACTCAGGGCGTGTATGTTGTGTAGTGGACCGGATGGTCACACTGGGCGTATATGTTGTGCAGTGGACCGGGTGGTCACACTGGGCGTGTATGTTGTGTAGTGGACCGGGTGGTCATACTGGGCGTGTATGTTGTGTAGTGGACCGGGTGGTCACACTGGGCCTGTAAGTTGTGTAGTGGACCGGGTGGTCACACTGGGCGTGTATGTTGTGTAGTGGACCGGATGATCACACTGGGCGTGTATGTTGTGTAGTGGACCGGATGGTCACACTGGGCGTGTATGTTGTGTAGTGGACCTGGTGGTCACACTGGGCGTGTATGTTGTGTAGTGGACCGGGTGGACCCTGTAAGTTGTGTAGTGGACCGGTTGGTCACACTGGGCGTGTATGTTGTGTAGTGGACCGGATGGTGACACTGGGCGTGTATGTTGTGTAGTGGACTGGATGGTCACACTGGGCGTGTATGTTGTGTAGTGATGACCGTGTATGTTGTGTAGTTGAACGGGTGGTCACACTGGGCGTGTATGTTGTGTAGTGGACCGGGTGGTCACACGTGTATGTTGTGTAGTGGCGTCACACTGAGCGTGAATGTTGTGTAGTGGACCGGATGGTCACACTGGGCGTGTATGTTGTGTAGTGGACCGGGTGGTCACACTGGGCGTGAATGTTGTGTAGTGGACCGGATGGTCACACTGGGCGTGTATGTTGTGTAGTGGACCGGATGGTCATACTGTGCGTGTATGTTGTGTAGTGGACCGGATGGTCACACTGGGCGTGTATGTTGTGTAGTGGACTGGATGGTCATACTGTGCGTGTATGTTGTGTAGTGGACCGGATGGCCACACTGGGCGTGTATGTTGTATAGCGGACCGGTTGATCACACTGGGCGTTTATGTTGTGTAGTGGACCGGATGGTCACACTGGGCGTGAATGTTGTGTAGTGGACCGGATGGTCACACTGGGCGTGTATGTTGTGTAGTGGACTGGATGGTCACAATGGGCGTGAATGTTGTGTAGTGGACCGGATGGCCACACTGGGCGTGTATGTTGTGTAGTGGACCGGGTGGTCGCACTGGGTGTGTATGTTATGTAGTGGACCGGGTGGTCACACTGGGCGTGAATGTTGTATAGCGGACCGGTTGATCACACTGGGCGTGTATGTTGTGTAGTGGACCGGATGGTCACACTGGGCGTGAACGTTGTGTAGTGGACCGGATGGTCACACTGGGCGTGTATGTTGTGTTGTGGATCGGATGGTCACACTGGGCGTGAATGTTGTGCAGTGGACCGGTTGGCCACACTGGGCGTGAATGTTTTGTAGTGGACCGGATGGTCACACTGGGCGTGTATGTTGTGTAGTGGACCGGATGGTCACACTGGGCGTGAATGTAGTGTAGTGGACCGGATGGTATAAACCTTGGTAATAAATACCGACAAGTTGGTTTAGAAAGACACGTAAGCAAACACTATAACATATTTATTAGAAAACGTTTCGGTCCTGGGACCTTGATCACTTCTAACATACAGAGGTATATATATATATATAATGTCTTTCTACCTCTGTATGTTAGAAGTGATCAAGGTCCCAGGACCGAAACGTTTTCTAATAAATATGTTATAGTGTTTGCTTACGTGTCTTTCTAAACCAGTGGACCGGATGGCCACACTGGGCGTGAATGTTTTGTAGTGGACCGGATGGTCACACTGGGCGTGTATGTTGTGTAGTGGACCGGGTGGTCACATTGGGCGTGTATGTTGTGTAGTGGACCGGATGGTCACACTGGGCGTGTATGTTGTGAAGTGGACCGGATAGTCACACTGGGCGTGTATGTTGTGTAGTGGACCGGATGGTCACACTGGGCGTGTATGTTGTGTAGTGGACCGGATGGTCACACTGGGCGTGAATGTTGTGTAGTTGACCGGATGGTGACACTGGGCGTATATGTTGTGTAGTGGACCTGGCGGTCACACTGGGCGTGCATGTTGTGTAGTGGACCGGGTGGTCACACCGGGCGTGTATGTTGTAGTGGACCGGATGGTCACACTGGGCGTGTATGTTGTGTAGTTGACCGGATGGTGACACTGGGAGTGTATGTTGTGTAGTGGACCGGATGGTTACACTGGGCGTGTATGTTGTGTAGTGGACCAGGTGGTAACACTTGGCGTATATGTTGTGTAGAGGACCGAGTGGTCACACTGGGCGTTTATGTTGTGTAGTGGACCGGGTGGTCACAATGGGCGTGCTTGTTGTATAGTGGACCGGATGGTCACACTGGGCGTGTATGTTGTGTAGTTGACCGGGTGGTCACACTGGGCGTGTATGTTGTGTAGTGGACCGGGTGTTCACACCGGGCGTGTATGTTGTGTAGTGGACCGGGTGGTCACACTGGGCGTGTATGTTGTGTAGTGGACCGGGTGGTCACACTGGGCGTGTATGTTGTATATTGGACCGGGTGATCACACTTGGCGTGTATGTTGTGTAGTGGACCGGGTGGTAACACTGGGCGTGTATGTTGTGTAGTGGACCGGGTGGTCACACTGGGCGTGAATGTTGTATATTGGACCGGGTGATCACACTTTGCGTGTATGTTGTGTAGTGGACCGGGTGGTAACACTGGGCGTGTATGTTGTGTAGTGGACCGGATGGTCACACTGGGCGTGTATGTTGTGTAGTGCACCGGATGGTCACACTGGGCGTGTATGTTGTGTAGTGGACCGGATGGTCACACTGGGCGTGTATGTTGTGTAGTGGACCGGATGGTCACACTTGGCGTATATGTTGTGTAGAGGACCGGGTGGTCACACTGGGCGTGTATGTTGTATGGTGGACCGGGTGATCACACTGGGCGTGTATGTTGTGTAGTGGACCTGGTGGTAACACTGGGCGTGTATGTTGTGTAGTGGACCTGGTGGTCACACTGGGCGCGTATGTTGTGTAGTTTACCAGGTGGTCACACTGGGCGTATATGTTGTATAGTGGACCGGGTGATCACACTGGGCGTGTATGTTGAGTAGTGGACCTGATTGTAACACTGGGCGTGTATGTTGTGTAGTTGACCGGGTGGTCACACTGGGCGTGTATGTTGTGTAGTGGACCGGATGGTCACGTTGGGCGTGTATGTTGTGTAGTGGACCGGATGGTCACACTGGGCGTGTATGTTGTGTAGTGGACCGGATGGTCACACTGGGCGTGTATGTTGTGTAGAGGACCGGGTGGTCACACTGGGCGTTTAAGTTGTGTAGTGGACTGGGTGGTCACACTGGTCGTGTATGTTGTGTAGTGGACCGGATGGTCACACTGGGCGTGTATGTTGTGTAGAGGACTGGGTGGTCACACTGGGCGTGTATGTTGTGTAGTGGACTGGGTGGTCACACTGGGCGTGTATGTTGTGTAGTGGACTGGGTGGTCACACTGGGCGTGTATGTTGTGTAGTGGACTGGGTGGTCACACTTTGGTATGTATGTTGTGTAGAGGACAGGGTGGTAACACTTTACATGTATGTTGTGTAGTGGACCGGGTGGTCACACTTGGCGTGTATGTTGTGTAGTGGGCCGGGTGGTCACACTGGGCGTGTATGTTGTGTAGTGGACCGGGTGGTCACACTGGGCGTGTATGTTGTGTAGTGGACTGGTGGTCACACTGAGAATGTATGTTGTGTAGTGGACTGGGTGGTCACACTAGGCGTGTATGTTGTGTAGTGGACCGGGTGGTCACACTGGGCATGCATGTTGTCTAGTGGACCGGGTGGTCACACTTGGCATGTATGTTGTGTAGTGGACCGGGTGGTAACACTGGACTTACCTGGAGAACACCTGAGGAGGGTATCAGGGATCAACGCTAACCTGGCCCGGTCTGTGACCAGGCCTCCTGGTCTATCAGGGTCTGATCTACCAGGTTGTTACTGTTGGCTGCACCCAGAGCGACATATTCCCCGGTGTCCTGGTGGCCAAAGCTCTCGCTTCACACACGGAGGCCCCGGGTTCGATTCCCGGTGGGGTGGAAACATTTCGAAGTGTTTCCTTACACCAGTTGTCATGTTCACCTAGCAGAAAATAGGTAACTGGGTGTTAGTCGACTGGTGTGGGTCGCATCCTGGGAGACAAGATTGAGGACCCCAATGGAAATAAGTCAGACAGTCCTCGATGACGCACTGACTTTCTTGGGTTATCCTGGGTGGCTAACCCTCCTGGGTTAAAAATCCGAAGAAAATCTTATCTTATTAACCTCATCACGGCTGATCAGGTGCTGCTTTATAGGTGCCTGTCCAGCGCCTTCTTGAAGACATCCAGTGGTCTATCGGTAATATTCCTTATGGATGAGGCCCCTGACACTTATTGTGCTGTCTCTTAGCGTACTCGTGGCGCCCCTGCTTTTCACTGGGGGGATGTTGCATCTCCTGCCCAGTCTTTTGCTTTCATGTGGAGTGAAATCAACCAGCAGCAAGATGTTTGGGGCAGGGCTTGGGAGATTTTCCAGACAGTGGTCAATTTTACGAAACGGCTCATGGAATTGTTTGGAAGTAGCATCTGGAGGCTTATATACATCCACAATGACAAGGTTTTGGTTTTCGGTCTTTACTGCCTAAACTTCAACTACATCATTTGAAGTGTTTAGTAGTTCCGAACAAATGAACGACCCTTTGAAATACAGGCCAACCTTCCCTTGTTGCCTCTTTACTCTGTCGCATCTGAATAGATTGTAACCTGTTAATAGTTTTACACCCCGTATGTATGCAAAGATAAATGTCGTCGTATTGATGGTAGGTAGGGCTTGTTTGTATCCCAGGAAGACTTACTGGCAAGTTATTCCTGATTCATAACTGCGTGCCGGTGATGCTGGGTAGGGAAGAGGTGTTTCGTTCTCCCTTGACTTGCCGGGGTATCTATGATTCGGCAAGGATATGGAGAAGAAATCGTGAAATGGATGTATGCATTATATGGGGGAGAGTGGTAGCCAAGACCCAGGTTAACAGGAGAATAATGAGTGATGTTCCCAGTGTCATACCAAGGGTGGGAAGGCAGATTATTCTTACTCTCAGAATGGTTGAAGCCCCTTGCTTTGTACTTCCTGGAGCGCAGGCGAGAAAGACACACGAAAATCACTCCCTACGAAAGCAAAAGACTGGGCAGGAGATGCAACATCCCTCCCCCAATGAAAAGCAGGGGCGCCACGAGAACGCTAAGAGACAACACAGTAAGTGCCAGGGCCCAAGACTGTTCAACTGCTTCCCAGCATACATAATCGGGATTACAAACAGACCCCTGGCTGTCTTCAAGAAGGCGCTGGACAGACACCTAATTTCAGTACCTGACCAGCCAAGCTGTGGTTCGTACATCGGTTTGCGGTCGGTTAACAGTATCAGCCTGATTGATCAGGTGCTGCCAAAAGTAACAGCCTTGTTGATCAGGCCAACAGCCTGGTTGATCAGACTCTGATTCACCACGAGGCCTGGTCACAGACTGGACCGCGAGGATGATGATCGCCGCAAAACTCTTCAGGGTCCAGAGACTTCGTGTTATTCCCGACAGCCTGGCTGCAGAATCTCCGCACAGAGGGTCCAGTTCTGTGCTCAACTGAGGCTTCTCATTAAGTCCTCTCTTAACTTTCTTTCCCTGTAGTTATGAAGGCTTCCCTCCTTTGGATTTTTATCCCGGAAGGCTAGCCACCCATTGGGGTCCTTCAAACTTGTCCCCCAGGGTGCGACCCACACCAGGTACCTACTTGCTGCTAGGTGAGCAGTGAGAGTAGGTGTAAAGATTCATGCCTATTATTTCCACGTATACTGGGGACAGAACCACGTACACTCAGTGTGCTAAGTATTGTACATATTGATGTTTGTGTTCCTGCACTATTGTAAGTGTTAACCTGTCTCTGTTTTGTATTTTATGTCCTTTATTTTCATTCATATTATTCATATTTCAATGAGCAAATTCACTCTTAGTGCAGTTTTTAACTGCCTTTTTTTTTTAAAGTAAAGCATTCTTTTGCTCTGTTTCAGTGTTTTCCTAAGTTGCAATTAAGAGTTACAGTGTTCAATTAGTTTATTCCTGATAATTTTTGTTCTTCTTGTAAACAGCATTTTCTTGTGTGTGCTATTTTATTATTGCAGTATTGATTCATTTTGCAATGACTCTTGTGCAATGTTGTGCTGCCATTAATTTTTTTCTTTCATATTTTTTTTACGTAGTGTTGTGTTGTGTTGTGCAGTAATTTTTGATTAGTTATTGTTATTTGCAATATTGCTACAGTTTATTTCAGTGTAATATTCTGTGATTTCAGTTTTACAATTTTCTTGTGTTCCGTGCATAATATTTCATTCTTTGTGTGTCACTTCATTTTTTTAGAGAATTGCTTTCTCAGTCTATTTTAATTTTGCACAAGATTTATTGATTCCATTTTATAATTTTTGATTGATTCATCATTTACTGCTGAATTTCTTTATTGAATTGAGAGTAAAGACAACTCTCTGTGCCATTAATTCAAATTAAAGTAAATTTGAGTAAAATTTGATCTAAGTAAAGTACAATTTCTCTTGATTATCAGTGTTGCCTTATTCAGTTGAGTGGGTTTTTCCCCATGAGTTTTCCTTGCTCTACAGTGTGACTTGTCATTTTTCTTTACTTATGCAAAATACTTAAGTATTTTCTCCCATTTAAGCTTTATTGTGCTATATATTCTCTTTATCCTTTTTGCTCTTATGTCCTTGTGTAAGTTCCCTGAGAAGATGTCCCAGTTACTTTTGATTGCTCACTTAATATATCATGCCAGCTCAAGTGAATATGATTCAGTCCACAGTCACAATATCCCATTACTGACTGAGAGACAATACTTAGCTCTTAGACAATGTGTTTGTTGTCATAGCCTGTATCTGAGACGTGTTACAGTACTGCGGAATGTGAAGTTCAGATTATGTTTTTATAGATCTGTGAATTACTTATTAGCATAGCCGAGCAGTCAGGCACTAGTAAGACTGTCACTCCTGTCTGGAATCCAGTCGCAACATCTTGCACGCAGGATAGTGTACAGTTACCTTGGGTTTCAGAGAAACCTCAGACAACCCTGGGTGCTGAGACTACTATCCCTGCAATGGCGACTTGTTCAAGTAGTCGTTCCTCCCAGGGGACGCTTTGCAAAGAAAGATTACTTGCAATTAGTTATGTCATCTCTTGCTGATGCCACAAGCCACTGCAGAAAGACGTTTCTGTGGCTAGTGTGCTCATTAGAATGTTGTTGTTGTCACTTGTGATCCAGATGGTGATATGATCCTAGTTGACAGTAATCCTTGCAATGTAAGAAGTTGTTCTTGAGTAATCTTCACATGTTGTTAACGATTGTAAGAGATAGTAGATCCATTCTTTCTTGTTCATATTTCGAGTTATAGTGTTACCCATTTTAACCTGAATATCGTTATTCCCTGTGTAAACAACAAGTAATTAGAAATCCCCAAGAATCTTCTGTAGATATTCATTCAGATCTCTCTCATCCAAGGCATGTGTTAGCCATTGCAAAAGAATTCGATCCTCCCAGAGACAATAACCATTCTGCATATGTAAATCTTACCTTGCAGAGTTGGGTTTAAATGTACATAGCCTGTATAATTAGATGATCAAATTGAATGAAGTTGTCAGTTTTGTGTTTTGTTACTAGCTGATCATTTTTCAAAAAAAAAAAAATGTGTGTTCACATTCCCTCTGAATTCTGAGATTTAGCAGTAATGATCTGTGCACACCAGGTCTGCCTTTGCTGTTAATTACTTTCCCCTTTGTAAATATATATATTCTTCTTCAGAATCCGTAGTGTGCTTGAATACAGATCGATCGATCAATTCTATCTTTTATTATACTATGATTTGTTCCTTTAATTTGTAATGCATTACATAAATCACTATCTGTTAATATAACATCCATTCCAATATTACCCATTCAACTGTATATACCCCATAATTATTCCTGTGATTAGCTCTAAGTTATATATATCTTTGCTATTGTATAGAATCAGCCCAGAGCCATCTGCCTGTTCAGCCTGTAGAGTACGGTATGCCGAGACGACATACGTAACATGACTGATCTGTCAGTATAGCTACTGAACTCTTTATACATATGCTTGTGTAGTATATTGTAGATCGTATCATCCATGTATACATTTAGGCTCCCTGCTCAGCTAGGCCCAGTTGCTAGCATGTGTGACATCACGTGATGCCACATGTGAGCGTCGGGCACTTTGCCTCTCTCTCAGTCCATGGATAGACCTATGGGCAGTTACAGGCAGGCTGGGCTCCCCTGTCACAACTCTGCTAATATAAGTGTGTACAACCCAACAAGTGTGTTCATCTCCAATCATCTTATCTCCACAGAACCTTCCCAGCAATTTAGACAAAGCTCCATGTCTTCCTTTGCGGATGACACCCGGATTACCATGGCAGTAACCTCCATCGAAGACACCACGAGACTCCAAGTGGACATCAATCAAATCTTCTAATGGGCCACTCAAAATAATACAAAGTTCAACGAGGAGAAATTTCAACTACTCATATATGGGAAATTTGAAAAAAATTAAAAATGTGTCAGGGTATACAACAAATTCTAACCATATAATAGAGCGGAAGAGTAATGTGAAGGACCTGGGAGTGATAATGACAGAGGATCTCACCTTCAAAGACCACGACAATGTATCCACCTCATCCACTAAGAAAATGAGAGGATAGATAATGAGAACCTTCAAAACTAGGGATGCCAAGCCCATGATGATTCTCTTCAAATCGCTTGGGCTCTCTAGGTTGGAATGCTGCTGCCCCCGTCAAGGCTGGCGACATTGCAGACCTGGAGAATGTACAAAGAACTTTCACAGCACACATAAGCACGATAAGGCACCTAACCTACTGGGAACGTTTGAAGGTCCTTGATCTGTATTCCCTGGAACACAGGCAAAAGAGATACATGATAATATACACTTGGAAGCTTCTGGAGGGATTGGTACCAAACCTGCACACGAAAATCACTCCCTATGAAAGCAAAAGACTCGGCAGGAGATCCAACATTCCCCCGATGAAAAGCAGGGGCGCCACGAGTACACTGAGAGACAACAAAATAAGTGTCCGGGGCCCAAGACTGTTCATGTTCCTCCCAGCATACATAAGGGGATTACCAATAGATCCCCTGGCTGTCTTCAAGAAGGCACTGGACAGGCACCTAAAGTCAGTACCTGACCAAACGGGCTGTGGTTCGTACGTCAGCTTGTGTGTGGCCAACAGTAACAGCCTGGTTGATCATACCCTGATCCACCATGAGGCCTGGTCTCAGACCGGGCCGCGGGGGCATTGACTCCCGAAACCCTCTCCAGGTAAACTCCAGGGTTGTCCCTTGTCATAGATGCTTTTCGAGTATTACTTGACTCACGAGATCGTAATGATACGATTGCAAACAAACCATACCACGGGCGGGGATAGAACCCGCGATCAGAGAGTCTCAAAACTCCAGACCGTCGCGTTAGCCACTGGACCAGCTAGCCGCAGTAAGATTCGTCCAACTAGGTATATTTCTACACCATTCATTCATTCATTCATTAGAGGTTTGCCGGTACTTCCGGCCCGTGTCTTCTCCATATGGTGACCCGGCTGTGGCCCCCGGTTGGGGGTGTCGTTCATCTTCTTCTTTCTTCTGTCTTCTTTCTTGGGCCCTCCGGCTGGAGGGTATTTCTACACCATAGGAAGGTTGGCATAGGCACCACTGTGACCACAGATGTAAGTTTTAATAGAGGAATCTCCAGCTAGCGTGGCCGTGATTTCGTGAGTCATGTTAACGGCTTTGAGGGGACTTGAGCTAGAGTTCGTCACGGCCACGCTACCTGGAGACTCGTCTGTAAAAACTTGTATTTGTGGTCACAGTGGTGCTTCTGCTAACTTTCCTATGGTGTAGAAATATACCTAGTTGGACGAATCTTATTGTGGCTAGCTGGTCCAGTGGCTAACGCGACGGTCTGGAGTTTTGAGACTCTCTGATCGCTGGTTCTATCCCCGCCCGTGGTATGTTTTTTTTTCGAGTATTGTTAAAAAAATTCATTTTAGTCTACCAGAATTACTCATTATAACCAATGACTTTTCACAATATATGGGTGAAATATCAAGTAACTTTGCATTGAAAATATACTTTTTGAATACAAACATCTTTGTGTTTGTGTCTTCTAGGATGGTGAATGACGGGGCTTTGAATGGGGTAATGAGGAGGGTTTCTCTGTGGTCTTGTAGGGAATACACGATACAAGGAACTTAATGAATTAAGTAACTAAGGAGGGCATCCTGGAGAAGGTGGTAGTGGTGGTGAGAGGACGACGAGGGTAAGAGTGAATGTGGTTAATTAATTAAATCTTAAGTAAGTTTAATGTAGCTGAATCATTTCCAGGTTGAGAGATCTATAAAAATGCTTGGAATTATACATGTAAACGACAGGGTCGAAGCGAACGTCGTGAATTTTAAGAGTGAAATACAGCGTTCTTTCCCGTTTGTAGGAACTCCGTCCGTTCAAAAACTATCTTACAGTGAACCATTATGCTTAATGCCCTTCCGAATAGCTGTCCATTTTAAGTGGCCAATATTTATTCTTTCATAAGTGATGTGTTGAGGAACTTTGAAGGGATTGTCAGGTTGCTGTAGTGGTCTAGGTGAGACTGGCAAGGCGTCCTCCGGCAGGAGTAGTGTTATTTCTGAAGGTGGTAACTGATGATTCTTGTTGGGCATGTGGAAAGGCGTTACACGGGGTCTGTTTTTATAGTTATTTGGACGGGTTGTGTAAGTGGCTAACTCTGATGTTAGTTTTGGCAATAGGGTTGTCTCCCATGTCTTACATGTCTGCCGTGTGGCAGGTCTAACAGTGTATCAACACATACCACAGACTTGCGAGTCTCGTAAGATAATTACCTCAGCATCATATGCATTAATGTATTAATTAGGTTTCAGTATCTATAGTATATCAGTTATGATTCATTATCTACAGAATGTCAGCTATATTTCAGTATCTATGTAATATCAGTTATGTTTCAGTATCTATGTTATATCAGTTATATTTCAGTATCTATGTTGTATCAGTTACGTTTCAGTCTCAATGGTATATCAGTATTTCAGTACCTATGATATATCAGTTATATTTCAGTATCTATGGGATATCAGTTATGTTTCAGTATCTATTGTATAGCAGTTATGTTTCAGTATCTATTGTATAGCAGTTATGTTTCAGTATCTATGGTATATTAGTTTGTATATTAGTTATGTTTCATTATCTATGGTATATCTTACGTTTCAGTATCTATGGTATATCTGTTAGGTTTCAATATCTATGGGATATCAGTTATGCTTCAGTAATTATGGTATATCACTTACGTTTCAGTATCTATGGTATATTAGTTTCGCTTCATTATCTATGGTACATCAATTATGTTTCAGTATCTATAGTATATTAGTTATGTTCCATTTTCTCTGGTATATCAGCTATTTTTCAGCATCTATAGTATATCTGTTATGTTTCAGTACCTATTGGATATTACTTATGTTTCAGTATCTATGGAATATCAGTTATATTTTAGTATCTATGGTATATCTGTTATGTTTCAGTACCTATCGGATATTACTTGTGTTTCAGTATCTATGGATTATCAGTTATGTTTCAGTATCTATGGGAAATAAGTTATATTTCAGTATCTACGGTATATTAGATATGTTTCAGTATCTATGGGATATCATTTATATTTCAGTATCTACGGTATATTAGTTATCTTTCAGTATCTAAGGGATACCAGTTATGTTTCAGTATATAGGGGATATCAGTTACGTTTCAGTATCTATGGTATATTAGTTGTTTCAGTATCTATGGTATATTAGTTATGTTTCAGTTTTTATGGTACATCAGCTATGTTTCAGTATCTATGGTATATCTCTTATGCTTCAGTATCTGTTTTATATCAATTATCTGTCAGTATCTATGGAATATCAGTTATGTTTCAGTATCTATGGTATATCAGTTAAGTTTCAGTATCTATAGTGTATAAGTTATGTTTCAGTATCTATGGTATATCAGTTATTTTTCAATTTCAATAATATATCTGCTATGTTTCAGTATGAGTGGTACAGAAGTTACTTTTCAATATCTATGGTATATCTGTTATGTTTCAGTATCTATGGTATATAAATAATGTCTCAGTATCTATGGTAAATCAGTTATATTTCAGTATCAGTGGTATATCAGTTATGTTTCAGTATCTATAATGTACCAGTTATGTTTCAGTATCTACGGTATATTACCTGGAGTTTACCTGGAGAGAGTTCCGGGGGTCAACGCCCCCGCGGCCCGGTCTGAGACCAGGCCTCCTGGTGGATCAGAGCCTGATCAACCAGGCTGTTGCTGCTGGCTGCACGCAAACCAACATACGAGCCACAGCCCGGCTGATCCGGAACTGACTTTAGGTGCTTGTCCAGTGCCAGCTTGAAGACTGCCAGGGGTCTGTTGGTAATCCCCCTTATGTGTGCTGGGAGGCAGTTGAACAGTCTCGGGCCCCTGACACTTATTGTATGGTCTCTTTACGTGCTAGTGACACCCCTGCTTTTCATTGGGGGGATGGTGCATCGTCTGCCAAGTCTTTTGCTTTCGTAATGAGTGATTTTCGTGTGCAAGTTCGGTACTAGTCCCTCTAGGATTTTCCAGGTGTATATAATCATGTATCTCTCCCTCCTATGGAATATCAGTAATGTTTAAGTATCTATGGTATATTAGTTACATTTCAGTATCTCATGTACATCAATTATGAACATTAAGAATGAACAGTGTATCAGTTATGTTTCAGCATCTATGGTACATCAGTTATGTATCAGTATCTATTGTACATCAGTTATGCTTAGTATCTCTGGCATATCAGTTATGTTTCATGTCTATGGTATATCAGTTATGTTTCAGAATCTATGATATATCGGTTATATTTCAGTACCTAACGTGCAAGAGTTATATTTCAGTATCTATGGTATATCAGTTATGATTCATTATCTATAGCGTATAAGTTATATTTCAGTATCTATGTTATATTAGTTTTATTTCAGTATCCATGCTATATCAGTTACGCTTCAGTATTTAAAGTACATCAGTATTTCAGTATCTATGGTATATCAGTTATGTTTCAGTATCTATTGTATATTAGTTATGTTTCATCATCTTCGGTATATCAGTTATGTTTCAATATGTATGATATATCAGTTATATTTCAGTATCTATTGTATATCTGTTGTTTCAATATCTATGGGATATCAGTTATACTTCAGATCTATGGGACATCAGTTATGTTTCAATACCTATGGTATATCAGTTATGCTTCAGTATCTATTGTATATCAGTTATGTTTCTGTATCTATGGTATATTAGTTATGTTTCATTAACTATGGTATATCAGTTATGTTTCAGTATCTAAAGTGTACTAGTTATGTTTCATTATATATGGTATATCTGTTATGTTTCAGTATATAGGGTATACCAGTTACATTTCAGTATCTATGGTGTGTCTGTTATGTTTCAGTACCTATGAGATATCAGTTACGTTTTAGTATCTATTGTATATGAGTAATGTTTCAGTATCTATGGGATATTAGCTATGCTTCAGTATCTATCTTATATTTGTTGTTTCAATATCTATGGTATATCAGTTGTTTCAGTATCTATGGTATAATAGTTATATTTCAGTATCTATTTGATATCAGTTATGTTTCAGTATCTATGGGATATCACTTATGTTTCAGTATCCATGGTATATTAGTTATGCTTCAGTATCTATGGTATATTAGTTATGTTTCAGTATCTATGGTAAATCAGTTATGTTTCAGTACTTATGGTATATCAATTATATTTCACTATCTATTGCATATCAGTTATCTTTCTTTATATATGGGATATCAGTTATGTTACAGTATTTGTGGTATATTAGTTGTGTTTCAGTATCTATGGTATATCAGTTATATTTCAGTATCAATGGTATATCAGCTAAATTTCAGTATCTATTGGATATCAGTTATGTTTCAGTATGTATTATATATCTGTTATGTATCAGGACCTATGGGACATCAGTTATGTTTCAGTATCTATGGGGTATCAGTTATGTTTCAGTATCTATGGTATATAAGCTATCCTTCCTGGCCTGCTAATGTACTCGCATAAAATCTAGTGATACCAGTGAATAGCAGAATGCAGTGTTGTAGTAGCAACTAACCAGTATTATAATGGTACTTAGTGGAGTGGAGTGACTTTCATTAGTTTCTTTTTTATTGAAATATCAGACGTATACTGTGAATTTCATATAACCTGTAGTTACCAGCGGTGCTGTCCTGGGAGACAGTAATGGTGAAGCTGGAGGTGCTGTCCTGGGAGACAGTAATGGTGAAGCTGGAGGTGCTGTCCTGGGAGACAGTAATGGTGAAGCTGGAGATTTTGTCCAGGTAGTCGGGAATTATACGCAGGAAGGAATACATATAAATGACCTCATAGGGGACAGGAGCCGTAGTGGGAAAACAAGCGTAGTCAAAGATAAGATAAAACCAATATTGCAAACTAGAAATACCACAGGAAATAGCAAACAAGAGGACTCCACTAGCAATGGTGAGGATACGTTACCAAAAACAACTGGTTGGAGCTCCATTGTTGGTGCTAGGGAGGATAGGAATAAGACAGGTAAACATGCACCAACTGGGAATACAGTCACAGAAACCCAAGGCAAACGGAAACCAAGCCTGTGCACATACTATGCACTTGGTATCTGCAGACATGGGAAATCTGGAAAAACAGACGGGACGTGCAACTATGACCACCCTAGAAAATGCCGTGCCCATATTACCTGGAGAGTTTACCTGGAGAGAGTTCCGGGGGTCAACGCCCCCGCGGCCCGGTCTGTGACCAGGCCTCCTTAGGTCAGTGTCCCAGGATGCGACCCACACCAGTCGACTAACACCCAGGTACCCATTTTACTGATGGGGAACATAGACAACAGGTGGAAAGAAACACGTCCAATGTTTCTACTCTGGCTGGGAATCGAACCCAGGCCCTCACCGTGTGAAGCTAGAGCGTTAACCACCAGGCCACCAGAGCACCCACCAGAGCATATGACAACAGGAAAATGCAAACTGCCTTCCTGTAAGCTTTATCACCCTGAAATGTGTACCTCTTCAGTACAGGAAAGACTGTGCTATAACTTAAATTGCCAGGCACACCATCTAAAGGGGACAAAAAGATACAAAACATCCAGGCCATGGGAAAACCTGGGTAGCCACAGCCACTCAAGAGGGAGAGGTTTTTTAGTGCTAGGAAGGAAAAAAAACTGGCAAGAAATGGCAGAAATCGTACACCAAATCCAGTCATTCCTGGAGTGGAACCACAGTCGATGGCCTCCACTCCAAACCAACAGATACAGATACTAATGCCGGAAAAAAAATCTCACCCTTCCCCAGTACCAACAATACCACCAGTCCGATGACATTCTTCTTTGCAAATATACAGGGTCTAAAGCCAGCAACAAACAACAAAATACCTTCATCCGTGGACTGCTTGCAGAGGCAAAGGCAATGTTCGCGGGTTTCACTGAGACCCACATAAAGGATCACTTGGACAACGAAATATGGATCCCAAGTTACAACCTATACAGATGTGACAGAGTGAACAGGCAAAAGGATGGGGTTAGCCTGTACATTGCAGGGTCACTTGTTTGCACAGAACTGCTTAATGCCTCAAATGACGTAGTGGAAGTTTTAGCAGTAAAGGTCGAGAACCAAAACCTAGTCATTGTGATAGTCTACAAGCCTCCGGATGCAACATCCCAGCAATTCCAGGAACAGCTGTTAAAAATTGACCACTGTCTGGAAAATCTTACAGCTCCTGCACCCAACATCTTGCTCCTGGGGGATTTCAACTTAAGGCACCTAAAATGGAGGAATATAGCAAATAATATTGTTGCAGTAATAACACCAGGAGGCAGCTCTGATGAAAACTCACACTCACACGAGCTTTTAAATCTCTGCACAGAATTCAATTTAAACCAGCAAATAATAGAGCCTACTAGACTGGAGAATACACTAGACCTCATCTTCACTAACAATGATGATCTGATAAGAAATGTCACCATATCAAAAACAATATACTCAGATCACAACATAATTGAGGTTCAGACATGTATGCGCGGAGCCCCAGACCGACATAATGAGATTAGTCACGAGGGTGCATTCACCAAATTCAACTTCAATAACAAAAACATAAAGTGGGACCAAGTAAACCAAGTCCTAACCGATATAAGCTGGGAAGATATACTAATCAACACAGACCCCAACTTATGCCTAGAACAGATTAACTTGGTGGCACTCGATGTATGCACAAGGCTTATTCCTCTAAGAAAAAGGAGGATTAGATGTAAAATAGAAAGAGACAGGCGCTCCCTTTACAGGCGACGGAAAAGAATAACAGAGCGGCTAAAAGAGGTCAATATATCTGAAATGCGTAGGGAGACACTGGTCAGAGAAATAGCAAGCATCGAACTTCAGCTAAAGGAATCTTATAGGAGTCAGGAATCGCGGGAAGAACTAAAAGCCATAAATGAAATGGAAAGAAACCCAAAGTATTTCTTCTCCTATGCCAAATCAAAGTCGAGAACAACGTCCAGTATTGGGCCCCTACTTAAACAAGATGGGTCCTACACAGATGACAGCAAGGAAATGAGTGAGCTACTCAGGTCCCAATATGACTCAGCTTTTAGCAAGCCGCTAACCAGACTGAGAGTCGAAGATCAAAATTATTTTTTTATGAGAGAGCCACAGAATTTGGTTAACACAAGCCTATCCGATGTTATCCTGACGCCAAATGACTTCGAACAGGCGATAAATGACATGCCCATGCACTCTGCCCCAGGGCCAGACTCATGGAACTCCGTGTTCATCAAGAACTGCAAGAAGCCCCTGTCACGAGCCTTTACCATCCTATGGAGAGGGAGCATGGACACGGGGGTCGTCCCACAGTTACTAAAAACGACAGACATAGCCCCACTCCACAAAGGGGGCAGCAAAGCAACAGCAAAGAACTACAGACCGATAGCACTAACATCCCATATCATAAAAATCTTTGAAAGGGTCCTAAGAAGCAAGATCACCACCCATCTAGAAACCCATTAGTTCCACAACCCAGGGCAACATGGGTTTAGAACAGGTCGCTCCTGTCTGTCTCAACTATTGGATCACTACGACAAGGTCCTAGATGCACTATAAGACAAAAAGAATGCAGATGTAATATATACAGACTTTGCAAAAGCCTTCGACAAGTGTGACCATGGCGTAATAGCGCACAAAATGCGTGCTAAAGGAATAACAGGAAAAGTCGGTCGATGGATCTATAATTTCCTCACTAACAGAACACAGAGAGTAGTAGTCAACAGAGTAAAGTCCGAGGCAGCTACGGTGAAAAGCTCTGTTCCACAAGGCACAGTACTCGCTCCCATCTTGTTCCTCATCCTAATATCGGACATAGACAAGGATGTCAGCCACAGCACCGTGTCTTCCTTTGCAGATGACACCCGAATCTTCATGACAGTGTGTTCCATTGCAGACACTCAAGGCTCCAGGCGGACATCAACAAAATCTTTCAGTGGGATGCAGAAAACAATATGAAGTTCAACGATGAGAAATTTCAATTTCTCAGATATGGTAAACACGAGGAAATTAAATCTTCATCAGAGTACAAAACAAATTCTGGCCACAAAATAGACCGAAACACCAACGTCAAAGACCTGGGAGTGATCACGTCGGAGGATCTCACCTTCAAGGACCATAACATTGTATCAATCCCATCTGCTAGAAAAATGACAGGATGGATAATGAGAACCTTTAAAACTAGGAAGGCCAAGCCCATGATGACACTCTTCAGGTCACTTGTTCTATCTAGGCTTGAATATTGCTGCACACTAACAGCACCTTTCAAGGCAGGTGAAATTGCTGACCTAGAAAATGTAGAGAGAACCTTCACGGCGCGCATAACGGAGATAAAACACCTCAATTACTGGGAGCGCTTGAGGTTCCTAAACCTGTATTCCCTGGAACGCAGGCGGGAGAGATACATGATTATAGACACTTGGAAAATCACTCACTACGAAAGCAAAAGACTTGGCAGACGATGAAACATCCCCCCAATGAAAAGCAGGGGTGTCACTAACACGATAAGAGACCATACAATAAGTGTCAGGGGCCCGAGACTGTTCAACTGCCTCCCAGCATACATAAGGGGGATTACCAACAGACCCATGGCAGTCTTCAAGCTGGCACTGGACAAGCACCTAAAGTCGGTTCCTGACCAGCCGGGCTGTGGCTCGTACGTTGGTTTGCGTGCAGCCAGCAGTAACAGCCTGGTTGATCAGGCTCTGATCCACCAGGAGGCCTGGCCACAGACCGTGCCGCGGGGGCGTTGACCCCTGGAACTCTCTCCAGGTAAACTCCAGGTAATCTATGGTATATTAGTTATGTTTCAGTTCCTATTGTACACCACTTATTTTTCAGTATCTATGGTATATCAGTTATGTTTCAGTATATACGGTGTATCTGTAATATTTCAGTATCAGTGGTATATAAGTTATGTTTCAGTATCTATGATATATCTGTTATGTTTCAGTATCTGTGGTATATCAATTATGTTTCAGTATCTATGGTACATTAATTATGTTTCAATATCTATAGTGTATCAGTTATGTTTCAGTATCTATGGTATATCAGTTAAATTTAAGTATCTATGGTATATCAGTAATGTTTCAGTATCTATGGTATATCAGTTATGTTTCAGTATCTATGGTATATCAGTTATGTTTCAGTATATACGGTGTATCTGTAATATTTCAGTATCAGTGGTATATAAGTTATGTTTCAGTATCTATGATATATCTGTTATGTTTCAGTATCTGTGGTATATCAATTTTTTTTCAATATCTATAGAATATCAGTTATGTTTCAAACTCTACGGTATATCAGTTATGTTTTAGTACCAGTGGTATATCAATTATGTTTCAGTATGAATAGTGAATTAGTTATGTTTAAGTATCTATGGTGAATCAGTTATGTTTCAGCATCTATGGTATATCAGTTATAATTCATTATCTATGGTATATCAATTATGTTTCAGTATCTATGGTATATCAGTTATGATTCAGTATCTACGGTGTCTTTGTAATATTTCAGTGTCAGTGGTATATAAGTTATGTTTCAGTATCTATGGTATATCAGTTATATATTGGTATCAGTGGTGTATCAGCTACGTTTCAGTATCTATGGTATATCAGCTATTTTTCATTATCTATGGTACATCTGTAATGTTTCCGTATCTATGGTAAATCAGTTATGTTTCAGTATCTATGGAATATCAGGGATGATTCATTATCTGTAGTGTATCAGTTATATTTCAGTATCTATATTACATCAGTTATATTTCAGTATCTCGTGTACATCAATTATTGTCCAGTATGAACAGTGTATCAGTTATGTTTCAGTATCTATGGTACATCAGTTATGTTTCAGTATCTATGATTCATCAGTTATGATTCAGTATCTTTGGTATATCAGTTATGTTTCAATATCTATGGTATATCAGTTTTGATTCAATGTCTATGGTATATCAGTTATGTATCAGTACCTAACGTGCACCAGTTTTATTTCAGTATCTATGGTATATTAGTTATTATTCATTATCTATAGCGTATCACTTATATTTCAGTATCTATGTTATATTAGTTTTATTTCAGTATCTATGTTATATCAGTTATACTTCAGTATCTGTGGTACATCAGTATTTCAGTATCTATGGTATATCACTCATGTTTCAGTATCTATGTTATATTAGTTATGTTTCATTATCTACAGTATATCAGTTATATTTCAATATATATGGGATATCAGTAATATTTCAGTATCAATGGCATATCAGTTATGTTTCAGTGTCTATGATATATTAGTTATGTTTCAGTATCTGTGGCACATCAGGTATGATTCAATGTCTACGGTGTATCTGTAATATTTCAGTATCAGTGGTATATAAGTTATGTTTCAGTATCTATGATATATCTGTTATGTTTCAGTATCTGTGGTATATCAATTATTTTTCAATATCTGTAGAATATCAGTTATGTTTCAATGTCTATGGTATTTCAGATATGTTTTAGTACCAGTGGTATTTCAATTATGTTTCAGTATGAATAGTGCATCAATTATGTTTCAGTATCTATGATGTATCAGTTATGTTTCAGTATCTATGGTATATGATTTATGTTTCAGCATCTATTGTATATCAGTTAAAATTCAGTATCTATAGCATATCAGTTATGTTTCAGAATCTATGGTATAACAGTTATATGTCGGTATCAGTGGTGCATCAGCTACGTTTCAGTATCTATGGTATATCAGTTATGTTTCAGTGTCTATGGTATATCAGGGGTGATTCATTATCTGGAGTGTATCAGTTATATTTCAGTATTTATGTTACATCAGTTATATTTCAGTATCTATAGTGCATCATTTATGTTTCAGTATCTGTGGTACATCAGTTATGATTCAGTATGTTTAGTATAACAGATAGATTTCAGTATCTATAGTATATCAGTTATGTTTCAGTGTCTATGGTATATCAGTTATGTTTCAGTGTCTATGGTATATCAGTTATGTTTCAGTGTCTATGGTATATCAGTTATGTTTCAGTGTCTATGGTATATCAGTTATGTTTCAGTATCTATGGCATATTAGTTATGTTTCATTATCTGCAGTATATCAGTTATGTTTCATTATCTATGGGATATCAGTCATATTTCAGTATCCATGGGATATTTGTTATGTTTCATTATCTACGGTACATCAGTTATGCTTCAGTATCTATTGTATATCAGTTATGTTCCTGCATATATGGTATATTAGTTATGCTTCATTAACTATGGTATATCAGTTATGTTTCAGTATCTATAGTGTATTAGTTATGTTTCATTATCTATTGTATATTAGTTATGTTTCAGTATATAAGGTATACCAGTTACATTTCAGGATCTATGGTGTGTCTGTTATGTTTCAGTACCTATGAGATATCAGTTACGTTTCAGTAGCTATTGTACATGAGTTATGTTTCAGTATCTATGGGATATTAGTTATGCTTCAGTATCTATCTTGTGTTAATTATGTTTCAATATCTATGGTTTATCAGGTATGTTTCAGTATCTGTGGTATATTTAGTTATATTTCAGTATCTATTTGATATCAGTTATGTTTCAGTATCTATGAGATATCAGTTAATTTTCAATATCTATGGTATATTAGTTATGTTTCAGTATCTATGGGATGTCAGTTATATTTCAGTATCAATAGTATATCAGTTATGTTTCAGTATCTATTGTATCTCTGTTATGTGTCAGTATCTATTTGATATCAGTTACGTTTCAGTATCTATAGGATATCAGTTATGTTTCAGTATCTCTGGTATATTAGTTATGCTACAGTATCTATGGTTTATTAGTTATGTTTCAGTATCTATGGTATATCAGTTATATTTCAGTACCTATGGTTTATCAGTTATATTTCAGTATCTATTGGATATCAGTTATGTTTCAATATCTATGCGATATCAATTATGTTTCAGTATTTGTGGTATATTAGTCGTGTTTCAGTATCCATGGTATATCAGTTATATTTCAGTATAATGGTATATCTGTTAAATTTCAGTACCTATTGGATGTCAGTTATGGTTCAGTATCTATTGTATATCTGTTATGTATCAGTACCTATGGGACGTCAGTTATGTTTCAGTATCTATGGGATATCAGTTATGTTTCAATATTTATGGTATTTTAGCTATGCTTCAGTATCCATGGTACTTTAGTTATGTTTCAGTGCCTATTGTATACCACTTATGTTTCAGCATCTATGGTATATCAGTTATGTTTCAGTATCTACGGTGTATCTGTAATCTTTCAGTATCAGTGGTATATAAGTTTTGTTTCAGTATCTATGATATATTTGTTATGTTTCATTATGTGTCGTATATCAATTATGTTTCAGTATCTATGGTATGTATATTATGTTTCAAAATCTATAGTTTATCAGTTATGTTTCAGTATCCATGGTATATCAGTTATGTTTCAGTACCAGTGGTATATCAGTTATATTTCAGTATCTAAGGTACATCATTTATGTTTCTGTATCTATGGTATATCAGTTATAATTCAGTATATATGGTATATCAGTTATGTTTCAGTATCTATGGTATATCAGTTATGTGTCAGTATCTATGGCATATCAGTTATGATTCAATATCTACTGTGTATCTGTAATATTTCAGTATCAGTGGTATATAAGTTATGTTTCAGTATCTATGATATATCTGTCAGCATAGTTGCTGATCCCTTTATATGTGTTGTATAGAGTATTATAGTACCATCCATGTGCTTTATATAGAAGATCCCTTTTAGGCCGAGTGACTGTTTGTGTGACGTCATGGGATGCGCATGTGTGCGTTCGTACCTCTGCCTCCCTCTCAGTCGGCGTGTTGACATAGGCAGGACAAGGCAGGCTGGGCTCTATCTCCCATTACCACAGTCTGACAATATAGCGTTACCATCCAACAAGTGTGTCTACCTTTAACCCTCGATATCTCCTTTTAAGAACCCCTATGACAATTGGTGGCAACGGTGTGGGCGTAAAATTGATAATTACGCCGATGTACGGAGATTTCTTTCGACCAGCAAGACGGCCATTTCGTGTCGCCAGTAGGCCGACCTAAGCCAGCCAGCTACCTCAGCCAGTTCCTCCCGCCCAAGTTTCTACCAGCCACTATAATATTCACTGGTCAGTCTCTTTGTATTAGTGTTTATCTGCTTATTTGCATCACTCCCGAGGGGTTGACCCGAGTTTGCAAAATAGGACAGTCTGTGGTGAGGGAGTCAGTCCAGCCTAGGCTACTCCATCCAGCTTTGCCTGCCTGAGAAGCCAGCTTTCCACCCCTGCTGTATTCATCGTTAGAAAAGCTGACATTTCTGTAACAGATTAAATAAGTGCCCTTAATACATATATACGTGTGGTGCATATAGTGTACGTTACTATCATATTGTACATTATTATTTTTATTATTTTTCATCACTAGCTAATGCCAACTACCTCCAATACTCTATAACTTTCTTACTGCTATTAATTGCTCATAATTTTAAATTAAAAGTCAAATCTTACTCCAAATTAATAATATTCATTTTTTCTTACCTGTCCATTTAATTTTGTTTATCACTACTTGTTTTTTTAGTCACTTTACATTGTATATTCAATTAGTGTATATTCCAATTACTTTTTTGCAAGTACCAAAACTATCTTTTGCTAGCTAGTACCAACTACCTCATTTTTTTTACTTTTATTGTGCAATAAACTGCTCAATTTATCTAATATTACAAATCAGATCTTACTCCTAAACCAATATTATTTCATAGTGACCATCTGTCCATTTAACTTTGTTTACCATTACTTAATTTTAGTCCCTTATATATTTTCTCCTTTATTTTAGCTTTATATAACTACCCTAGCTTATACATTCACAATTGTTAAAATAATCAAGGTGCTATTCTCAGGTGCTAAAGTAGAACAAGTTCACAATTTTGCATTATATTCCAAAGCTCATTTATTTTATAGTACTACCTACTATCATATTCCCAAGCTCCATTATTTGATCATCACTTTATTTGTACTAGTCCCTTTTATATTGTCTCCTTTATTTTAGCTTAAAAAAAAAAAAAAAAAAAAAAAAAAACTACCTTAGCTCATTATTTTACATTTGTTAAATAATTCAGGTGCTATTTTTTAGCTTAAGACTATTTACTTTGTTTTATACTTAATTCTAACTATAGATTCACTACAAATCTTATGATTACAAGCATTGATCCAGATACCAACCTCTTATTTAATGACTTAAATGAATCAAACAGTTACTGTAATTACTACACTGCAGAACAATCAAAGGCACTTCTCAGTGCCAACAACAACATAACTATCTTTAACTACAATATCAGATCTTTAAGCAAGCATTACGATGACCTCATAGCATTACTAAATTCCTTACATGCCAATATGTCCATCATTACACTAACTGAAACCTGGCTAAAGCCTGATACTACAGATGTCTATACCATTCCTGGTTACACAGCCATACACAACTGTAGGCCAGACCAACAAGGGGGTGGCACAGCCATATACTACTCAGACCAACTAGAATGTATCACTAATACTTGCACAAGAGATGAACATGGGGAATATATAATAGCCAAATTCAAATCCAAATACCTACGAAAACCTCTCACATTGATAAACATCTACAGAGTTCCACAGTCAAACATTAGCCAATTTAGTCAAAACCTAGGAAGTATGATAACTGATGCACGCATGAACAAAGATCACTTACTACTCTCAGGTGACTTCAATATAAATCTCCTGCAAGACCAGGACCCACACGTTACTGAATTCACAAACACAATGAGTAACTGTATGTTGCTACCAACAGTAACAAAACCTACAAGAGTTACAGAGACTAGTGTTTCCCTACTTGACCACATCTGGACCAACACCATATCCCCTTTAAAATCAGGCATAATTACAGATAATACCACAGACCACTACCCTACTTTCCTCATAACAACTCTTGGTAAATTACCCCAAGACACTACTAAAGTCACCTTCAGACTTCACAATGAGGCAGCCATTAATAACTTCACAACAGCATTAGCAAACATTGATTGGCACACTGAGCTAGAAATCAATACAGATATTGACGAATGTATTAATAATTTTCTAAAAAAGACTCAATACCTCTATAACAAGCACTGCCCTAAAAAAACTAAGCAGATGACAGCTAAGAGACTGAACAGTCCCTGGCTAACACCCAGCATTCTCAAATCCATAAATACAAAACACCAATATGAAAAACAGTACAGAATGGGTCACATAACCAGAGACCAAACAAAACGTTACTCGTCAATCCTAACCAGCCTGATAAGAAGGGCAAAAAAATTGTATTATGAGAACAGATTATCCAACTTACGAGGTGATATAAAAAAGACCTGGAAAACCCTATCAGAAATTCTGGGAACAAAAAAGATATCACGAAATAGCGAAATAAAATTAGCAAAATCAGATGAACCCCAACTCCCACCAACAGAAACAGCAAACAGACTCAATGATTTCTTCTCCACTATAGGACAAAACCTTGCCAATAAAATCCCAAGCTCAGATACCCCACCAAATGACTACCTCACCGGCAACTACCCGAACACACTGTTCCTAGCTCCGACTAACCCATACGAAGTCTCCCTTATTATCAACGCACTAAAAAACAAGGCAGGAGATTTAAATACCTTACCACCCTTTATATACAAAAAAGTGTCACAAGTGCTATCACCAATCATTGCAACACTCTTTAACAAATCCATTGAATCCTCCACCTTCCCTACAGTACTCAAAATAGCAAGGGTCACCCCGATCCACAAAGGAGGAGACCAAACAGAGTTGAATAACTATAGGCCAATATCCAACTTACACCCTCTCTCAAAAATCTTCGAAAAATTAATTCATAAACGAATCTACTCCTACCTTATCTCCCAAAACATACTCAACCCCTGCCAATTTGGATTCAGGCCTAATAAAAATACTAATGATGCTATTATACACATGCTAGAACATATATACACTGCAATAGAGAAAAAAGAAGTCCCACTGGGGATCTTCATTGACTTACGTAAAGCTTTTGATACAGTTGACCATGACTTGCTCCACGTAAAATTATCACACTATGGTATAAGAGGGCACTCCCTCAACTACCTCAAGTCATACCTCAGCAACAGAAGCCAATATGTGTACGCAAATGGGGCAAACTCTTCTGCACAACCAATTACAGTTGGTGTCCCACAGGGAAGTGTCCTTGGCCCTCTTCTCTTTCTCCTATACATAAATGACCTACCAAATGCTTCTCAATTACTCAAACCCACACTATTTGCTGATGACACAACATACGTCTTCTCCCACCCGAGCCCAGTCACGCTAGCCAATACTGTAAATACCGAATTACAGAAAATATCTACCTGGATGAGTACTAACAAACTTACACTAAACATTGACAAAACCTACTTCATTCAGTTTGGTAACAGAGCTACAGATGTCCCTCTTAACATAATGATAAACGGATCACCTATCACAAAGCTAACAGAGGGAAAATTCTTAGGAATCCACCTTGATAATAGACTCAAATTTCATACACATATACAACAAATTTCTAAGAAAATTTCCAAGACTGTAGGCATACTATCGAAGATACGGTACTATGCTCCACAGTCAGCCCTCCTGGCCCTATATCACACTCTTATTTACCCCTATCTCACCTATGGAATTTGTGCATGGGGCTCAACAACAAGTAACCATCTCAGACCACTAATTACCCAACAAAAGGCTGCAGTTAGAATGATAACAAATTCTCACTACAGGCAGCACACTCCACCAATATTCAATACACTCAACCTACTCACCATACAAAACATCCATACTTATTACTGCACCTATTACATACATAGAACACTCAACTCTGATATTAACCCTCCCCTCAAACATCTCCTTGCCAACCTCAACAGAACACATGACCATAACACAAGGCACAGATCACTCTTTGATATTCCTCGTGTCCATCTCACGTTATGCAAAAACTCAATGCACATAAAAGGCCCTAAAATCTGGAATTCATTACCTGTAAATATAAAAGAAACACTACCTGTTTATAAATTCAAGTCTCTTCTCAAAGATCACTTACTCACCCAAAACCAAATAAATACTGAATAACTGAACCTTATAAATTGTATATCTTAAATGTTTCTCACAAATATATCACATAAATGTTAAACCTAAAACCCAATCTAACTTTATTATTTTTTAAATTCACTACCTAACAGAATACTCCATTCTACTGAATTTACAACAATGCATGCAACCATATGACCTGTCTTTGTAATACTCACTTGTGCTTTATAGTAATCAGTTTACATTAATGTTTTTCACTGATTTCATCATTGCTTAGTTAATCTTAAGTTAATTTTAAGCCAGCCCGTAATGCTATGCATAGTATAAGTGGCTTTGGCATGCTGCTCTTATCTGTATTTTTTTTTTGTACCTCTGTAAGTGTGCTCAAATTATAAATAAATAAATAAATAAAAAAGGGTTAAGAGAAGCCAGCAAGCAACTAACCCAGGTGTCTTACCCCAGTACTCAAGCAAGCCACGTGTGTACAGTCTTCATCGCTTGTGTTTCAAGCTCCAAGCCATTCTGAGTGCTCTTTTCATCCCTGTGGTGTTGTGGTAATTCGTGGGTTTGTTTTTTAAGCCAGCCGGCTTAGAATATCTTCGCGCCAGTGTGGGTGTCTTCAGTGAGGCTTACGCCATTCATCCCATAGGCCCACTCACTCACCACGCGGTCGCCACTGCCCGGCCTCAGACACCTCATTCAGCCACTCACCCACTCACCCAACCACTACCACTGTGTTTTGGTACACTACTGCGGGTTCCAGTACCATATTTTAAGGACCACATAGGGGGTCAAGAGCTAGAGTGTGTTTTGCACCATCGTTGAAAAGCCTCCTGTGTGTGTCTATCGTCGATGTAAGCACAATTCTACGATCACGTGAGGACAATAGCCAGCCACGAGACGATAGCCTCCGAACTCCACCACCTTCCACATTCCACCTCATTCTACACCAAGTCGTTACAGCGATAATATTTTTCATAGAGACATTTGCGAGTGTTGAGACATTTCTTTTGTGTTCCAGTGATTTTTCTTAGTGACATTCAGTGACTCTTGATTAGACTCAGTGATTATTATATTCTGTTTGCAATATTTTGTTTTTATCTTCTAAATTCAGTGTTAATTTTCGTGCATTATTTTATGTTTGTTGTGTTGTGTTTCTTTTTTTTATACACTTGAAGTAAGTACCTTCGTGTTTTTCCTTTGTTATGTGTGCAACATATAAGCAGTATAAAACTTGTGTTACACTTCACAATTACCTTGTGTTCAAAGTATTGCAGTGAAGTAATTCAGTACTGTATTACCTTGTATTCTGCATCACAACTCAGTGTTGTCTGTTATATTTTTATCCCAGTATTTGTGTATTCTTGTTTTGTTCTCTGTGTGTTGAACATTCTTGTGTTCATATACTTTTCATGTAGCCAGTGTCTAATTTGTCTTATTTCCACAGACAATAGTGTCATTATTTTGTGCAAGCAAGATTGTTTTTCACAATTTTTTACACATCAAGTTTCATAGCAAGAAAATTCTAGTATTGTGTTTATGTTGATGTGTTGTGTTCTGCATCACTGTAAGTGTTCAAGCTTTTTTTTTGTTCTGTGTTTTAGCACCTATTATTTTGCATGTTTCATTGAACAAATTCACTCTTAGTGCAATTTTTGAGTTGTTCATTTAAAGTAAATTGATCTTTTGCTTGTTAAGTGTTGCTTAAGCTGCAGTTAAGAGTTAAAGTGTTCACTCAGTTCATTCCTTGATGATATTTTCTTTTCTTGTAAACAGTGTTTTCTTGTGTGTGTAATATTTTTTATTATTGCACATTGACTCATTTTGCAATAATTCTTGTGCAAACATTGTGCTGTCATTAAATTTTTTCTTGCAGAAATTTTTTGTATTGTTGTGCAATACTCTTGATTAGCAAGTGTTATTTGCAATATTGCTACAGTTATTTCAGTGCAGTTTCATATGCTCTTTTCTGTGCATAACATTTTATTCTTTCTGTGCCATTTTATTTTATTTCAGTGAATTGTGTCCCAGTTTGTTTTACTTTGCACAAGCTTTACTGAGTTCATTTTATCATTTTATTGTTGAATTATTCTTCAGTATCTATGGTATATGAGTTATGTTTCAGTATCTATGGTATATCAGTTATGTTTCAGTACCTATCGTATATCAGTTATATTTCAGTATCTATTGGACATCAGTTATGTTTCAGTATCTATGGGATTTCAATTATGTTTCAGTATCTGTGGTATATTAGTTGTGTTTCAATATCTATGGTTTATCAGTTATATTTCAGTATAATGGTATATCAGTTAAATTTCAGTATCTATTGGATATCAGTTATGGTTCAGTATCTATTGTATATCTGTTATGTATCAGTACCTGTGGGGCATCAGTTATGTTTCAGTATCTGCGGGATATCAGTTATGTTTCAATATTTATGGAATATTAGCTATGCTTCAGTATCTATGGTACATTAGTTATGTTTCAGTACCTATTGTATACCACTTATGTCTCAGCATCTATGGTATATCAGTTATGTTTCAGTGTCTACGGTGTATCTTTAATATTTCAGTATCAGTGGTGTGTAAGTTTTGTTTCAGTATCTATGGTATATGAATTATGTTTCAATATCTATCTTATGTCAGTTATGCATCAGTATCCATGGTATATCAGTTATGTTTCAGTACCAGTGGTATATCATTTATGTTTCAGTATCTATGGTATATCAGTTATAATTCAGTATCTATGGAATATCAATTATGTTTCAGTATCTATGGTATATCAGTTATGTGTCAATATCTATGGCATATCAGTTATGATTCAATATCTACGGTGTATCTGTAATATTTCAGTATCAGTGGTATATAAGTTATGTTTCAGTATCTATGACATATCTGTTATGTTTCAGTATCTGTGGTATGTCAATTATTTTTCAATATCTATAGAATATCAGTTATGTTTCAATATATATGGTATATCAGTTATATTTTAGTACCAGTGGTATATCAATTATGTTTCAGTTTGAATAATGTATCAGTTATGTTTCAGTATCTATGGTGTATCAGTTATGTTTCAGTATCTATGATATATCATTTATGTTTCAGTATCTATGGTATATCACTTATAATTCTGTATCTATAGTATATCAGTTATGTTTCAGTATCTATGATATATCAGTTATATACCGGTATCAGTGGTGTATCAGCTACGTTTCTGTATCTATGGTATATCAGTTATTTTTCATTATCTATGGTACATCTGTTAAGTTTCCCTATCTATGGTATGTCAGTTATGTTTCAGTATCTATGGTATATCAGGTATGATTCATTATCTGTAGTGTATCAGTTATATTTCAGTATCTATGTTACATCAGTTATATTTCAATATCTATGTTTCGTTATCTATGGTATATCAGTTATGTTTCAGTATTTATTGTAAATCAGTTATGTTTTAGTATCTATGGTATATTAGTTATGTTTCAGTATCTGTGGTATATCCGTTATGCTTCAATATCTATGGGATATCAGGTATGTTTCAGTATCTATTGTATATCAGTTGTGTTTCAGTATCTATGGTATATCAGATATGTTTCAGTATCTATGGTATATTAGTTATTTTTCATTATCTATGGTGTATCAGTTATCTTTCAATATCTATGGTATATCATTTATGTTTCAGTATCTATGGTATGAATTATGTTTCTGTATCTATGAGATATTAGTCATATTTCAGTGTGTGAGAAACATGCAGGTTGCAACACTAGGGTTGAAAACAGTAAATGTACAGAAGACATTCATCATGAAGTTATAAATAAAGACATTAGATCAGGTCAGCGAACGAAGAGAGACAGCAGAGGGCAGCAAGGAAATAGCTCCCTTAAGATTTACTATACTAATAGCAAGAGTGTAAGAAATAAGATAGATGAGCTAAGATTAATTGTAAGTGCATGAAACATAGATATTATTGATATAACAGAGACCTAGCTCAATCTGAAAGATAGAGAGATGCCCTCTGAAAGTCACACACAAGGCGATAAATTATTCCACACTGACAGGGTCAACAGGAAGGGTGGTGGAGTAGCGATGTAAGTCAGAGACAATTTAAATTGTTGTGTTAGACAATATATATAATTAGAAGCGTCAGCCACTGAATCTGCTTAGTTACAGCTTCTCCAGGGCCGTGAAAAACTAATTTTGGGTGTGATTTACAGGGCCCCAAATCGTGACAGGGAGTGCAGTAAACTTCTATCGGACGAAATTCGTAAGACATCTACATACAAAAATGTTGTGCTAATGGGAGATTTCAACTATAGACAGATTGACTGGAGCAATTTGACAGAAAATTTAGAGTCAAGTGACTTTCTTGATACGATTGAGGATTGTTTTTTAAAGCAGTTTGCGACAGAACCAGCTAGAGGAAATAACCTGCTTGACTTGGTTCTTGCCAGCAGGGAAACGCTAATTAATAATCTTGAGGTTAATGATGAGCTTTGGGGAAAGTGATCACAAATCACTCAGTTTTAATGTATCACGGAATTCCCTAATAATTGTAATCAAGTCTCTGTCTCTGACTTTCGCTTGGCTGATTTCATAAGACTAAAAAATTACTTAGGTGGACTGAGCTATGGTTCAGGTAGGTGGTGATGATTGTCGATATGACGTTTTCCAGGGCATAGTTCTAGCTGCTCAGACAACTTATGTTCCAAATAAGGAAATCAGATCAAACAAAAATGATCCTAAATAGTCATATATAGGCAAATCTAAAGAGGAGAGGTGCAATTAACAAATCAATATATTCAGTTAAATAGAGAAATAAAAAAGGGGATAAGAAAAGCAAAAAGAGATTATGAGGTTAAAGTTGCAAGAGAATCGAAGGCTAACCCAAAAGGATTCTTTAAGGTATACGGAAGTAAGATCAGGGACAAAATAGGTCCACTCAAAAGTTACTCGGCTCAGCTCACGGACAGTGATAAGTAAATGTGTAGAATTTTTAACACATACTTCCTCTCAGTTTTTACACATGAAGATACTAGCGATATTCCAAAAATAATAAATTATGTAGTACAGGACGATAATAAACTGTGCACGATTAGCGTCACAAGTGACATGGTCCTTAGGAAAATAGATAAATTAAAACCTAACAAATCCCCAGGCCCTGATGAACTGTATGTAAGAGTTCTAATGGAATGTAAAGAGGAGCTTAGCAAACCTTTGCTAATCTTTTCAACATATCACTACAAACTGGCATGGTGCCAAATAAGTGGAAAATAGCAAATGTGATACCTATTTTCAAAGCAGGTGACAGGTCCTTAGCTTAAAACTATAGACCAATAAGCCTAACGTCTATAGTGGGAAAATTTATGGAATCAATAATTGCCGAGGCAATTCGTAGCCACCTTGGAAAGCATAAATTAATCAACGAATCTCAGCATGGTTTTACAAAGGGGCGTTCCTGCCTTTCGAATTTATTAAATTTTTTCACTTAGGTATTTGAGGAGGTAGATCACGATACTGAATATGATATTGTGGGGGAAGCGTCACGAGCGGTGTTCCACAGGGGTCAGTGCTGGGCCCCCTGTTGTTCACAATCTACATAAACTACATAGATGAGGGCATAAAGAGCTACATAAGCAAGTTTGCCGATGACACCAAATTAGGGCGTCGAATTCATTCTGACGAGGACATAAGAGAACTCAAGGAAAAAATTGAATAGACTGATGCAGTAGTAGGAGAAGTGGCAGATGCAGTTTAATATAGGTTTTTTTAATAGAGTCGTGGATGAGTGGAACAAACTCCCGAGTACAGTTATAGAAGCTAAAACGTTGTGTAGTTTTAAAAATAGATTAGACAAATACATGAGTGGGTGTGGGTGGTTGGGAATTGGACCTGACCGAGGAAAACAAGAGGATTCGTAGTAGTCCTCCTGTTTCGAGTCCTCAGGTCAAGAAGGGATCGTGGTCAGTGGCTGGACAGCAGGGGACGACGAAGTTGACGATCAAGAAGACGAATGGAAAGCCAGAAACGATGAAGAAGAAAGAGACTGCTGTGGAAACTCCTGTGGAAACCTCCAACGCATTCTCGGTGCTACCCGACGAATGTGAGTCGACTACTGGGATCGTCACGACGAACGACAACAAGGAAGGTAAGAATATTGTTGTTGTTGGGGATAGCCAGGTTAGATACATGGATAGGGCATTCTGCTTGAAGGACAGGAGTAGGAGACAGAGGGTATGCTTTCCTGGGGCTGGGATGGAGGACATTGTTAGCCGGCTTGACAACATCATGAACGGTAATGGGATCAATTCTATTATTTGCCTCAGTGCTGGAGGCAATGATGTAGGCAAGCGTAGAAGTGAGGATTTAGTTAGAAAGTTCAGGACAGCTATAGACATAATTAGGAAGAAGGGGGGGCGCCCTGTTATATGTGGCATTTTGCCAAGAAGAGGTGTTGGTAATGAATGGTTGTCCAGAGCAATTGGTATTAATTGTTGGCTGGATAAACACTGTAAGGATAATGCAGTACCATTCATTGACAACTGGGACAACTTTTATGGCCGAAATGACATGTATGCCAGGGATGGGGTTCACTTATCCAGGGCAGGTGTGGGTTTTCTTGCTAACTCAGTTGAGGGGGTTGTTAGGACTTTAAACTAGGATTAGTTAGAGGTATGGGTTTAGAAATGATAAATAATGAGTATGGATATATTGACTTATGCTCTGATATTAAGAATCTTAATAGTAACTGTCATGGAGTAACTCTGGGTAATGATAATTTCAGAAATTGTGTAAAAACAAAGATGAATAGGAAAAATGTGCAGAAGAAAAAACATATGATGGTATTTTATGCTAACAGTCGAAGTGCAAGAAATAAAGTTAATGAACTACGTTTGGTAGCATGTGCTGGGAACTTTGATATCATTGCATTAACTGAAACGTGGTATGACTTAAAGAGTCGGGATATGACTGCTGAGTGTAATATTCAGGGATTTAAGTTGTTCAATGTGGATAGATGTAATTGGAAGGGGGGAGGAGTTGCATTGTATGTTCGAGAAAATATTAATTGTTGCATAAAAACAGGTATAAAAATAGATGGAGCAGTAACAGAATCTGTTTGGGTAGAGTTCGTGGAGGGTCAAGAAAAACTAATTCTAGGTGAAATATACCGACCTCCAGGCTTGGATCACGATAGAGGGAGACTTCTTTGGGACGAAATTGTTAGGGCTTCTGGACACAGTAACATAGTCATAGTAGGGGACTTTAACTTTAGTCAAATTGACTGGAATTCTTTGACAGGTAATCTAGAGTCCAGTGACTTCATGGAAACAGTTCAGGACTGTTTTCTGAAACAGAGCGTAACTGAGCCTACCAGGGGTAATAATTTGCTAGACCTAGTCTTGTCAAATAAGGAAACACTCGTGAATAATCTGGAGATCACTGAAGAGCTTGGCGCAAGTGATCACAAATCCATCACTTTTAGCATTAATTGGGAATGCAAGAATAATGATAATACAGTAAAAATCCCTGATTTTCGTTCTGCCGATTATAATGGACTTAAGGAACATCTGTCTAATCTTGATTGGGGTTATCTAGCTAATGATTTTATTGACGATAATCATACCTATGAATATGAAGGGATCTGCTTTTATGATTGTTTTCTTAATAATGTACACAGTGCCCAGAGTATATACATTCCCCAGAGAGAAATTAGGTCTAATAATAACGATCCCAAATGGGTTAACAGGAGGATAAAGCATTTATTAGGGGAGAAAGGGGGAATTTATAGGCGCATCAGAAGAGGAGAGGTTAACCTTACTGACCAATATGTTCAGCTTAAAAGAGAAGTAAAAAAGGCGATTAGAAAGGCTAAACGTGACTATGAAATTAGAGCTGTTAATGAATCAAAGACTAATCCAAAGGGGTTCTTTCAAGCGTATAGGACGAAGGTGAAGGAAAAAGTAGGACCTCTGAAAATTGGGAATGGACAGCTGACAGATAATGAACTGGAAATGTGTTCCTTATTTAATGACTATTTTTTGTCAGTTTTTACACAGGAAGATGTAAATGAGATTCCAGTAATTAACAATTATTTAGTTCCTGATGAATTTAAGTTAACTAATATTACTGTCACGAGGGACATGGTTATTAAACAGATAGACAAACTGAAACAAAATAAGTCCCCGGGACCCGATGAGTTGTTTTCCAGGGTACTTAAGGAATGCAAGATAGACCTTAGTCAGCCATTAACGAGTGTATTCAATGCGTCCATCCTTACCGGTGTTGTGCCAGAGTTGTGGAAGATGGCTAATGTGGTTCCTATATTCAAATCAGGGGATAAGTCCACTCCTTCAAATTACCGTCCAATAAGCCTGACATCTATAGTGGGCAAGTTATTAGAATCAGTTATAGCTGACTTTATCAGAAGTCACCTTGAAGAGCATAACTTGATAAATGAATCTCAGCATGGATTCACGAGAGGTCGTTCCTGCCTGACAAACTTACTGACGTTCTTCAATAGAACATTTGAGGCAGTTGACAGAGATAAGGAATAAGATATTGTTTATTTGGATTTTAGTAAAGCCTTCGAAAGAGTACCTCGCAAGAGACTCTTAAGAAAAGTGGCAGCTCATGGTATAGGAGGTAAAGTTCTAGCATGGATTGGGGCATGGCTTACCAATAGAAAGCAGAGAGTTACCATTAATGGAGTGAAATCTGAATGGGGATTAGTCACTAGTGGCGTTCCACAAGGATCAGTTTTAGGCCCTCTCTTGTTCATAATTTACATTAATGACCTTGATGAAGGGATTACGAGTGACATGAGTAAATTTGCTGATGATACAAAGATAGGCCGTATAATTCACTCTGAGGAGGATATCAATGAACTCCAGGACGATTTGGACAAATTAATGTCTTGGTCTGAAAAATGGCAGATGAAGTTATAATCTAGGTGAAGTAGAACTTGATCATACAGAATGTGAAAAAGACTTGGGAGTCATGGTAAGCAGAAATCTAAAGCCAAGACAGCAGTGCCTTAGTGTGCGCAACAAGGCCAACAGAATACTTGGATTTATCTCAAGAAGTATAAGTAACAGAAGTCCAAAAGTTATTTTACAGCTCTATACATCACTAGTGAGGCCTCATTTGGATTATGCTGCTCAGTTTTGGTCCCCTTACTACAGGATGGATATAGACTCATTAGAGAACATATAGAGAAGAATGACTAAAATGATTTACTGTGTAAGGAACCTCCCGTATGAAGATAGACTCAAAGCCTTAAATCTCCACTCTCTGGAGAGGCGTAGAATGAGGGGAGATGTCATTGAAGTTATTTCTAGGGAAGCTTTAGGTAGTAGTCGTTTTGATAAGGACCTGCCTCGCATGGGCCAGTAGGCCTTCTGCAGTGTTCCTCCATTCTTATGTTCTTATGTTCTTATAAGTGGATGACGGGCATAAACAAGGGAGACATTAATAAAGTACTGAGGGTGTCGAACCAGGTAAGAACCAGGAATAATAAGAACATAAGAACATAAGAAAGGAGGAACACTGCAGCAGGCCTGTTGGCCCATACTAGGCAGGTCCTTTACAATTCATCCCACTAACAAACATTTGACCAACCCAATTTTCAATGCTACCCAAGAAATAAGCTCTGATGTGCAAGTCCCACTCAAATCCAACCCCTCCCACTCATGTACTTATCCAACCTAAATTTGAAACTACCCAAAGTCCTAGCCTCAATAACCCAACTAGGTAGACTGTTCCACTCATCAACTACCCTATTTCCAAACAAATACTTTCCTATGTCCTTTCTAAATCTAAACTTATCTAATTTAAATCCATTACTGCGGGTTCTCTCTTGGAGAGATATCCTCAAGACCTTGTTAATATCCCCTTTATTAACACCTATCTTCCACTTATACACTTCGATCAGGTCTCCCCTCATTCTTCGTCTAACAAGTGAATGTAACTTAAGAGTCTTCAATCTTTCTTCATAAGAAAGATTTCTAATGCTATGTATTAATTTAGTCATCCTACGCTGAATGTTTTCTAACGAATTTATGTCCATTCTGTAATATGGAGACCAGAATTGAGCTGCATAATCTAGGTGAGGCCTTACTAATGATGTATAAAGCTGCAGTATGACCTCTGGACTTCTGTTGCTTACACTTCTTGATATAAATCCCAGTAATCTAGTTGCCTTATTACGTACGCTTAGGCATTGCTGTCTTGGTTTAAGGTTGCTGCTTACCATAACCCCCAAGTCCTTTTCGCAATCTGTATGGCTAAGTTCTACATCATTTAACTTATAAGTACTAGGGTTATGGACACTCCAGAGCTTCAGAACCTTGCATTTATCTACATTGAACTGCATCTGCCACTTTTCTGACCAAGAATAGAGTTTGTCTAAATCCTCCTGAAGTTCACTAACATCTACGTTTGAATCAATTATCCTACCTATCTTCGTATCATCGGCGAATTTGCTCATATCACTAGTAATTCCTTCATCAAGATCATTGATATATATTATAAAAAACAACGGGCCCAAGACTGATCCCTGTGGAACGCCACTTGTTACTGATCCCCACTCGGATTTAACCCCATTTATGGACACTCTCTGCTTCCTGTCTGTGAGCCATGATTCGATCCACGAGAGCACCCTTCCCCCAATGCCATGAGCTGCTACTTTCTTCAACAGTCTTTGGTGCGGAACTCTATCAAATGCCTTACTAAAATCTAAGTAAATAATATCAAATTCTTTATCGTGGTCAACAGCCTCAAAAGCTTTACTGAAGAAAGTTAATAAATTAGTTAGACAAGACCGGCCTCTTGTGAATCCATGCTGAGTATCATTAATCAAGCTATGCTTATCGAGATGGCTTCTTATAATCTGAGCTATAATTGACTCTAGTAATTTGCCTACAATTGAGGTCAGGCTTATTGGGCGGTAATTTGACGGTAACGACTTGTCCCCTGTTTTAAAAAGAAGAATTACGTTAGCCATCTTCCACATATCAGACACTACACCTGTTTGAAGAGATAAATTAAAAATATTAGTAAATGGTTCACAGACTTCCATTTTGCATTCCTGAAGAACCCTTGAAAAAACCTCATCAGGACCCGGTGACTTATTTTGCTTCAGTCGGTCTATCTGCTTCACAACCATTTCACTAGTGACTGTGATGTTACATAATTTATCTTCTTCTGGCCCACTATAAAAATTAATTACCGGAATATTATTGTGTTGAATGGTTTGAAAAACCGACAAGTTGAAGATTGAGACACTTATGCAGCATATGGGAATCTTTATTCAGGAAACGTTTCGCCACACAGTGGCTTCATCAGTCCAATACAAAGAGGAAGGCGTAAGGAGAGGAGGAATATGAGGTAATCAGTCCCTCAGCCTGGAGTCGATGTGTTCAGTCCATCAATCTTGTAGAATGTACAGCATAGGGCCGCAGACGTGGCTTATATACTGTAGTGAAGTGAGGTGAAGCAGGCGGAGGCGGGGTCATAGTGGTACCATCCACTAGTCGAAGTAGGTCTTCGTCCAAAGGTTGAACAAGTGTTGAAGAATTCTTTGTAACAAGATCCCATGATGCTGCAGTGTCTGACAGTTGTGATGAATGGTTTGAAAAACCGACAAGTTGAAGATTGAGACACTTATGCAGCATATGGGAATCTTTATTCAGGAAACGTTTCGCCACACAGTGGCTTCATCAGTCCAATACAAAGAGGAAGGCGTAAGGAGAGGAGAAGTATGAGGTAATCAGTCCCTCAGCCTGGAGTCGATGTGTTCAGTCCATCAATCTTGTAGAATGTACAGGATAGGGCCGTAGACGTGGCTTATATACTGTAGTGAGGTGAGGTGAAGCAGGCGGAGGCGGGGGCATAGTGGTAACATCCACTAGTCGAAGTAGATCTTCGTCCAAAGGTTGAACAAGTGTTGAAGAATTCTTTGTAACAAGATCCCATGATGCTGCAGTGTCTGACAGTTGTGATGAATGGTTTGAAAAACTGACAAGTTGAAGATTGAGACACTTATGCAGCATATGGGAATCTTTATTCAGGAAACGTTTCGCCACACAGTGGCTTCATCAGTCCCTTTTAGCTTTTCTTATCCCTTTTTTAATGTCCCTCTTAATGTCAATATACTGATTCATAAGATGACCCTCACCTCTTTTGATACGCCTATAAATTCCTTTCTTATGCCCTAGTAGATATTTCAGCCTATTATTCATCCATTTTGGGTCATTTCTATTTGATCTAATTTCTTTATAAGGGATAAACGTTCTTTGAGCAGCATGTATAGTGTTCAGAAAACTGTCATATTGATAGCTCTCTTCGTTACCCCAGTCAACAGATGATAAGTGTTCTCTAAGCCCATCGTAATCTGCTAAGCGAAAATCTGGGACTGTTACTGAGTTATCCCTGCTATCATACTTCCATTCAATGCTAAATGTCCATTGTCTGCATCGCTATTGGGCCGTGCAGACCTCCTGCGCAAACGCTCTTCAGTTCCCTGACTGCAGTAGTGTGAGGCGGTGCTTGTCGCGCCTCTGTCGTCAGCCCAGGAGAACTACCATTAGTCAACATGGCGTTCAGTTACAGACGCAGGATTAACACTGTCTGTGTTGAACTTCTCAGTGGGGCAATAACGCCAGCTTCAACCCAGGTTTTACTACCTAAAATCATCAGAGACACGTATGGCATTCAGGATGGCGAGTTGTACGGAGTAGCATTGAACGGAGCACGTAGATTTTTTGTGAAACTGCTCTCAGCAACGGTTTACGAGTCGTTGGTCAACCGTTTTCAGGACGTAAGTCTTGATGCAACACCAGCTGTGCGTGTGAGGATGATCGATGTATCCAGACATTATACATGGATTAAACTGCGTAATGTCCCCTTTGAGGCTGATGAGACATATCAGAAAAGTTTTTGAGGAATACGGAACTGTTCATTTGGCCCAGCATGGTAAGTGGGTGACGGGTGCCTACACAGGTATGCCAGAGGGCACTTTTAACCTAAAAATGACATTGCGACACCCCATACCGTCTTACGTGTACCTAAAGGAATTCAGGACACAGGTCATGGTGTCATACGCCGGGCAAAGGCGTATATGCCGACTATGTGGGGAATATGATCACATAGCGGCGGAATGTGGGAAGCGGCAATGAGCTCCTGGCCCATGGGCGGAGACATCAGCTTCTACACCGGAGGGAGCAGGTGATGATCAACGACGTGAAGGAGGGCATGGTCGTCTATGGAGCGAGATAGTGGATGAGACGCATAAGGCTGGGGGAGAGGGTGAGGCCCTTGACCAGTTTCCTGGCCCAGAGACACTTCAAGTGGATCGGGTTGTGCAAAAAGTACAGGAGGAAGTGTTGGAAATTGAGGAGGAATTAGCCTAGGTTCTGAAGTCCTTGTCGCCGCCTGAGGAGGTGGCTGCTCCTGGAAAGGTGGTAGAAGACGAGTTGGAGGCTGTGGTGCATCAACAACAGAACTATTCGGACGACGGAAGTGATGGCGTGACTGAGGTGTCACCGAGATCATTGCCACTGTGTACAGTGGAGGTTGAGGTACATTGTGAGGCATCCCCAGACCAAGCCATGGAGGATGCGCCTGTCACAAGAAAGAGAGCCGCTGCGTCGGATTCAGATGATGTCCTAACGCCAGCGCAGCGGACTGGGAAGCAAATATGGGCAGAAGGTGAAGGTAGTGGTGGCCATGACAGGAGGCACCGAAAGAAGGGGGGAGAAGACAGGGAAGTGTGCAGGTGACAAGTGGTCCCACACGTTCTGGTGCCCATAGGAAGAGTGAAGAGAGGAGGCAGGGGTGGAAACTTTAATAGGCCTCCGGTGTATGACAGTAAACGTTAATGGTTTGTGTAATAGTGTAAAGAGAGAATGGTTTAGAATGTTTCTGAATAAATTTAGAGTGGATGTTGTGTTCCTTCAGGAGCATAATTTTAAGGAGGGTAGGGTGTTGGAGATGGAGGGGTTTCGAGTGGTAACCCTGCCATCTGCCCGTTTGAAAGGAGGGGTGGGTATATTAATTAGGGAGGTGAGCCCGTTTGTTTTGCAGAGAAGTGAGGGGGGGGAGGGGGAAGGGTGTTGCACATAGATAGTTTGTGGATGGGAAAACGTGTGTATATGTGCCTGCAGAGAATAACGTACAGGTGAAGCAGGAGTTTGTGTGTGAGGACATTGTGTTTTTTTTCCGTGCATTACCGGAGGAGGCAATAGCAGGAGGTGATTGGAACTGTGTCATTAGGAGGGCTGATGTGGAACCGAAAGGGGCAGGTTATGTGTCGGTGGCCCTATGAGATTTATTGAGGGATATTAGGTTAAGGGATGCATTCGAGGGGGAGCCGTGGGAGACAGAGCATACATTTGTTAGGAGAGGGTATGCAGCGAGGTTAGATAGAGTGTATCTTTCTCACGGGGTTGTAGTGCGATTTTTCAAAACTATTGAAGTAGCATGGTCAGATCATAGAGCAGTGTTGGTGGAGGTTGGATGGGAGGCACTTGCATAAATATACAGGAGTTACTGGAAATTAAATATAAGTGCATTGAGTGATGAGGAGGGGTTAGAGGGATTTTCTGTCCTAATAATAATAATAATAATCTTTATTTACTACAAGTACATGTACATGGTATACAGTCCTAGCTGACAACAATGACATACTACTACATAGAAAGCCACTTGTTATGCTGAGCATCTCGGGCAAATTAGGTCAGTGTCCCAGGATGCGACCCACACCAGTCGACTAACACCCAGGTACCCATTTTACTGATGGGGAACATAGACAACAGGTGGAAAGAAACACGCCCAATGTTTCTACTCTGGCTGGGAATCGAACCCAGGCCCTCGCCGTGTGAAGCGAGTGTTAACCACCAGGCCACCAGAGCCACTCTCCTATGGAAGGAGCTTAGCGAGGAGGCACAGGGAGTGCAAGATGTCGTACAATGGTGGGATTGTGTAGCCAAGGAAAGGATTAGGAAATATTATGTGGGGGTGGGCAAACGTATAAATGATTTTAAATATGGGCTTTCAAATTATTTAGAGGACAGGTTAAGGGGTTGTTATGGGAAGGGGGCTGTGGGGGGCAACAATCCTATGGATGAAATTGTCGAGGTCAAGGGGAGACTGAGGGAGTTACAAAATGAGAGGTTTCAAGCGGTAAGGGTGCAGGCAGGGGTAGAGGAGGTGCTTTGGGGAGACAAACCATCGGTGTGTGTGTTGCGACGTCAAAAACAAAGACAGCAGGTTACAGCTATTCCGAGGTTAGAGGTACATGAGATGGCGGGGGGTTATAGAATGGGTCAGGAGATACTAACTACGAAAGGAATGTGTGCATATGCGGATAAATGGTATGAAGTGTATTGGACAAGTGGGAAGGTGGGGAATGTGGATTTAGAGGTGTGTGAGTATGTGACATGTAATTTAGGGAATAGTGATAGAAAGGCTTTAGGGGGGTTAAAACGGAAGAGGAAATAGAGTTGGATTTAAGGGGAATGAGGAAGGGCAAAGCACTGGGAATAGACGGTCTCCCGGCTGAACTTTATCTCCAACATTGGGAGGTGATAAGGGGTTTCATGGGTAGGTTATTTAATCAGATGAAGGAGAAGGGTGTGATGGGAGACAAGCAAGCAACAGCAGTTGTAGTGTTGGTCGAGAAGGGTAAGGGGCAGCACACCCTCAAGGAGTACCATGCCATATCTCTGTTATGTGCTGATTATAAGTTGTTCGCTAAAGTCTTGGGTAATCGGTTTAAATGTGTGGTAGGGAGAGTGGTTTCGAAAATGCAGTATGGTTTTTCGAAAATGCAGTATGGTTTGCCTGGAAGGTCGATGGTTGAGAGTCATGGAATACTGATAAGTTTTGTGGAGTCAAAAGGGGGGGGGAGGGAGGGCGGCGTTGTTGGCTTTAGACTGGCAGGGGGACTATGACAGGGTGGAAAGGGGAGCATTGGGAGCTATACTTAGGAGGCAGGGTTATGGGGAAGAAATAGTTAATTGGGTAACCACGTTTTTGTACAATGGAGCTAAGATGAGGGTACAGATTAATGGATGCTTGGGGGAGGAGATTGTAATGGGTAGAGGACTTAGGTAGGGGTGTCCAATGTCACAAATGTTGTTTACGTGCATTCAGGACCCCTTTTATAGAATGGTTGAACGTTGTGTATGTGACACGAGTGGAGGTATGGGGGGGATTGGGAAAGTGTGGCCGGGAATAATAGGATATGTAGACGATACAACAGTCCTGGTTCGACAGGGGATGGCGTTGGGTGTTTTGGATGATGTGCAACAGTTCGGAAATGCAACAGGGATGCAGGTAAATAGAGAGAAGTCAATGATCATGGGGTTGGGTGATTGGGTGGAGGGGGGGTAGATGTAACGTTGTGAGAAAACAAACGGTGTCTTTAAAAATTTGTGGTATCACCTATAAGGATGACTTGGACGCTGCTCGAGAGGAAAACTCGAATAGATTAATGGAAAGGATTCAGGGGCATCTGGGTGCATTGCGACCTCATCATCTGACTCTTGTGCAACGAGTGATTGTTATAAATGTATTATTGTATAGTAAGGTTTGGCACATAGCAGCCGTGTTCCCATTAACAGAGACGGCGATTGTGGGAATTCTGAGACGAGTGTTTAACTTTTTGTGGGGTTCAAGGTGGGATTGGCTGAGGAGAGAGGTTGTAATGTTACCTGTGCACCAGGGTGGGTTGGGGTTGATAGATCTGAGAAGAAGGATTAAATGTGTGTTTCTTAAATGGGAGGTTTTGCGCGAAGGTGTGAGTGGAGGGCAGCTGGGAAAAGTACATGATAGGTTGGGTAAGTTGTATGGTGGTGTGGAGTTGAGGGAATGTGAAACTATTTTGAGGGCTTTGATGTTGGTTAGAGAACCCAGGAAAATTCGAGTAGGGGTTTTGTGTAGGCTGCTTGCAGACAGGATTGTTGTACCAGTTGAGGGATTGTTCCCCATGTACGCATGGAAGAGTATTTGATATAGGTTTAGCGAGTTGAAGTTAAAGCCTAGGGTAAGGGAGGTAACGTATCGTTTTTTGCATGGCATACTACCGTCGGGGGAGGTACTAAGAACCAGAGGGGTAATTGTGGGTGGAAGGTGTGGAATCTGTGGGGAGGATGAGACGGCGTTCCATGCAGTATACTTTTGTGGGGGACTGGAGGGTGTTAGGTATTGGTTAAGTAGGGTTGTACAGGGGGTGGGGGGCCGAGGGGTGTCGGTTCTGCGTGCACTAAGCCTAGATGTGAGGGTTCGATGAGAGTGTTATAAGAGCTAAGGTGTATGTGGGTATAGAAGGTGTAGATGTGTGGCATAAGTGTATGTAGCATGCAAGTGGGCACAGAAAACAAAGGTGATATCAAGTAATTACGTAGTAACGAATGGAGAATTCTATGTTTGATGTGTCAGGGTCGTCATGACTTTCTTCATGTATTAAGTGTGAATGGTGTCAAGATTATAGGTGTAAGACCTTGAAGAGCTTTTGGGCTTCTGAAGAGTGTGCATTTATAGTCTTTATTGGGCATATTTCATGTGCGATAATCGTATCGCAATGAGAGGTTTTTTAAATTATGTTGTTTGTGTTTAGTGTTGGGGTTTTTAGCGAGTGTACTGACTTTAGTTTAGCATTATATAATGTGCTCATCCAGTTGATGAGAGATGGAACGCTAATGACTTCCATAAATTTGTAATGCCTCGTTAAAAATTTGTAATGGGAGAGTATCGTTTAGTCTCTTACTTTATATAATGTGCTCGGCCGGTGGAAGAGGCTGTATTAATATTTACTAATATTTATTAATATTTATTTAGTATAAGTGTGAGGCTTAGGATTTTCATTTTTTTCAATGCTTAAAGAGGGATTGTTGTGAGGCACGTATGTATGTTTTTAGGTAATTCTTATTGTATAGGGGGTTAATTTTGGGAAGTGCATGTATTTTTTTTTTTTTTTTTTTTTTTTTTTTTATTTTTTTTTTTAACTGAGATTGTGATGTAGGTCATTCCTCTGATTATCTACTGTGAAGGTTGTGAACCTTTGTCATATGTCAGTCATAGTATGTTAACTATACAAATCTGAAAGGTTTATATAGTTTATATTTTATATAGTTTATATAGTTATATAGTTTATATTGTTTATATTATAGTAGTATGTTATATGGAAAAATTTGTGAGTGTATATGGGTAACCTCTTTTATGTCAATGACAATGTGTTGTTAAAACTTGCTAGTGTATGTTCTGTAGGATTGAGGATCCTACTGTACCCATTTTATTTCTTGTTATTTAATAGTAAGCTGTAAAGTTTTTAAATAAAATATAAAAAAAAATGTAAAGGAGAATGGTGAAGATCAGAAGAAGGTTGAGGTAATCAGTCCCTCAACCTGGAGTCGATACAATCAGAAGCATTTCCACAATAAAGATACCCAAATGTTAAATAAAAAAAAATGCTAAATGTAATTGATTTGTGGTCACTAGCACCCAGTTCCTCTGAAACTTCTAAATTATTAACAAGGGATTCATTGTTTGCCAGAACTAAGTCAAGCAGGTTATTACCCCTTGTAGGTTCTGTCACAAACTGCTTCAAAAAACAATCCTGAACTACTAAGAAGTCGTGTGATTCTAAATTCCCAGTCAAGAAATTCCAATCAATATGACTAAAGTTAAAGTCTCCTAGAATTACTACATTATCGTGCCTTGTGGCCCTAACAATTTCCTCCCATAGTAGTCTCCCCTGGTCCCTATCTAAATTTGGGGGATGGTATATCACACCTAAAATTAATTTTTCATGCCCCTCTGAAAATTCTATCCAAACAGACTCTGTATGTGTTACTTCAGACTTAATCTGGAGTTTATCTGGAGAGAGTTCCGGGGGTCAACGCCCCCGCGGCCCGGTCTGTGACCAGGCCTCCTTAGGTCAGTGTCCCAGGATGCGACCCACACCAGTCGACTAACACCCAGGTACCCATTTTACTGATGGGGAACATAGACAACAGGTGGAAAGAAACACGTCCAATGTTTCTACTCTGGCTGGGAATCGAACCCAGGCCCTCGCCGTGTGAAGCGAGAGCGTTAACCACCAGGCCACCAGAGTTTTTATGCAACAGTTCAAGCGATCTCGGACATACAATGCCACCCCACCCCCCTTTCCGACACTTCTATCTACTTGGAACAATTTAAAACCCTGAATGTGACATTCCGCAGGCATGTCCCGACTTTTTGAATAAACCACGTCTCAGTAATGGCAAATACATCAATGTTACCTGCACTAGCAACTAGTCTCTACTCATCCATCTTATTCCTAGCACTGCGACTATTTGTGTAATAAATATTTGAAGACCCTCCTCTCTCTTTACCCTTCCTGCTCCTTTCTGTTATTCCACTAAACCTATTACTGTCCTTGTCAATTAGTGCCACTGGCTTTCCAATATCCACCTCATTTTGCCTATTACTAGTTCTCCTAGTACTCATATTACTACCCTGCAACCACAGTTTTCCCGCCAAAACCCATACCACTAACTATTCTTAGTTTAAAGACCTAACAGCTCCCTCCACTACGTTGGCCAGTGCTCCCACCCCACACCTAGATAAGTGAACCCCATCCCTGGCATACATGTCATTTCTGCCATAGAAGAGGTCCCAGTTGTCAATGAATGTTACCACATTTTCCTTAAAGTATTTGTCCAGCCAGCAAATGGATTTAAGTTGGATAAATTTAGATTTAGAAAGGACATAGGTAAGTACTGGTTTTCTAACAGAGTTGTAGATGCGTGGAACAGTCTTCCCAGTGGGGTGATAGAGGCTAGGACCTTGGGTAGCTTTAAGAAGAGACTGGACAAACATATGAGTGGGAGGGGCTGGGTTTGATTGGTGTCATTGGGTACGGGAGTTATTTCCATAAGAACATAAGAACATAAGAAAGGAGGAACACTGCAGCAGGCCTGTTGGCCCATACTAGGCAGGTCCTTTACAATTTATCCCACTAACAAACATTTGACAAACCCAATTTTCAATGCCACCCAAGAAACAAGCTCCGATGTGCAAGTCCCTCTCAAATCCAACCCCTCCCACTCATGTACTTATCCAACCTAAATTTGAAACTACCCAAAGTCCTAGCCTCAATAACCCAACTAGGTAGACTGTTCCACTCATCAACTACCCTATTTCCAAACCAATACTTTCCTATGTCCTTTCTAAATCTAAACTTATCTAATTTAAATCCATTACTGCGGGTTCTCTCTTGGAGAGATATCCTCAAGACCTTATTAATATCCCCTTTATTAATACCTATCTTCCACTTATACACTTCGATCAGGTCTCCCCTCATTCTTCGTCTAACAAGTGAATGTAACTTAAGAGTCTTCAATCTTTCTTCATAAGGAAGATTTCTAATGCTATGTATTAATTTAGTCATCCTACGCTGAATGTTTTCTAACGAATTTATGTCCATTCTGTAATATGGAGACCAGAATTGAGCTGCATAATCTAGGTGAGGCCTTACTAATGATGTATAAAGCTGCAGTATGACCTCTGGACTTCTGTTGCTTACACTTCTTGATATAAATCCCAGTAATCTATTTGCCTTATTACGTACGCTTAGGCATTGCTGTCTTGGTTTAAGGTTGCTGAAGATTGAGACACTTAAGGTTGCTGCTCACCATAACCCCCAAGTCCTTTTCGCAATCTGTATGGCTAAGTTCTATATCATTTAACTTATAAGTATTAGGGTTATGGACACTCCCAAGCTTCAGAACCTTGCATTTATCTACATTGAACTGCATCTGCCACTTTTCTGACCAAGAATAGAGTTTGTTTAAATCCTCCTGAAGTTCCATAACATCTACGTTTGAATCAATTATCCTACCTATCTTTGTGTCATCTGCGAATTTGCTCATATCACTAGTAATTCCCTCATCAAGATCATTGATATATATTATAAAAAACAACGGGCCCAAGACTGATCCCTGTGGAACGCCACTTGTTACAGATCCCCACTCGGATTTGACCCCATTTATGGACACTCTCTGCTTCCTGTCAGTGAGCCATGACTCGATCCACGAGAGCACTTTTCCCCCAATGCCATGAGCTGCCACTTTCTTTAACAGTCTTTGGTGCAGAACTCTATCAAAAGCCTTACTAAAATCTAAGTAAATAATATCAAATTCTTTATCGTGGTCAACAGCCTCAAAAGCTTTACTGAAGAAAGTTAATAAATTAGTTAGACAAGACTGGCCTCTTGTGAATCCATGCTGAGTATCATTAATCAAGCTATGCTTATCGAGATGGCTTCTTATAATCTGAGCTATAATTGACTCTAGTAATTTGCCTACAATTGAGGTCAGGCTTATTGGGCGGTAATTTGACGGTAACGACTTGTCCCCTGTTTTAAAAATAGGAATTACATTAGCCATCTTCCACATATCAGACACTACACCTGTTTGAAGAGATAAATTAAAAATATTAGTTAATGGTTCACAGAGTTCCATTTTGCATTCCTTAAGAACCCTTGAAAAAACCTCATCAGGACCCGGTGACTTATTTTGTTTCAGTCGGTCTATCTGCTTCACAACCATTTCACTAGTGACTGTGATGTTACATAATTTATCTTCTACTGGCCCACTATAAAAATTAATTACTGGAATATTATTAGTGTCTTCCTGTGTAAAAACCGAGAGAAAATAATTATTTAAAATCGAGCACATTTCATTCTCTTTGTCAGTAAGATGCCAATAGTTATTTTTAAGGGGACCTATCTTATCTCTGACTTGTGTTCTATATACCTCGAAAAAACTTTTTGGGTTAGTTTTAGAATCCCTAGCAACTTTAATTTCATAGTCCCTTTTAGCTTTTCTTATCCCCTTTTTAATGTCCCTATTAATATCAATATACTGATTCATAAGATGACCCTCACCTCTTTTGATACGTCTATAAATTCCTTTCTTATGCCCTAGTAGATATTTCAGCCTATTATTCATTCTTTTTGGGTCATTTCTATTTGATCTAATTTCTTTATAAGGGATAAACGTTTTTTGAGCAGCATGTATGGTGTTCAGAAAGCTGTCATATTGATAGCTCTCTTCGTTACCCGTCAACAGATGATAAGTGTTCTCTAAGCCCATCGTAATCTGCTAAGCGAAAATCTGGGACCGTTACTGAGTTATCCCTGCTATCATACTTCCATTCAATGCTAAATGTAATTGATTTGTGGTCGCTAGCACCCAGTTCCTCTGAAACTTCTAAATTATTAACAAGGGATTCATTGTTTGCCAGAACTAAGTCAAGCAGGTTATTACCCCTTGTAGGTTCTGTCACAAACTGCTTCAAGAAACAATCCTGAACTACTTCTAAGAAGTCGTATGATTCTAAATTCCCAGTCAAGAAATTCCAATCAATATGACTAAAGTTAAAGTCTCCTAGAATTACTAAATTATCGTGCCTTGTGGCCCTAACAATTTCCTCCCATAGTAGTCTCCCCTGGTCCCTATCTAAATTTGGGGGATGGTATATCACACCTAAAATTAATTTTTCATGCCCCACTGATAATTCTATCCAAACAGACTCTGTATGTGTTACTTCAGACTTAATACCCGTTTTTATGCAACAGTTCAATCGATCTCGGACATACAATGCCACCCCACCCCCCTTCCCGACACTTCTATCTACTTGGAACAATTTAAAACCCTGAATGTGACATTCTGCAGGCGTGTCCCGACTTTTTGAATTAAACCACGTCTCAGTTATGGCAAATACATCAATGTTACCTGCACTAGCAACTAGTCTCAACTCGTCCATCTTATTCCTAGCACTGCGACTATTTGTGTAATAAATATTTAAAGACCCTCCTCTCACTTTACCCTTCCTGCTCCTTTCTGTTATTCCACTAAACATATTACTGTCATTGTCAATTAGTGCCACTGGCCTTCCAATATCCACCTCATTTTGCCTATTACTAGTTCTCCTAGTACTCATATTACTACCCTGGGACTTCACAGTTTTCCCGCCAAAACCCATACCACTAACTATTCCTAGTTTAAAGACCTAACAGCTCCCTCCACTGCGTTGGCCAGTGCTCCCACCCCACACCTAGATAAGTGAACCCCATCCCTGTCATACATGTCATTTCTGCCATAGAAGAGGTCCCAGTTGTCAATGAATGTTACCACATTTTCCTTACAGTATTTGTCCAGCCAGCAATTAACACTAATTGCTCTGGACAATTAGTGGGAAACAAGCAGGTTGCAACACTAGGGTTGGAAACAGTAAATGTATAAAAGGCATTCAGCATGAAGGTATAAATAAAGACAATAGAACAGGTCAGCAAACAAAGGGGGACAGCAGAGGGCAGCAAGGGACTAGCTCCCTTAAGGTTTACTATACTAATAGCAGGAGTGTTAGAAATAAGATAGATGAGCTAAGATTAATTGCAAGTGCAGGAAACATAGATATTATTGCTATAACAGAGACCTGGCTCAATCTGAAAGATAGAGAGATGCCCTCTGAATGTCACATACAAGGCTATAAATTATTCCACACTGACAGGGTCAACAGGAAAGGTGGTGGAGTAGCGATGTATGTCAGAGACAATTTAAATTGTTGTGTTAGACAAGATATTAAATTAGAAGCGTCAGCCACTGAATCTGTTTGGTTACAGCTTCTCGAGGGCCGAGAAAAACTAATTTTGGGTGTGATTTACAGGGCCCCAAATCTTGATAGGGAGTGCAGTAAACTTCTATGGGACGAAATTCGTAAGGCATCTACATACGAAAATGTTGTGCTAATGGGAGATTTCAACTATAGACAGATTGACTGGAGCAATTTGACAGGAAATTTAGAGTCGGGTGACTTTCTTGATACGATCCAGGATTGTTTTTTAAAACAGTTTGTGACAGAGCCAACTAGGGGAAATAGCCTCCTTGACTTGGTTCTTGCCAGTAGGGAAACACTAATTAATAATCTTGAGGTTAATGATGAGCTTGGGGAGAGTGATCACAAATCACTCAGTTTTAACATATCATGGAATTCCCCTAATAATGGCAATCAAGTCTCCGTCCCTGACTTTCGCTTGGCTGATTTCATAGGACTGAAAAATTACTTAGGTGGGCTGAACTGGAATGACCTGACTAGGGGTCAGGTAGGTGGTGATGGTTGCCGATATGATGCTTTCCAGGGCATAGTTCTAGCTGCTCAGTCAAATTATGTTCCAAATAGGGAAATCAGATCAAACAAAAATGATCCTAAATGGATGAACAATAGATTAAAATATCTGATTGGTCAAAAGAGAGGCATATATAGGCAAATCAAAAGAGGAGAGGGGCAATTAAGAAATCGATATATTCAGTTAAAGAGAGAAATAAAAAAGGGAATTAGAAAAGCAAAAAGAGATTATGAGGTAAAAGTTGCAAGAGAATCGAAGACTAACCCAAAAGGATTCTTTCAGGTATACAGAAGTAAGATCAGGGACAAGATAGGCCCACTCAAAAGTTCCTCGGGTCAGCTCACTGACAGTGATAAGGAAATGTGTATAATTTTTAACACATACTTCCTCTCAGTTTTTACACAGGAGGATACCAGCGATATTCCAGTAATGATAAATTATGTAGAACAGGACGATAATAAACTGTGCACCATTAGGGTCACAAGTGACATGGTCCTTAGGCAAATAGATAAATTAAAACCTAACAAATCCCCAGGCCCTGATGAACTGTATGCAAGGGTTCTAAAGGAATGTAAAGAGGAGCTTAGCACACCTTTGGCTAATCTTTTCAACATATCACTACAAACTGGCATGGTGCCAGATAAGTGGAAAATGGCAAATGTGATACCTATTTTCAAAACAGGTGACAGGTCCTTAGCTTCGAACTATAGACCAATAAGCCTAACCTCCATAGTGGGAAAATTTATGGAATCAATAATTGCCGAGGCAGTTCGTAGCCACCTTGAAAAGCATAAATTAATCAACGAATCTCAGCATGGTTTTACAAAGGGGCGTTCCTGCCTTACGAATTTATTAACTTTTTTCACTAAGGTATTTGAGGAGGTAGATCATGGTAATGAATATGATATTGTGTATATGGACTTCAGTAAGGCTTTTGACAGGGTCCCACATCAGAGACTATTGAGGAAAATTAAAGCACATGGAATAGGAGGAGAAATTTTTTCCTGGATAGAGGCATGGTTGACAAATAGGCAGCAGAGAGTTTGCATAAATGGGGAGAAATCAGAGTGGGGAAGCGTCACGAGCGGTGTTCCACAGGGGTCAGTGTTGGGCCCCCTGCTGTTCACAATCTACATAAACGACATAGATGAGGGCATAAAGAGCGACATCGGCAAGTTTGCCGATGACACCAAAATAGGCCGTCGAATTCATTCTGACGAGGACATTCGAGCACTCCAGGAAGATTTGAATAGACTGATGCAGTGGTCGGAGAAGTGGCAGATGCAGTTTAATATAGACAAATGCAAAGTTCTAAATGTTGGACAGGACAATAACCATGCCACATATAAACTAAATAATGTAGATCTTAATATTACGGATTGCGAAAAAGATTTAGGAGTTCTGGTTAGCAGTAATCTGAAACCAAGACAACAGTGCATAAGTGTTCGCAATAAAGCTAATAGAATCCTTGGCTTCATATCAAGAAGCATAAATAATAGGAGTCCTCAGGTTGTTCTTCAACTCTATACATCCTTGGTTAGGCCTCATTTAGATTATGCTGCACAGTTTTGGTCACCGTATTACAGAATGGATATAAATTCTCTGGAAAATGTACAAAGGAGGATGACAAAGATGATCCCATGTATCAGAAACCTTCCCTATGAGGATAGACTAAGGGCCCTGAAACTGCACTCTCTAGAAAGACGTAGAATTAGGGGGGATATGATTGAGGTTTATAAGTGGAAGACAGGAATAAATAAAGGGGATGTAAATAGTGTGCTGAAAATATCTAGCCTAGACAGGACTCGCAGCAATGGTTTTAAGTTGGAAAAATTCAGATTCAGGAGGGATATAGGAAAGTACTGGTTTGGTAATAGAGTTGTGGATGAGTGGAACAAACTCCCAAGTACCGTTATAGAGGCCAGAACGTTGTGTAGCTTTAAAAATAGGTTGGATAAATACATGAGTAGATGTGGGTGGGTGTGAGTTAGACCTGATAGCTTGTGCTAACAGGTCGGTTGCCGTGTTCCTCCCTTAAGTCAATGTGACCTGACCTGACTAGGTTGGGTGCATTGGCTTAAGCCGGTAGGGACTTGGACCTGCCTCGCATGGGCCAGTAGGCCTGCTGCAGTGTTCCTCCTTTCTTATGTTCTTATGTAACTCCTCTCCTTGGCAAAATACCACATATGACAGGTTTCCCACCCTTCCTCCTAATTATCTCTGTAGCTGACCTATACCTGCTAATCAGGTCCTCACTCCTACGTCTGCCAGTATCTATGGTATATCATTAATGTTTCAATATCTATGGTACATCAGTTAAGTTTCAGTATCTGTAGTGTATCAGTTATGTTTCAGTATCTATGGAATATCTGTTATATTTCAGTATCCGTGGTATATAAGTTTTTTCAGTATCTTTGGTATATATGTTATGTTTCAGTGTCTGTGGTATATTAGTTATGTTTGAGTATGTCTGATATATAAATTATGTCTCAGTTTCTATGGTATATTAGCTTTGTTTCAGTATCTATGGTATATCAGTTATGCTTCAGTATCTACGGTATATCAGCTGTTTCAATATCTATGGAATATCAGTTATGTTCAGTATCTCTATTATATCAGTTATGTTTCAGCATCTAGTGTGCATCAATTTTGTTTCAGTATGAATAGTGTTTCAGTTATGTTACAGTATCTATGGTATATCAGTTATGTTTCAGTATCTATGGTATATCAGTTATGTTTCACTATCTATGGTATATCAGTTATGTTTCAGTATCAATGGTATATCAGTTATGTTTCAGTATCTTTGGTGTATCAGTTATATTTCGGTATCAGTGGTATTTCAGTTATGTTTCAGTATCTATGGTATATCAGTTATGTTTCAGAATCTATGGTATATCAGTTTTGTTTCGGTATCAGTGGTATATCAGTTATGGTTCAGAATCTATGGTATATCAGTTATGTTTCGGTATCAGTGGTATATCAGTTATGTTTCAGTATCTATAGTGTATCAGTTATGTTTTAATTTCCTTGACACTTCATTGTTATGATGTTGTCAACTCTGTTGTATTGTGTATAATGTTATGTTTTATGTATATATTACGCTTAGCTTCATTATAATTTCCTGAACTTTTCCTGGAGAGGGTTTCGGGGGTCAACGCCCCCGCGGCCCGGTCTGAGACCAGGCCTCATAATGATATTTAATATTGGCTAGTTGAGACATAGGTGCAACACTTAGCTTTCTTAATTGCCGAAACGTTTCTCTTTCATAAAAGACTTTATCAGTCTTATACAGGAGTATATAGCACTGGATTCAGTGGAAATGAGGTAAATTTGAGGTGATCATTCCCTCAGCCTTGATATAAAGTGATCAGCCCCTTTGTATAAAGTAGGGGCATGGAGCTTCACCTTATATTCTATATTCGACTGGACAAACCTGTTGTACAGAGAAACTATTCGATAATAAAGAAATCTAAGTGTTACACCTGTGTCTTATTCATCATGTATGGGTTTTAGTTAGCTAGCTGATACACACTGACGTCAGCCACAATGTATCTGATACCACACTGACATCAACCTACTGTATCTTATACCACGCTACTAACTTGTATTGGTTTCAGTTACAATGTATATATCAAAGTAATATGATGTTACTGTGTGTTATATGTTGAAGTTATAAATTAATAATATACCTTCACAGGCGTGTGTGTGTGTATGCATTAATACCTTGAGAAGCGTACATACATAATTAACATCACATATCCTGAGAGGCAAGTACGTATATGTACGTAATACCTTCAGAGGTCTTTATGAGAAGTGTGTGTATGCATGTATTAAATATTTTAAGGAGGGTTTATGTGTGTATTCAATATTTTGAGGAGTGTGCATGCATACACTCAGAAGCCCCACGATAAGAGTGCATTAGATGATCTCAGAAATGCATAAGTTCCTAGGTTGTTGTGATGAGATGAGAGACGTGGGAGTATCAATAACACAAACAATTAAGAGTGGAATATAATAGCACCCTGGTTTCTGTCTTCCCACGTAAATGTTGAAAAAGAGTTAATTAGTGTTGGTGGTCAGGGTGAAAGTTTTTAATGGAGGAAGTGTTGTTGATAGCAGTGGTGGTGCTGGAGATGGAGATGGCAGTGTTGATGGTGATTGTGGTGCATCATAGTGGTGGTGGTGGTGGCGGTTTTTGTCGTGGTTGTAATAACTGAGGATTATTCGCGTGTATTTTATAGGAAGGAAATATACATCAACACCAGTACAAAAGGACTAGTCGCGTAGCTCAGTTGTAACTGCACTCAGTTCACACACTGAGTGTCCGTGGCGTGTTTCCTTATACCTGCTGTCCCTGATCATCTAGCAACAACCAGGTACCTAGGTGTTAGCCGCCGATTGGTGTGGGTCGCATCCTGGGGGACAAAATTAATATAAGTTGGCCGAAATGCTCTGCAAAACAAGGGGCTTTCTATATAGTATGTCAGTGATGCCAGCTGGATCTGCATAAATTGCATCATTTACTTATAGAAATAAAGATTATTATTATTATTATTATTATTATTATTATTATTATTATTATTATTATTATTATTATTATCATTATTATTAATTTATTAATCCCTTTTGGGCCATACAGCGGAGATATTCAAGACTGATTCGAGGAAGAAGCTCCTCCAATTATTTAGGTCAAGAGACCGTCAGACATCAAAGTTCTCCCCTCCATGAGGAGCTAAGTAGATTAAGCTTACAAAGCTTGATTTCCTATGATGGAATACTTGTTGAGAAGCATACATCACAATACTTGTTGAGAAGCATACATCACAATACTTGTTGAGAAGCATACATCACAATACTTGTTGAGAAGCATTCATCACAATACTTGTTGAGAAGCATACATCACAATACTTGTTGAGAAGCATACATCACAATACTTGTTGAGAAGCATACATCACAATACTTGTTGAGAAGCATTCATCACAATACTTGTTGAGAAGCATACATCACAATACTTGTTGAGAAGCATACATCACAATACTTGTTGAGAAGCATACATCACAATACTTGTTGAGAAGCATTCATCACAATACTTGTTGAGAAGCATTCATCACAATACTTGTTGAGAAGCATACATCACAATACTTGTTGAGAAGCATTCATCACAATACTTGTTGAGAAGCATTCATCACAATACTTGTTGAGAAGCATACATCACAATACTTGTTGAGAAGCATACATCACAATACTTGTTGAGAAGCATGCATCACAATACTTGTTGAGAAGCATGCATCACAATACTTGTTGAGAAGCATTCATCACAATACTTGTTGAGAAGCATACATCACAATACTTGTTGAGAAGCATGCATCACAATACTTGTTGAGAAGCATACATCACAATACTTGTTGAGAAGCATTCATCGCAATACTTGTTGAGAAGCATACATCACAATACTTGTTGAGAAGCATGCATCACAATACTTGTTGAGAAGCATTCATCACAATACTTGTTGAGAAGCATACATCACAATACTTGTTGAGAAGCATACATCACAATACTTGTTGAGAAGCATTCATCACAATACTTGTTGAGAAGCATTCATCACAATACTTGTTGAGAAGCATACATCACAATACTTGTTGAGAAGCATTCATCACAATACTTGTTGAGAAGCATACATCACAATACTTGTTGAGAAGCATTCATCACAATACTTGTTGAGAAGCATTCATCACAATACTTGTTGAGAAGCATGCATCACAATACTTGTTGAGAAGCATTCATCACAATACTTGTTGAGAAGCATACATCACAATACTTGTTGAGAAGCATTCATCACAATACTTGTTGAGAAGCATTCATCACAATACTTGTTGAGAAGCATGCATCACAATACTTGTTGAGAAGCATTCATCACAATACTTGTTGAGAAGCATGCATCACAATACTTGTTGAGAAGCATTCATCACAATACTTGTTGAGAAGCATACATCACAATACTTGTTGAGAAGCATTCATCACAATACTTGTTGAGAAGCATGCATCACAATACTTGTTGAGAAGCATACAACACAATACTTGTTGAGAAGCATACATCACAATACTTGTTGAGAAGCATACAACACAGACCAGTGATTCCCTGTTGAGTGTACGAGGGTTTCCCTGAGATTAAGATAAAACAAGTTAAGATAATATTTGATCGGTTCTTTGACCCAGAGGTTAAGGCCCCAGGATAACCCAAGTCAGTGCATCATCGGGGACTGTCTTATTTCCATTGGGGTCCTTCAGTCTTGTTCCCCAGGATGAGACCCACACCACTTAGGTAACTACATAACACTCAGGCAACTACATAATGCCAGGTGAACAGGGAAAACAGGTGTAAGGAAACTTGCCCAACATTTCCATCCATGCCGGGGAATGAACTACGGACACTCGGTGTGTGAGACGAGAGCGTTGCCAACCGAGCTACGGTTGGAAATAATCAATTTCTGATACACGACTCAAAAGGTCATTGATACATGCCAGGGCCCTGAGGTTAGTTACATGATGCAACTCAAGTCTTCCTGTCTTACTCGTTGAGTGATAGTAGTTGGAAGACTTTGTGATTGTAAACCCCGGAGAGTCATTAAACCAGAATAACCCAAGAAACTCAAGCAGTATTGCTTATTTACAATGGGATCCTCTGAATTTGCTTCTAGAATGCAATCCACAATAGTCTACTAGCACGAAGATTGTTATGAACTGCAAGATGAACCAGGTTCTTCAGATGTGAGGCGAATCCGTTACTGCTCACCATATTGCCCACCTCCTGTTGTGTATCCATAGTTCCAAAAGATTACCCAAATTTTGCGAAAGAAATTGTGGGGGAGACCTGAAGTTATATTAGTCTGGCGCGACTAGAAGAAGAGGAGGATTGTCTGGGAGAGAACAAAAACATTCACTACTCCTGCCTGACTCCAATCAACATAATACACCTGGGCGCGTTAACACACTACCCACCCGATAATAATACCAATACAAACTACCGAAGTGTTGCACGGCAATGATTGGGTGGTTTGTCAAGTGTGAATTGTGCATACACTGTGAGATATACAACTACCTGGTGGTGCATCTCAGTGGTAGAGCATTCAACTGCAGATTGTGAGGTCCATGGTTCATTTCTAGGCTCCCCCTTCAGTATGTTTATGGTGTCCCGTAGCTCGATTGCTAGCGCACTCAGCTCACACAGTGAGGTCCCTGGTTCGATATCCCGGTAGGGTTGGAGACATTAGGACTTGTTTCCTCAAGACACCTGCTGTCCCCGTTCACCTAGCAGTAAAATAGATACCAGGATGTTATTCGATTGGCGTGAGTCACATCCTGGGACAGAATTGACCTAATTTGCCCGAAATGTTCTGCATAAGGGGCTTTCTATGTAGTATTATGTTACTAATGTCACCTAGGTCTGTATACCTTGTACATGTACTTGAAGAAATGAGGATTATTATTATTATTATTATTATTATTATTATTATTATTATTATTATTATTATTATTAATTACTGTGACTTCTCAAACACACACATACACACACACACACACACACACACACATGGGGCAGGGAGAGAGAGGACCTAGTAGCAATCAGCGAAGAGGCGGGGCCAGGAGCTGTGAATCGACCCCTGCAACCACAAATAGGTGAGTACAAATAGGTGAGTACACACACACACACACACACGCGCGCGCGCGCGCGCGCGCGAGGAGTGGAGCAGTCGCTCGCGATTGAGCTCGTGATTGGTGGTAGTTTCTGACTGTACCATAGGGAATAGAGTGTGGGATATAGGCGTGTGCAAACTTAAGAGTGCATTTAATCACTTAAACCCCGCAAAAAGTAAATATAAGTGATCACAGAAGAGAAAACATAGATAATAGTGCCAAGTGTTAAGTGCTGGCCTGGATCAAGGAAGGGGAACGGTTGTGTACCAGGCCTAAATAGTGGTGCCACACATTACATAGTGGAGTATTTGAAGAATAAGTGCGACTCAAGACCAGGGAGATAAGAGATAAGTATAGATGTGTCAGTAAATACAGTGAGTGCAGTGGAAAAGTTAGATGAGCTAGTGACTACAGTGCCTACAGGAAGGTAGTAAAAAAAAATTACCGAGAAGCATCAAGCATCTTCAACTACGTGAGACCCAGGTACTGGACGGACCGGCAACGTGATACTTCAGCACCACTGCCAGCCGCGCGTAATATTCACCTAGTTGAGTTGCATGGGGTCAACAGTGCCAGTCTCTAGCTGGAAACTGGGAGTCACTCTCCTGGAGCTATCAGAATTAGAATAAACAGCATTTACTAGCATTTAATAGAATTTACTGAGATGTGGGAGAGTAAATTAATGAGAGGTAGCTAGTGTGGACATGCGGGTCCCCACATAGGCACACACACACAGTAGGTGAGGCCTAGTGTTATAGAACTGAATGTAATTTTAAGTATACAAGACAGTGCACAGTGGGAACCAAGCGATCGGTTACATATGTAGTACATACGTGGGTATTAAGGACTCGCTTACATAAACACACACACACACACACACACACGAACAATCGGTCAGGCACTTGTAAAAGCTGTAGTACACGCGCACACACACACATACACAGGATTTCACACAATGTAAACTGACCTGATAACCCTCCCTCTAACATTTCACTCCATTCTCTCTCTCTCTCTCTCTCTCTCTCTCTCTCTCTCTCTCTCTCTCTCTCTCTCTCTCTCTCTCTCTCTCTCTCTCTCTCTTTCTCTCTCTCTACCTATCTGTCTCTCTACCTATCTCTCTCTACCTATCTCTCTCTCTCTACCTATCTCTCTACCTATCTCTCTCTCTCCCCTCTCCCATCTCTCCCTCTAACATCTCTCCCCTCTCCCATCTCTTCCCTCTAACATCTCTCCCCCTCTAACATCTCTCCCCCTCTCATTATCTCTCCCCTCTCCCATTTCCCATCTCTCTCTCTCTCCCTCTCTCTCCCCATCTCCTCTCTCTTCCCTGTCTCTCTCTTCCATCTCCCCTCTCTCCCCCTTCTCCCCTGTCTCTCCCCCTCCTTCTCCCCTCTCTTTGCCCCCTCTCTCCTCTCTCTCCCCTCTCTTCTCTCTCTCTTCTCTCTTTTTTTTTACACAGGGTTTGACAAGGTTAAGGATCCCTAGCTTTATTGACAGCTATTTACAGGTTAAGGATTCCTAACTTTATTGGCAAGCTAAGAGCTGTTACCTACATCAGCTCATTTGAAAGCATTTTTATTGTTATGAGACATACAAGTAGGAAATAGGATGAAGTTGGAGCCATCTGTGGGCCAGCATTTTCATTTGATCAACTGACTTTATCTCGTTGACATCATTATCCTGTACGAATGTGTTCCATACTCGAGTCATCCTGGGTATGTATGATCTCAGATGGAGTGATGTTCTGGAGAAGGGTACAGCCAGAGTGAAGTTGCTGCTTTCTGCCCGTCTTGTGGCATAAAAGCTTGTTTCACGCTGTCCTCGAAGTGGATCCAAGTGTGGTATTTTGACAATATTGGCTTTGTACATAACAGTAAGGCCACCCACATCCCTCCTATGTTGAAGGCTCTGCTGAAATGACAGATCTATCCAGGATGGGTCCAGGCGAGAGATGAGACGTCTTGCTCTGTTCTCTACTCTGTCAAGCAGTCGCAGATGAGAGGGGGGGGCAGGCAAACCAAGAAAGTGGAGCATACTCAAGGTGCGAGCGTACTTGTGCCTCGTACAGGATCTTGCAACCCCTACTGTCAAGCAGATGGGAGATACGGCGAAGTGCTGTAAGCTTCCTGGCTGCCTTGTTTGCAGCCTCTCTCTCCTACCTTTCCCTTCTCTCTCTTTCCCCCTCTCGCTCTCTCTCTCTTTCTCTCTCTCTCTCTCTCTCTCTCTCTCTCTCTCTCTCTCTCTCTCTCTCTCTCTCTCTCTCTCTCTCTCTCTCTCTCTCTCTCTCTCCCCTTTTCCCTTCTCACTCCCCCCTCTGTTTCTCCTTCTACATTTCCCTTCTCTCTCTCTCTCTCTCCCTCTTTTCTCTTTCAAAAAAAGAAAAAATGAAAAAAGGAAAGAAAAGGGAAAAAATAAGGAAAAAAAGACAAAATGGTGGGGCCTCGAAGGAACCAGGGATCAGATGAGAAGGGTTCTGGTAGGGAGGAGTGGATGGTGGGGCAGTGGAAAAGGATGGAACAAGAGTTGGAGAGAAAATTAGGAGAGCTTTCTGAAAAAATGGAGACAAAGCTTTCTGTAAAGTTGGAAAAGAGGTTGGAGAAGGAGAAGAAGAATTGGGAGGCACAAGCCAAAACTGCAGTAGCCAGGATAAGGGTCCTAGAAGATGAGATAAACAGGCTGAAGCAAGTTACAGGAGCACTGACCAGAGAAGACACAGCATATGAAGCTGAGAGGCCAAACAGGAAGGAAGGAGATATGAATTATGCTAAGGTCATATCAGCCTGCCAAGAAGGGCCAAGGAGTGAAAGGGGAGAGCAGATGGAGAGGGTGGTAGGTCAAATGCAGAGGGACAAACATGCTACCAAGAGCCACTGGAAAAAACAAGGGAGAAAATGACCACATACAGACAGGAACCAGAGTTACAGAGGGAGAGGCAATGGGAGGAGGAAGGGCAAAATCAGTGTTTATCTATGGGCTTCAGGAGAGAGAGGAAAGGACACACACTGAAAGACGGCAGGCAGAAAGAAAGGAGATTAAGAAAATCATCACAGAAATAGGTGAAGAAGACATGGACGAGATTGTAAATTTTCAGAGAATAGGGGGGTACTTGAAGGGGAGAAAACGACTGATCAAGCTGATTCTCAGGACAGAAACAGTGTGGAACAGGATCCTCCAAGAGAACCCACGGTTGAAGTACTTGGCAGAGTACAAGAGGGTGTTCCTAGACAGAGACAGAACACAAAAAGAATGACAGCAGCTGAGGGAGAGGACAAAAAAGTGAAAGGAGCTAGGAAAGGAGACAAGAACGGAACCAGCAGAGGTTAATCAGAGCAAGGGCAAGCACACACAAAACCATCCTCAGAACCCCACAACCTATCACACTATCCCAACACAAACTACAATCCATACTCAGAGCTTCCACCCAACACCCAGCTATAGAATCCCACAGTATGCTACCAGGTCTCCCACCCTCACAGGCCCCCCAAACCACAGTGTTGGAGAGGAAACTGAAGGTATGGTACACAAACGCTGATAGAATAACAAATAAGTGGTAGGAGTGGCATGAAAGAGTCAAAGAGGCATCACCGGACATCATAGCTCTCACAGAAACCAAGCTTACAGGTATGATAACAGATGCCATCTTTCCAATGGGATACCAGATCCTGAGGAAAGACAGAGGGAACAGGGGGGTGGAGGAGTGGCATTGCTGATCAAAAACCAATGGAATTTTGATGAGCTGGAGAGAGGAGACAGCAGAGAAGAAAGTGATTACATAGCAGGAATGCTTCACTCTGGAGGTCCCAATGTGGTAATTGAAGTGATGTATAACCCACCACAGAACAGCAGGAGGCCAAGGAAAGAGTATGATGAGAGCAATAGAGAGATGATTGGCACTGGCTGCAGTGGCCAGAAGAGCTCAAGCATACAGAGCAAAGCTCCTGATCATGGGTGACTTTAACCACAAGGAAATCGATTGGGAGAACTTGGAGCCACATGGGGGCCAAAATACATGGAGGGCTAAGATGATGGAGGTGGTACTGGAAAACTTCATGTACCGACACGTAAGGGACACTACAAGAGAGAGAGAGGAGTGGATGAACCAGCAAGACTGGACTTAGTATTCACCTTGAGTAGTGCAGATATTGAGGACATCACATATGAAAGGCTCCTTGGGGCCAGCGATCATATGGTTTTAAGCTTTGAATACACTTTAGAGCTACAAGTGGAGGGGGGAAGCAGGAAGGCCAGGATGAATGAAGATAAAACTACAAGAAAGGGGACTACACGGGAATGAGGAACGTTCTGAATGGGGTTCAGTGGGACACAGAACTGGTAGGGAAGCCAGTTAATGAGATGATGGAATATGTATCAACAATGTGCAAGGAGGCTGAGGAGAGGTTTGTACCCAAAAGTAACAGGAATAATGAAAAAGCCAGGATGAGCCCATGGTTCACCCAAAGGTGCAGGGAGGCAAAAACCAAGTGTGCTAGGGAATGGAAGAAATATAGAAGGCAAAGGACCCAGGAGAATAAGGAGAGCAGTCTCAGAGCCAGAAATAAATATGCACAGATAAGAAGGGAGGCCCAGCGACAATATGAAAACGACATAGCAGCGAAAACCAAATCTGACCCAAAGCTGTTAAACAGCCACAACAGGAGGAAAACAAAAGTCAAGGACAAGGTAATCAGGCTAAGGAAGGAAGGAGGAGAGACAACAAGAAATGACTGTGAAGAATGTGAGGAACTCAACAAGAGATTCAAAGAAATGTTCACAGAGGAGACAGAAGGGGTTCCAGAAAGACGGAGAGGTGGGGTACACCACCAAGTGCTGGACGCAGTACACAGAACCGAGGAAGAAGTGAAGAGGCTTCTGAGTGAGCTAGATAACTCAAAGGCAATGGGGCCGGATAACATCTCTCCATGGGTCCTGAGAGAGGGAGCAGAGGTGCTATGTGTACCCCTAACAACAATATTCAATACATCTATCTAAACAGGGAGATTGCCTGAGGCATGGAAGACAGCAAATGTAGTCCCAATCTTTAAAAAAGGAGACAGACATGAAGCACTAAAATACAGACCAGTGTCACTGACATGTATAGTATTCAAAGACATGGAGAAGATTATCAGGAGAAGAGTGGTGCAACACCTAGAAAGGAATGATCTCATCAACAGCAGCCAACATGATTTCAGGGACTGGAAATCTTGTGTCACAAACCTACTGGAGTTCTATGACATGGTGACAGCAGTAAGACAAGAGAGAGAGGGGTGGGTGGATTGCATTTTCTAGGACTGTAAGAAGGTGTTTGACACAGTTCCACACAAGAGATTAATGCAAAAACTGGAGGACCAAGCAGGGATAACAAGAAGGCACTACAATGGATCAGGGAATATTTGTCAAGAAGACAGCAGCGAGTCATGGTACGTGGCGAGGTGTCAGAGTGGGCAACTGTGACCAGCGGGGTCCCACAGGGGTCAGTCCTAGGACCAGTGCTGTTTCTGGTATTTGTGAATGACATGACGGAAGGAACAGACTCCGAAGTGTTCCTGTTTACAGATGACGTGAAGTTGATGAGAAGAATTCACTCGATCGAAGACCAGGCAGAACTACAAAGGGATCTGGACAGGCTGCAGACCTGGTCCATCAATTGGCTCCTGGAGTTCAACCCCACTAAGTGCAAAGTCATGAAGATTGGGGAAGGGAAAAGAAGACCATAGACAGAATGTAGGCTACATTTCTAAAAACTACAAACCTCGCTCAAGGAAGAAGATCTTGGGGTGAGTATAAAACTAGGCACATCTCCTGAAGTGCACATCAACCAAATAACTGCTGCAGCATATGGGCGCCGAGAAAACCTCAGAACAGCATTCCGATATCTTAATAAGGAATCGTTCAGGATCCTGTACACCGTGTATGTTAGACCCATATTGGAGTATGCTGCACCAGTTTGGAACCCACACCTAGCCAAGCACGTAAAGAAATTAGAGAAAGTGCAGAAGTTTGCAACAAGACTAGTCCCAGAGCTAAGGGGTATGTCCTACGAGGAGAGGTTAAGGGAAATCGACCTGACGACACTGAAGGACAGGAGAGATACAGGGGACATGATAACGACATACAAAATACTGAGAAGAATTGACAAGGTGGACAAAGACAGGATGTTCCAGAGATGGGAAGCAGCATACACTCACCCACTTGCTTCTCCCTCCTTCCCACTCACCCCTCCCCACTACTCTCCCACATAGCCACAGTTCCTCCACTACCTCCCCCCCACACTCTGACATACACAATCCTAATATAACATACAGAATTACATAGGTTTCCCACTCTGAGGCAATCAGGATAAAACAAAAATGGGTTGCCAGAGACCAACAAGAAAAACCAAGGGACAGGAGGAGGAAACTGCAAAGGAAGAATGGGCAGTAGAGCTCACAAAAAAGGAACATTAATGGGAAAAGAAACTAGAAGAACTTAGCATGAGAATGGGAGAGAGGATAGACATGGAAAGCAGGAAGTGGGAGGTGCAAGTCAAAGCAGCAGAGGCCAGGATACAGAGTTCAGAAGAGGAACTGAAAAATCTGAAACAGCCTAAAGAACTAAAGAACATTTTGGGATTGACAACAGAGACTGCTACCTCCGCCACAAATAAGGGGACTGTAGGGAAAGAAGGAGCAAAACTGCATGTAGAAACTCAATCAGTGGAGACTGTAGTAAATGAAAAAGCTAAGCTATATGTGGAGGCCCTAACAGACCACAGCAGAGCCCAGGGAAAGCCGAGAAGGGAAAATAACAGGCCACTGAGCCCAAGTACATTAGCTAGTGGAACTGAAGAAAGGAAAGCTGCAATGGAGGAAATCAAATTGAATGAGGGGATGCACAGGGATATGCAGTGGGAGAATGAAAGGGGGAGATCAGTCTTTGTGTATGGGCTCCAGGAAGTTGAAGGGGAAACATATGAAGCAAGAAAACAAGGGAAAAAAAGCAATTGAAAGCATAATGAAAGCAATAGGAGAAGACAACATAACGCAGATGGAAAATTTTCGGAGAATAGGGGGTTTTTTAAAAAAAAGAACCCGGCCAGTGAAAGTGACCTTCAAGGCAGAATCGACTCGGAACAGGATCCAGCAGGAGAAAGCACGATTAAGGGACATGCCGGCATACAGGAAGGTGTATCTCGACCGCGACAGAACACAAGACGAAAGGCAGAAACAGAGAGAGATGGTACAAAGGCGAAAGGAGGAAAGAGAGGGGATGGAGAAGACAGACAGGAGATCCCAGACACAGGAAGATCAAATACAGCCTCCCTCACAACTTCCTAAAGAAGCCTTCCAACCAGGTCAACCCCAGTGCAACCAAACACTCTAAGCCAAAACACCCATGCAACATCCAATGCCCCCACCCATTGCATTACAAACTCCACCCCCACAGCAACCACCCATAGTTCCTTATCAGGTCTCCCACTTCCCCAACCCCAATACACCTCCCAGACCACAATCTTAGAAAAGAAGTTGAAGGTGTGGTAAACAAATGCAGATGGAATAACAAATAAGTATGAGGAGTGGCATGAAAGAATCAAGGAGACATCCCCAGACATAATAGCACTCACAGAAACAAAACTCACCAGAATAATAACAGACTCAATCTTTCCATCCGGATATCAAATCCTCAGGAAAGACAGAGGGAGGAGAGGGGGAGGAGGAGTTGCACTGCTCATTAAAAACCAGTGGGGGGTTGAGAAAATGGAAGGAATGGACGGCACGGGCGAAAATGACTACTTAGTAGGAACAATCCAGTCTGAGGGACATAAGGTGATAATTGCAGTAATGTACAACCCACCACAGAACTGCAGGAGGCCAAGAGAAGAACACGATGAGAGCAACAGAGCAATGGTCGACACACTAGCTGAGGTGGTCAAGAGAGCACACATGGGAGTTACTAGTTATGGGTGATTTCAATCACAAGGAGATTGAATGGGAAAACCTGGAGCCCCATGGGGGTCCCGAAACATGGAGAGCCAAGATGATGGATGTGGTACTGGAAAACCTCATGAATCAACATGTTAGAGACACTACCAGAGAGAGAGGAGAGGATGAACAAGCAAGACTGGACCTTGTATTCACCTTGAGTAGTTCGGACATCGAGGATATCATGTATGAAAGGCCCCTGGGAGCTAGTGATCATGTGGTTCTGTGCTTCGACTACATAGTTGAGCTCCAAGTGGAGTGAGTAGCAGGAATAGGTTGGGAAAATCCAAACTACAAAAGGAGGGACTACTCAGGCATGAGGAACTTCCTTCAAGACATTCAGTGGGAGATGGAACTGACAGGAAAACCAGTACAAGAAATGATGGACAATGTGGCAACAAAATGCAAGGAGGCAGAGGAGAGGTTTGTTCCCAAGGGAAACAGAAATAATGGGAAGAACAGAATGAGTTCTTGGCTCACCCAAAGGTGTAGGTAGGCAAAAACTAGGTGTACTAGAGAATGGGAAAGGTACAGAAGACAGAGAACTCAGGAAAATAAAGAGATTAGCCGAAGAGCCAGAAACGAATATGCACAGATAAGAAGGGAGCCTCAGCGACAATATGAAAATGACAAAGCATCGAAAGTCAAGACTGACCCGAAGCTGTTGTACAGCCACATCAGGAGGAAAGCAACAGTCAAGGACCAGGTAATCAGACTGAGGAAGGGTGATGGGGAATTCACAAGAAACGACCGGGAGGTATGTCAGGAGCTCAACACAAGATTTAAAGAAGTATTTACAGTGGAAACCAGTAGGACTCCAGGAAATCAGAGCAGGGGGGTGCACCAGCAAGTGCTGGATGAGGTACATATAACCAAGGAGGAGGTGAAGAAGCTGCTATGCAAACTTGACACCTCAAAGGCGGTGGGACCAGACAACATCTCTCCGTGGGTCCTTAAAGAGGGAGCAGAGATATTGTGTGTGCCATTAACAAAGATCTTCAACACATCATTTGAAACTGGGCAACTCCCTGAAGTATGGAAGATGGCAAATGTAGTCCCAGTTTTTAAAAAAAGAGACAGACATGAGGCATTAAATTACAGACCTGTGTCACTAACGTGTATAGTATGCAAAGTCATGGAGAAGATCATCAGGAAGAGAGTTGTGGAGCACCTGGAAAGAAACAAATGTATAATTGACAACCAGCACAGTTTCAGGGAAGGAAAATCCTGTGTCACAAACCTACTGGAGTTTTATGACAAGGTGACAGAAGTAAGACAAGAGAGAGAGGGGTGGATAGACTGCATTTTCTTGGATTGCAAGAAGGCCTTCGACACAGTTCCTCACAAGAGGTTACTGCAAAAGCTAGAGGATCAGGCACACATAACAGGAAAGGCACTGCAATGCATCAGAGAATACCTGACAGGGAGGCAACAACGAGTCATGGTACGTGACGAGGTGTCAGAGTGGGCGCCTGTGACAAGCGGGGTTCCACAGGGGTCAGTCCTAGGACCTGTGCTGTTCTTGGTATATGTGAACGACATAACGGAAGGGATAGACTCAGAAGTGTCCTTGTTTACAGATGATGTGAAGTTAATGAGAAGAATCAAATCGGATGAGGATCAGGCAGGACTACAAAGAGATCTGGACAGGCTACAAGCCTGGTCCAGCAACTGGCTCCTTGAGTTTAACCCTGCCAAATGCAAAGTCATGAAGATTGGGGAAGGGCAAAGAAGACCGCAGACACAATATATTTTAGACGGCCAAAGTCTGCAAACCTCACTCAAGGAAAAAGATCTGGGGGTGAGTATAACACCGAGCATATCTCCCGAGGCGCACATCAATCAGATAACTGCTGCAGCATACGGGCGCCTGGCAAACCTATGAATAGCGTTCCGATACCTCAGTAAGGATTCGTTCAAGACTCTGTATACCATTTACGTCAGGCCCATACTGGAGTATGCAGCACCAGTTTGGAATCCACACCTAGTCAAGCACGTCAAGAAATTAGAGAAAGTGCAAAGGTTTGCAACAAGACTAGTCCCAGAGCTACGGGGATTGTCCTACGAAGAAAGGTTGAGGGAAATCGGCCTGACGACACTGGAGGACAGGAGGGTCAGGGGAGACACGATAACGACATATAAAATACTGCGAGGAATAGACGAGGTGGACAAAGACGGGATGTTCCAGAGATGGGACACAGACACAAGAGGTCACAATTGGAAGTTGAAGACTCAGATAAATCAAAGGGATGTTAGGAAGTATTTCTTCAGTCATAGAGTAGTCAAGCCGTGGAATAGTGAAGTAGTGAAAGTGAAATAGTGGAGGCGGGAACCATACATAGTTTTAAGGCGAGGTATGATAAAGCTCATGGGGCAGGGAGAGAGAGGACCTAGTAGCAATCAGCGAAGAGGCGAGGCCAGGAGCTATGACTCGACCCCTGCAACCACAAATAGGTGAGTACAAATAGGTGAGTACACACACACACACACACGCACACACACACACACACACACACACACACACACACACACACACACACACACACACACACACACACACAAACACACACATACACAGAGACACACACACACACACACACACACACACACACACACACACACACACACACACACACACACACACACACACACACACACACACACAACCTGACGACACTGGAGGACAGGAGAGATAGGGGGGACATGATAACGACATACAAAATACTGAGAGGAATTGACAAGGTGGACAAAGACAGGATGTTCCAGAGATTGGACACAGTAACAAGGGGACACAGTTGGAAGCTGAAGACACAGATGAATCACAGGGATGTTAGGAAGTATTTCTTCAGCCACTGAGTAGTCAGTAAGTGGAATAGTTTGGGAAGCGATGTAGTGGAGGCAGGATCCATACATAGCTTCAAGCAGAGGTATGATAAAGCTCACGGCTCAGGGAGAGTGACCTAGTAGCGATCAGTGAAGAGGCGGGGCCAGGAGCTCGGACTCGACCCCCGCAACCTCAACTAGGTGAGTACAACTAGGTGAGTACACACACACACACACACACACACACACAACAAGAGATTCAAAGAAGTGTTCACAGAGGAGACAGAAGGGACTCCAGAAAGACGGAGAGGTGGGGCACACCACCAAGTGCTGGACACAGTGCACACAACCGAGGAAGAAGTGAAGAGGCTTCTGAGTGAGCTAGATACCTCAAAGGCAATGGGGCCAGATAACATCTCCCCATGGGTATTGAGAGAGGGAGCAGAGGCACTATGTGTACCCCTAACAACAATATTCAATACATCTATCGAAACAGGGAGGTTGCCTGAGGCATGGAAGACAGCAAATGTAGTCCCAATCTTTAAAAAAGGAGACAGACATGAAGCATTAAACTACAGACCAGTGTCACTGACATGTATAGTATGCAAAATCATGGAGAAGATTATCAGGAGAAGAGTGGTGGAACACCTAGAAAGGAACGATCTCATCAACAGCAGCCAACATGGTTTCAGGGACGGGAAATCCTGTGTCACATACCTACTGGAGTTCTATGACATGGTGACAGTAGTAAGACAAGAGAGAGAGGGGTGGGTGGATTGCATTTTCTTGGACTGCAAGAAGGCGTTTGACACAGTTCCACACAAGAGATTGGTGCAAAAACTGGAGGACCAAGCAGGGATAACAGAGAAGGCACTACAATGGATCAGGGAATACTTGTCAGGAAGACAGCAGCGAGTCATGGTACGTGGCGAGGTGTCAGAGTGGGCACCTGTGACCAGCGGGGTCCCGCAGGGGTCAGTCCTAGGACAAGTGCTGTTTCTGGTATTTGTGAACGACATGACGGAAGGAATAGACTCTGAGGTGTCCCTGTTTGCAGATGACGTGAAGTTGATGAGAAGAATTCACTCGATCGAAGACCAGGCAGAACTACAAAGGGATCTGGACAGGCTGCAGACCTGGTCCAGCAATTGGCTCCTGGAGTTCAATCCCACCAAGTGCAAAGTCATGAAGATTGGGGAAGGGCAAAGAAGGCCGCAGACGGAGTACAGTCTAGGGGGCCAGAGACTACAAACCTCACTCAAGGAAAAAGATCTTGGGGTGAGTATAACACTAGGCACATCTCCTGAAGCACACATCAACCAAATAACTGCTGCAGCATATGGGCGCCTAGCAAACCTCAGAACAGCATTCCGACATCTTAATAAGGAATCATTCAGGACCCTGTACACCGTGTACGTTAGGCCCATATTGGAGTATGCAGCACCAGTTTGGAACCCACACCTAGCCATGCACGTGAAGAAACTAGAGAAAGTGCAAAGGTTTGCAACAAGACTAGTCCCAGAGCTAAGAGGTATGTCCTACGAGGAGAGGTTAAGGGAAATCAACCTGACGACACTGGAGGACAGGAGAGATAGGGGGGACATGATAACGACATACAAAATACTGAGAGGAATTGACAAGGTGGACAAAGACAGGATGTTCCAGAGATTGGACACAGTAACAAGGGGACACAGTTGGAAGCTGAAGACACAGATGAATCACAGGGATGTTAGGAAGTATTTCTTCAGCCACAGAGTAGTCAGTAAGTGGAATAGTTTGGGAAGCGATGTAGTGGAGGCAGGATCCATACATAGCTTTAAGCAGAGGTATGATAAAGCTCACGGCTCAGGGAGAGTGACCTAGTAGCGATCAGTGAAGAGGCGGGGCCAGGAGCTCGGACTCGACCCCCGCAACCTCAACTAGGTGAGTACAACTAGGTGAGTACAAATACTCACACACACACACACACACACACACACACACACACACACACACACACACACACACACACACACACACACACACACACACACACACACACAGACACGCACACACTCACAAACAAACAGACAAACAAACAAACGCACACTTTGAGCGATCAGTGAAGTGGCTGGGCCAGGAGCTATGAATCGATCCCTGCAACCACAAATAGGTGAGTACAACTCAGTGAGAGTACACACACACCAGCTACAGTTCCTCGACAGTGACATAACAAAATATAAAGGGAACAACTTAGTGAAAGAGTAAGAATGCATCAGAGGCTAGAAGGGGCTTCCTTGAAAGGAACCTCATCCACAACCACCCATAGAACCACCCACAACATTCCTTTAACCATTTCCACCCTCCCAGTAAACACAATAACAAGAGCAGAACCACACTCCACACCCACAGCCCCCACCCCTAGCACTAATACCTCCAAACCAGCATACTGCCATAGTATCCACACCTGCCTACCACACCCACAGCCAGCATCAATCACCCACTCCCCCAGAATAAGGTTCTAGAAAGGAAGCTGAAGGTATGGTACACTAACGCAGATGGAATTACAAATAAGAATGAGGAGTAGCAGGAAAGAATCACTGAAGCATCCCCGGACATCATAGCAATCACAGAGACAAAGCTCACAGAAGTTAATAGACATCTGGTTATCAGATTCTGAGGAAAGTCAGGGGGAGCAGAAAGGGTGGAGGAGTTGCACTGCTCATCAAAAACCAATCGAGTTTTGAGCAGATGGGAGGACTTGTCGCAGGAATAGCAGATGACTACATAGAAGGAACACTTCATACTATGGGCCACATTGATGTACAACCCACCACCGAACAGCAGGAGGCCAAGACAGGAATACAATGAAATCAATAGAGTGGTGGTGGTAGCACTAGCCAAGGTTGCTAGAAGGGTACACATGAGCAGGGCAAAGTTACTCATCATCGGGGGATTTCAACCATAAGGAGATTTGCTGGGAGAATCTTGAGCTACATGGGGGGCCAGAGACATGGAGAGCCAATATACTGGAGATAGTACTGGAAAACTTCAAGCACCAACATGTTAGGGACACAACCAGAGAGAGGAGATGATGAACCAGTAAAGCTGGACCTTGTATTCACCTTGAGCAGTTGAGATGAAGCATATAAAAAATTACAGTATTACAGTTTAGAATAATGAGATTGAAACAATTTTAAGTTTGAAATAGTGCTGAATAGCTGAGCAATTGAAAATTATTTGGGAATTTTTTGAGTTGCTGGTGGTTGATAACGTGTAGTGTTTGTTTGGTTAATTTTGAGAGATAAGGTGATTCCAAATTAGAGACTTAAATTGGTTTGCAGGCAGGGGCCTTTTTGTATGTTCAGGCAATAAATTGCAGATCTTTGGGCCCTTCATGTGCATATCATTTTTGCAAAGGGATAGATGGACACGAGGGATATCAAAGAGTGTTTTGTGCCTTGTGTTATGCTTGTGCATTCTGTTGAAGTTACCAAGGAGGAGTTTGAGAGGAGGGTTTATACTGGAATATAATGTTCTGTGTATGTAGTAGGCACAGTAATATGAGTGAATATTTTGTATATTAAGCACGCTGGAGTGTGTTGTTTGGTGCAGAAGTTGGTAATCAATCGCACAGCAGCTTTTTATTGGGTTATTAGAGATTTAAGGTGTTCTGCTGTGCTTGAACCCCATGCACAAATATCATAGGTGAGGTAGGGGTAGATGAGAGTGGTAAAAAGCAAGAAGTGCCACATGGGGTACATAGTACCATATCTTAGCAGGGATGCCTACTGTTTTGAAGACTTTCTTGGATATATCCTATATGTGGGTCAGAAATTGAAGAAAGCAGTCAAACTGAAGACCTACAAATTTGCTCTCAGTGTGTCTTGAAATGGGGGAACCATTTATCGATATGTTTAGCTGAACGTTTGAAGCTCTCTTACCAAGGAAATGAGTGAACTACTCAAGTCCCAATATGACTTAGTTTTTAGCAAGCCGCTAACCAGACTGAGAGTCGAAGATCAAAATGAATTTTTTATGAGAGAGCCACAGAATTTGGTTAACACAAGCCTATCTGATGTTATCCTGAAGCCAAATGACTTCGAACAGGCGTTAAATGACATAAACCATACCCCCGGCCGGGATTGAACCCGCGGTCATAGAGTCTCAAAACTCCAGCCCGTGTCATTACGATTTCTTGAGTCATGTTGACGGCAGTGAGGGGACTTGAGCTAGAGTTCGTCACGGCCACGCTAGCTGGAGATTCGTCTGTAAAAACTTGCATTTGTGGTCACAGTGGTGCCTGTGCTAACCTTCCTATGGTGTAGAAATATATCTAGTTGGATGAATCTTATTGTGGCTAGCTGGTCTAGTGGCTAACGCGACGGGCTGTAGTTTTGATACTCTATGACCGCGGGTTCAATCCCGGCTGCGGGTATGGTTTGTTTGCAATCGTGTCATTACGATTTCTTGAGTCATGTTGACAGCAGTGAAGGGACTTGAGCTAGAGTTCGTCACGGCCACGCTAGCTGGAGATTCGTCTGTAAAAACTTGCATTTGTGGTCACAGTGGTGCCTGTGCTAACCTTCCTATGGTGTAGAAATATATCTAGTTGGATGAATCTTATTGTGGCTAGCTGGTCTAGTGGCTAACGCGACGGGCTGTAGTTTTGATACTCTATGACCGCGGGTTCAATCCCGGCCGGGGGTATGGTTTGTTTGCAATCGTGTCATTACGATTTCTTGAGTCATGTTAAATGACATGCCCATGCGCTCTGCCCCAGGGCCAGACTCATGGAACTCCGTGTTCATCAAGAACTGCAAGAAGCCCCTATCACGAGCTTTTATCATCCTAAGGAGAGGGAGCATGGACACGGGGATCGTCCCACAGTTACTAAAAACGACAGACATAGCCCCACTCCACAAAGGGGGCAGTAAAGCAACAGCAAAGAACTACAAACCTATAGCACTAACATCCCATATCATAAAAATCTTTGAAAGGGTCCTAAGAAGCAAGATCACCACCCATCTAGAAACCCATCAATTACACAAGCCAGGGCAACATGGGTTTAGAACAGGTCGCTCCTGTCTGTCTCAACTATTGGATCACTACGACAAGGTCCTAGATGCACTAGAAGACAAAAAGAATGCAGATGCAATATATACAGACTTTGCAAAAGCCTTCGACAAGTGTGACCATGGCGTAATAGCGCACAAAATGCGTGCTAAAGGAATAACAGGAAAAGTCGGTCGATGGATCTATAATTTCCTCACTAACAGAACACAGAGAGTAGTAGTCAACAGAGTAAAGTCCGAGGCAGCAACTGTGAAAAACTCTGTTCCACAAGGCACAGTACTCGCTTCCATCTTGTTCCTCATCCTCATATCGGACATAGACAAGGATGTCAGCCACAGCACCGTGTCTTCCTTTGCAGATGACACCCGAATCTGCATGACAGTATCTTCCATTGCAAACACTGCAAGGCTCCAGGCGGACATCAACCAAATCTTTCAGTGGGCTGCAGAAAACAATATGAAGTTCAACGATGAGAAATTTCAATTACTCAGATATGGTAAACACGAGGAAATTAAATCTTCATCAGAGTACAAAACAAATTCTGGCCACAAAATAGAGCGAAACACCAACGTCAAAGACCTGGGAGTGATCATGTCGGAGGATCTCACCTTCAAGGACCATAACATTGTATCAATCGCATCTGCTAGAAAAATGACAGGATGGATAATGAGAACCTTCAAAACTAGGGATGCCAAGCCCATGATGACACTCTTCAGGTCACTTGTTCTATCTAGGCTTGAATATTGCTGCACACTAACAGCACCTTTCAAGGCAGGTGAAATTGCTGACCTAGAAAATGTACAGAGAACCTTCACGGCGCGCATAACGGAGATAAAACACTTCAATTACAAGAAGCGCTTGAGGTTCCTGAACCTGTATTCCCTGGAACGCAGACGGGAGAGATACATGATTATATACACTTGGAAAATCCTAGAGGGACTAGTACCAAACTTGCACACGAAAATCACTCACTACGAAAGCAAAAGACTTGGCAGACGATGCAACATCCCCCCAATGAAAAGCAGAGGTGTCACTAGCACGTTAAGAGACCATACAATAAGTGTCAGGGGCCCGAGACTGTTCAGCTGCCTCCCAGCATACATAAGGGGGATTACGAACAGACCCCTGGCAGTCTTCAAGCTGGCACTGGACAAGTACCTAAAGTCGGTTCCTGACCAGCCGGTCTGTGGCTCGTACGTTGGTTTGTGTGCAGCCAGCAGTAACAGCCTGGTTGATCAGGCTTGATCCACCAGGAGGCCTGGTCACAGACCGGGCCGCGTGGGCATTAACCCCCGGAACTCTCTCCAGGTAAACTCCAGGTAAACAGCATGAAGTAGGTTTTGTCTACATTGAGAATAGGTTTGCTGGTCGTCATCCAAGTATATATTTTTAGTTACTCATCGTTAACAGTGTCTCTAAGTATAGTTGGGTTTGAGTGAGAGAAGACATAAGTAATGTCATCTGTAAAATGAACGGGTTTAAGAAGTTTGGGTGCGTTGGGGAGGTCATTGGTGTAAATGAGAAATAGAAATGGGCCAAGGACACTATCCTGCGAGACTCCAACAAGAAGAGGTTGTGTAATGGAGGTAACGCCATTTGTGTATATACGTTGTTGTCTATTGCTAAGATTTTAGGTAACTGAGTGTCCTCTGACCCCGTAATGTTAAAGTTTTAGGTGCAAGAGGTCTTAGTCAACTGTATCAAATGCTTTCTGTAGGTCTACGAAAAGCCCCAGGGGAATTTAATTTTTTTTTTTCAAATGTCGAATATAGAAGTTCAAGCATATGAATAATTGCATCATCAGTACTTTTGTTCTGCCTAAATCCAAATTGGCAGGAGTTAAGTATGTTGTGGATACTAAGCAGGAGTAAACTTGCTTGTGAATTATTTTTCTAGAAGATTTTATATAGTAGGGGCAATTTTGATATAAGTCTATAGTTGTTCAATTCAGTTGGATAGCCTCCTTTAAGGATCGGGGTGACTCTTGCTGTCTTGACTATGGATGGGAAGTTGAAGATTCAACATACTTGTTAAAAAGAGTTGCAGTAATGGGTGACAACACATAAGAAGCTTTTTTATACATGAATGGTGGTAGGTTATTTTTAAGGTCTCTACCCTTGTTCTTTAGTGTTTTGATGAAAAGAGAGATTTCAGTAGGGGCTGTTGGGGCTAGAAATAGATTACTTGGGTAGTTACCATTGAGGCAGTTGTCCCTACTGTTGAGAAAAAAGAGATTAAGTTTGCTGGCAGTATCTGTCAGCTGGATAAGAGGTTCCTCTGGTTTCGACAATTTACTCATTCTGTTTCGAGACAGTTCTCTAGATCCTAGAATTTCAGAGAAGGTTTTCCACGTCTTTTTTCATATCAACTTTTATGTCATAAAATCTGTTTTCATAATACAGTTTTTTAGATCTCCTTATTACATTAGTAGGTATTGTCAGTAGGTATTGTCATTAGTAGGTATTGTCAGTTCCTTTGTTATAAGACCCATTCTGTACTGCTTTTCATATAGGTATTTTTACCAATGGATTTGAGGGTGCTGTTTATAACCCAGGAGCTGTTTAGTCTCTTTACTGTTATCTGCTTCGTTTTTATTGGACAATGCCTGTTATAGAGGTTTTGGGATTTTTGTAGAAAATTTTTGACACATTCGTCATTATCGAGGTTGACTGCTAGCTCACTCTGCCGGTCGATGTTACTTAATGCTGAAATAAAATTATTTACTGATGACTCTTCATGTAGTCGGAGTGAGATCTTACTTGGGTCCTGAGGCAATTTACGTAAGTTAGTTATGAGAAAGGTGGGATAGCGGTCAGTTGTGTTAGCTGTGATTATGCCTGCTTTTAGTGGGGATGTAGTGTTGGTTCAGATATGGTCAAGTAATGAGGCACTTGTCTCGAAGATTCTTGTTGGTTTAGTTATAGATGGTAGAAATAAGCAGTTGCTCATAGTGTTTGTGAATTCAGTTACTTGTGGGTCGTGTTCAAGGATAAGGTTTATGCTAAAGTCACCTGTAAGTATCAGGTGGCATTTATTCATCTGTGTCAATTATAATGTTACTTAGGTTTTCACTAGTCGTGTGAGATACTCTGAAGGATGCTCCAACTCTTATAGTTATTTTTAGGTTTTTGGATTTAAATTTAGCAAATGCATTTTCACCATATTCATCCCTGGTGCAAGTAGATTTAATAAATTCAAGTTCATCAGAGTAATAGACAGCTGTGTCACGTAGTAATTGATCTGGCCTGCAGTTGTGAATGGCTGTGCAACCAGATATAACAAAAGTGTTTGCAACATCATGTTTGAGACAGGTTTCAGTGATAGTAATGATATATAGTTAAATGGTTCTGATAACCATTTATCTTCATTCCTATAAAACACAGCAACAACCTGGGATTTTAATACAGGGAATTCATCACTTGCCTAACCTTCAGGCATGACCTACTTCGACATTTGGATTTGTCAAATGTGATACTACCTACGACTGCTTCACCTCACCTGCCTACAGTATATAATCAACTTCTTTGTGCATATGCTGTATTCTTTTCAAGAGTGACAGACTGATTACATCGACTCAAGGCTGAGGTACTGATTACCTCAAACTCCTTCTGCTGTTCACCATTATCCTTTGTATGGACTGAAGAAGCCACTCTGTGGCGATACATTCCCTCAGTAAAGATACCCAACTGTTGCACATGTGTCTAACTTATCAGAGTAATGATAGACAAACTGACATTTAGAAAACTGAGTATTGCTTGGAGGTCATCATAGTGTTTACTCAATGATCTAATATTATAATTGAATACTGTTATGTTATTATTGGCATTGAGTAGCATCTTAACCTGACTAACAGTGTAATAAAGGAAATTATTATTAGGATTGTTTATACCATTGAATAAGAGGTTAATATCAGGGTCGATGTTTGCATTCATATAGCTAATGAATTAATCTATTACTAATTGGAAAAACACTATTTACTATTAATAAGGATTGATATATTGACTGACAAATAGTATAGAAATATTGCACACTGTTAGGACTTAATATTGCACTGGAGCTAATATGAAAAGCTCACAGAAGGAAGTGAAAAGCATAAGTATGAAAAGATCTATTCTAAAATGAAAAAGGAATATAATTACCCAGAGATTAAACAATAATAATAATACAAAAATATATAAAATGGATAACAGGCTGCAAGCCTGGTCCGACAAATGGCTACCGGAGTTTAACCCTAGTAGGTGAAAAGTTATGAAGCTTGGGAATAGACAAACGAGACCGCAGACGGAGTACAGCTTAAGCGGTCAGACATTAAAAACTCACTCAAGGAAAAGAATCTTGGGGTGAGCATCATACCGAGCACATCTCCTGAGGCACATCAATTAAATAATTGCTGCAGTATACAGGCACCTTGCTAATGTGAGAATAGTATTTCGATATCTAAGTAGGGAGTGAGTCATTCACGACTCTGTACACTGTGTACGTCAGGCCCATATTGGAGCGTGCAGCACTGGTAAGGAACCCACACCTGGTCAAGCACGTCTAGAAATTAGAGAAAGTGCAAAAGTTTGCAACGCGACTAGTCCCGTAGCTGAGGGATTTGTCCAATGAGGAGAGGTGAACGGAAAGCATCCTGACAACACTTGAGGACAGGAGGGATGGGGGGAACATGATAACATAAAATACTGAGAGGAATTGACAACATGAATAGGGACAGAATGCTTCAGAGATGTGACACAGCAACAAAGGGTCACAACTGGAAGTTTAATTAAAATCAATTGCAGGGAAGTCAGGAAGTACTTCTTCACTAAAAAAGCTGTCAGGAAGTGGAGCAGTCTGGAAAGTGATGTAGTGGAGGTAGGATCCAGGCATATCATTAAGAAAAGGCATGATAAAGCTCATGGAGCGACCAGTGAAGAGGCAGGGCTAGGAGCTACGAGTCTTCACAATTAGGTGAGTATATATACACACACACAAACACATATTCAAACACACATACACACACATACACATATACATACACATACGCACACATGCATACCCACACACACATTCCCACACACACACACACACACACACACACACACACACACACACACACACACACACACACACACACACACACACACACACACACAAAGGCAGGGAGAACAGCAGGAACTAATGAGGGGAATAAAGACAATGAAGGAGCTAGACTATACACAGATGCTCTAACAGACAACTGCCATGTCCAGGAACAGATAAGCACAGGGGCACCGGATAGGGAAGAGACAGTAAAAAGCAACACGTCAATGGCAGGAACTAATTCGTATCAGAGGAAGCACGGTTGGAGGACGAAAGGGAGAGGGCCGTTTTTGTCTATGGGCTCCGAGAAGTAGATGGGGAAACTTACGAGGCAAGGAAACAGGAGGAGAAAAAAAACGATTGAAAGCATCATGAAAGCAATAGGAGAGGACGACATGACCCAGGTGACAAATTTTCTGAGAATTGGGTGGTTTGCGAGAGGAAAAAAAACTTCCAGTCAAAGTGATTTTCAAGGCAGAGTCAGCTCGAAACCGTATCCTGCAGGAGAAAGCATGCCTAAGGGACAATCAGGAGTTCTGGAGAGTGTACCTCGACCGAGACAGAACACAAGACGAAAGGATGATTCTGAAAGAGAGGGTGCAACGTTGCTAGGAGGAATGTGAGGCAAGGAAGGTGGAGAGCAGGAGAAATCAGGCCCAGGTGGAAGAACAAACACAACCCCCTCCAGTACCACCCACAGAAGGAACACAACCAATGCAATCCCAAAGCAATCAAATGACCTAACCCAAAACCCACTTACTGCACCCTCTGCCCCCATCCCCCTCAGTGCAAACCCCACCCCCACAGAAATCCACAGTAACCCACACATCCCCCTATGCACAAACCCCACCCCCACAGTAACCCTCAGTAAACCACACATCCCCCTCAGCTCAAACCCCACCCCTACTAAAACCCACAGTAACCCACACAATGTACCCTCTCCCCCCATCCCCCTCACCACAAACCCAACCCTCACAGTAACCCACAGCAAACCACACACTGTACCCTCTGTCCCAGTCCCCCTCACCACAACCTCCACCCCCACTGTAACCCCCCAAAGACCGTGTCCCCGATCCCCCTCACCACACACAGTAACACAGCAACCCACACACTGTACTCTCTGTCCCCATCCCCCTCACCACAACCCCCATCCCCACTGTAACCCCCATAGGCCCTCTGCCCCCACACCCCACACCACAGACCCCACCCCACAGCAACCCCCTATAGGCCCCTGCCAGGGCACCTGCTACTCCTAGCCCACCTCTCTCCCCAGACCACAGTTACTGAAAAGAAATTGAAGGTTTGGTACATGAATGCGGATGGAATAATGGATAAATGTGAGGAGTGGCATGAAAGAATCAAGGAGATGTCCCCAGACATCATAGTGGTTACAAAAACAAAACTCACTGGGATAATAACAAATGCAATCTTCCACACGGATATCAGATCCTGAGGAGGGATAGAAGGAGCAGAGGGGGAGGAGGGGTTGCACTACTAATTAAAAACCGGTGGAGTTATCAAGAAATGGAAGGAATGAACGAGACTGGAGAAAGGGATTACATAGTAGGTACAGTTCAGTCAGGGAAACACAAGGTAGTCATTGCAGTGTTGTATAACCCACCACAGAACTGCAGGAGGCCAAGAGAGGAATATGATGAGAGCAACAGAGCAATGGTGACACAGTAGCTGAGGTGGCAAGAAGGGCTCACTCGAGTAGAGCGAAGTTACTGGTAATGGGCGACTTCAATCACAGAGAGAATGACTTGGAAAACCTTGAGCCACATGGGGGTCCCGAAACATGGAGAGCCAAGGTGATGGATGTGGTGCTGGCAAATCTCATGCACCATCATGTTAGGGACAGTACCAGAGAGAGAGGGGAGGATTAACCAGCAAGAGTGGACCTTGTGTTCACCCTGAGTAGCTCAGACATTGAGCACATCACATATGAAAGGCCCCATGGAGCTAATGACCACGTGGTTATAAGCTTTGAATACATCATGGAGCTAAAAGTGGAGAGGGTAACAGGAGTAGAAAGGGAAAAACTAAACTATAAAGGGGGGACTACACAGGAATGAGGACCTTCCTGCAGGTGGTACAGTGGGAACAGGGGTTGGAAGGAAAATCAGTAAACGAAATGATGAACTTTGTAACAACAAAATGCAAGGCAGTAGAGGAAAGGTTTGTTCCAAATGGTAACATAAATAATTGGAAGGACAGAGCGAGCCCTTGGTTTCCCCGAAGGTGTAGGGAGGCAAAAACTAAGTGCTCTAGAGAATGGAAAAAGCACAGAATACAAAGGACTCAGGAAAATAAAGAGATTAGTCGACGAGCCAGAAACGAGTATGCACAGATAAGGAGGGAGGCACAGCGGCAGTATGAAAATGACATAGCAACGAAAGTCAAATCTGACTAGAAACTACTCTACAGCAACATCAGGAAGACAACAGTCAAGGACCAGGTAATGAGGCTGAGGAAAGGTGGGGAGCTCACAAGAAACGGCCAGGAAGTATGTGAGAAGCTCAACATGAGATTTCAGGATGTATTTACAGTGGAGGCTGAAGGGACACTGGGAAGACAAAACAGTGGTGTACATCAACAAGGGATATACCAACAAGTGTTGGATGAATTACACACAACTGAGGAGGAGGTGGAGAAGCTCCTAAGTGACCTTGATACCTCAAACGCAGTGGGATCGGACATCTCTCCATGGGTCCTTAGAGAGGGAGCAGAGACACTACATGTACCACTAACCAAAATCTTCAACACTTCCCTTTAAGCTGGGCAACTACCTGAAGTATGGAAGATGGCAAATGTAGTCCCCATCTTTAAGAAAGGAGACAGAAATGAAGCACTAAATTATAGACCAGTGTCACTGACGTGTATAATATGCAAAGTCTTGGAAAAGATTATCAGGAGGAGAGTGGTGGAGCACCTGGAGTAGAACAAGATTATAAACGACAGCAAACACGGATTCATGGAAGGCAAATCCTGTGTCACAAACCTACTAGAGTTTTATGACAAGGTAACTGAAGTAAGAAATGAGAGGGAGGGGTGGGTTGATTGCATTTTCTTGGACTGCAAGAAGGCCTTCGACACAGTACAGAAGCTAGAGGAACAGGCATGTATAACAGGAAGGGCACTGCAATGGATCAGAAAATACCTAACAGGGAGGCAACAGCGAGTCATGGTCTGTGATGAGGCGTCACAGTGGACGCCGGCGATGAGCGGGGTTCCACAGGGGTCAGTCCTGGGACCAGTGCTATTCTTGGTATATGTGAACGACATGACGGAAGGGATAGACTCAGAAGTGTTCCTGTTTGCAGATGATGTGAAGTTAATGAGGAGAATTAAATCAGATGCAGACTAGACAGGTCTACAAAGAGACATGGAGAGGCTGGATGCGCGGTCCAGAAACTGGTTCCTAGAATTTAACCCCACCAAATGCAAAGTCATGAAGATCGGAGGAGGGCAAAGAAGACCTCAAACAGAGTATAGGCTAGGAGGCCAAAGGCTGCAAACTTCACTCAAAGAGAAAGACCTAGGAGTGAGTATAATACAGAGTACACATTAACCAGATAACTGCTGTGGCATATGGGCGCTTGGCAAACCTGAGAGTAGCATTCCGGTACCTCTGTAAGGAATCATTCAAGACTTTATACACTGTGTGCGTCAGGCCCATACTGGAGTACGCAGCACCAGTTTGGAACCCACACCTGGTCAAACACGTCAAGAAATTAGAGAAAGTGAAAAAGTTTGCAACAATGCTAGTTCCAGAGCTAAGGGGAATGTCCTATGAAGAAAGGCTAAGGGAAATCAGTCTGACGACACTGGAGGACAGGAGAGTCAGGGGAGACATGATAACGACATACAAAATACTATGTAGAATAGACAAGGTGGACAGAGACAGGATGTTCCAGAGATGGGACACAGAAACAAGGGGTCACAATTGGAAGCTGAAGACTCAGATGAGTCAAAGGGATGTAAGGAAGTATTTCTTCAGTCATAGAGTAGTTAGAAAGTGGAATAGCCTGGCAAGCGATGTAGTGGAGGCAGGAACTATACATAGTTTTAAGACAAGGTATGATAAAGCTCATGGAGCAGGGAGAGGGAGGACCTAGCAGTGGTCAGTGAAGAGGTGGGGCCAGGAGCTGAGTATCGACCCCGGCAACCACAATTAGGTGAGTACACACATTCATACACACTCTCATACATATACAGCACACACATACACAGATGCATACATACATACACATACGACAGACATATTCATATACTACACACATTTTGTGGCAACTAGAGTATATATAAAAAATGGGACACCAAATAGGAGAACAAAAAGCCAGGGAATCCAAGGAAGATTGGCTTGGAAAGAAAAAATGGGTGGAAGAGCTCAGGAGAATGATGGAAAAATAATGGGCAAGGAAGCTAGAAGAGCTTATAAAAAAAATGGAGAAAAGGGATGTAGAGAGCAAAAAGTGGGAGCTGTAAGCTGAAGCTGCACAGGCCAGGATACAGAGACTAGAAGACGAACTGAGAAAGCTGAAGCAAGATATAGAGACAGTGAACAAAAGGGGCTTAGAATCAGGAGCAGGTACACCAGTATCCAGTGGGGGGACTGTAGTAAAAGAAGGGGATAAAACCTATGTAGAGGCCCTATTAGGCCACAAAGGGGGGCCAGGAAATGTCATGAAGAGAAAGTGGCATACCATTGGGTACTGGGACAATGATAAGGGAGAGAATTGTAGGGATGGTTTCAGGTCCCCTGCAGAGGCACTGTCAGGCCACCGAGAGATACAGAAAATGATAAGGGAAGCAGCAGTGGCAATACTTCAATTGGACCAAGAGATGCATATGTCCTTCATTCAGGGTGTTGAAGGGAGGACATATGATAGAGGGCAAAAGGGAGAGGAAAAAGAGATTGGAAAAATCAAATGAAGTAGAGAGGAGGACCGGACCGATCTGGTAAATTTTCAGAGAACTGGGGTATACTTAAGGAGAAAAATTCAACAAATCAGATTGATTTTCAGAACAGATACAGTGAGAAACAGGTTTCTGCAGTGAAACCCACACCTAAGAGAAGCAACAAAATACAAACATGAGTTCCTTGACAATGACAGAAAATGTACAGAATGGCAGAAACTGAGAGAGGATAAAAAAAAGATGCAAGGAGCAAGATAAAGAGAAAAGGCTAGAGACAGGCAGGGACGCTCTGAGTCAGGAGGACTAGCAAACACATCTGCCCAAAGAACCACCCATAAAACACAGCAACCAAACAAATTAACTCAAATCAAACCACACTGCACTCACCCCCGCCACAAATCCCACCTACACAGCAGTATCCCATAATGTCATACCAGGTCTCCCACTTCCCCAGCCCCCACAAATCCTCCAGAATACAGTCCTGGAAAAGGAGCTGAAGGTGTGGTACACCAACTCAGATGGAATAATGAATAAGTGTGAGAAGTGGCATGAAAGAATCATGGAGGCATCCCCAGACATCATAGCACTCATGGAAACCAAACTGACAGAATGAGAATGATAACAGACACCATCTTTCCTTCCAGATATTAGATCATGTGGAGAGACAGAGGGAATGGGGGGTAAGGGAGGAGGGTTAGGAGAAGTTGCACTGCTCATCAAAAAACAGTGGAATTTTAATGAGTTAGAAGGAGTGGAAAGAGGGAAAGCAAGGAACTACATAGTAGGAACACTTCAGACTAGGGGTCCTAAGGTGGTGATTGCAGTGATGTACAAGCCACCACTGAATAGTGGGAGGCCAAGACAAGAGTATGATGAGAGCAACAGAGCAATGGTCGAGAAACTACTTAAGGTTGTCAGAAGGGCCCACATGGGCAGGATGAAGATTCTAGTTGTGGGTGATTTCAATCACAAAGAGATTGACAGGGAAAACCTGGAGCCGGATCAGATGGGGACCAGAAACGTGGAGGGCCAAGATGATGGAAGTGGTGCTAAAAAACCTTATGTATCAACATGTTAGGGACGCTACCAGAGAGAGAGGAGATGATGAACCAGCAAGGCCTTGCTGGGATGAGTAGTTCAGACATTGGGGACATTGCATATGAAAGGCCCCTTGAAGCTAGTGGTCATGTGGTGTTGAGCTTAGAATATATTGTAGAGATAATAGTAGAGAGGGAAACAGCAAGATTAGAACGGGAGAAGACAATTACAAAAGAGAGGGGATTACACAGTATGAGGAATTTCCTACTTGAGGTACAGCAGGAGAGAAAAAAAAAACAGCGAATGAAAATGGTTGAATATTCGACCACTGAATGCAAAGAGGCAGGGGAGAAGTTCATTCCTGAGGTCAACTGAATCAATGGGAAGACCAGAATGAGCCCTTGGTTCTCCCAAATGTGCAGAAAGGCCAAAACTAAGTGTGCTTGAAAATGGAAAAAGTATAGAAGACCCATGAAAATAAGGAAATTAGCCAGGAATAAATATGCATGGATAAGGAGGGAAGGCCAGTGGCAATACGTGAATGATATGACATCGAAAGCCAAATCTGACTCAAAGTTGTTGTACAGCCACATCAGGAGAAAAACAACAGTCAAGGACCAGGTAAGCAGGCTGAAGAAGGAAGGAGAGATCACAAGAAATGAAGTATCTGAAAAGCTAAACACAAGATTTAAGGAGTTTTTTAGTGGAGACAGACTGGACTACAGTAAACCAGAATGGTAGGATACACCAGCAGGTGCTGGACACACTACACCCAGCCGAAGAGGAACCAAAAGGGCTGCTAAGTGAACTAGATACCTTAAAGGCTGTGGGATCATGCAATATATCTCCATGCGTCGAGAGAGAGGGAGCAAAGGCACTGTGTATACCACTAACAACAATCTGCAACACATCTATCGAAACAGGGCAACTACCTAAGATGTGGATGACAGCAGGTAACATTAAACTACAGACCAGTGTCAATGATATGTATAATATGCAAAGTCATGGAGAAGCTTATCAGGAAGAGACTGGTGGAGCACTTGAAAGGAATGAACTTATACTCGATAACCAGCATAGTTTCAGAGAGGGGAAATCCTGCATCGCAAACATTCTGGAGTTTACAACAAGGTGAAAGAAGTAAGGCAGAAGAGAGAGGGGTGGCTAGAGTGTATTTTCTTGGACTGTAAAAAAGGCTTTTGATACAGTTCCGAGCAAGAGATTAGTGTAAAGACTAGAGGAGCAGGCAGGAATAACAAGAAAGGCACAGCACTGGATCAGAGAATATCTGTCAGGGCGGAAACAACGAGTGATGGAACGTGATGAGGTGTCAGAGTGGGAGCCTGAGACGAGCGGGGTTCTACAATGGGTCAGTCCTAGGGCCGGTGCTATTTCTGGTATATGTGAATGACTTGATGAAAGGGATGGATTCAAAGGTGTCCCTGTTTGCAGACGACGTGAAGTTAACGTGCAGAATTCAAGTGGATGAGGATCAGGTAGAACTACAAAGGGATCTGGACAGACTGCAAGCCTGATCCAACAAATTGCTACTGGAGTTTAACCCCACAAAAGAAGAAGACCGCAGACAGAGTACAGGCTTGTGGGCCAAAGATTGTAAACCTCACTCAAGAAAAAGGATCTTGGGTGAGTATAATGCCGAACACATCTCACGAGGTGAGTACATCAGCCAAATAACTGCTGCAGCATATGGGCGCCTAGCAAACCTAAGAATAGCATTTCGACACCTTAACAAAGAATCGTTCAAGACTCTGCACACAGTGTACGTCAGGCCTATATTAGAGTATGCATCACCAGTATGAAACCCACACATGATCGAGCACGTCAGGAAACAAAAGAAAGTGCTACGGTTTGCAAAGAGACTAGTCCCAGAGCTAAGGGGTATGTCCTACGAGAAGAAGTTAAGAGAACTCGACCTGACGTCACTGGAGGACAGGAGGGACAGAGGGGACATGATAACGACATATAAAATACTGAGAGGAATCGAGGTGGACAGAAATAGGATGTTCCAGGGATGGGACACAGCAACAAGGGGTCACAATTGGAAGTTGAAGACTCGGAAGTCACAGGGATGTTAGGACGTATTTCTTCAGCCATAGAGTTGTCAGGAAGTGGAACAGTCTGGAAAGTGAAGTAGTGGATGCAGGTACCATACATAGCTTTAAGAAGAGGTATGATAAAGCTCATGGAGCAAGGAGAGAGTGGATATAGTGGCGACCAGCGAGGAGGCGGAACCAGGAGATATGACTCGACCCCTGCAACCGCAATTAGGTGAGTACACACAAAAACAGGCCACGTATCTACTGACAAGTGCCTTTGACACCTAATAACTGCAACTACTACCTCTTGGTGTATATACCATGTATCTCACTGTACTGCACTGTCAGGTAGTCTATACCATGTACCTCACTGTACTGCACTGTCAAGTAGTCTATACCATGTATCTCACTGTACTGCACTGTCAGGTAGTCTATACCATGTACCTCACTGTACTGCACTGTCAGGTAGTCTATACCATGTATCTCACTGTACTGCACTGTCAGGTAGTCTATACCATGTATCTCACTGTACTGCACTGTCAAGTAGTCTATACCATGTATCTCACTGTACTGCACTGTCAGGTAGTCTATACCATGTACCTCACTGTACTGCACTGTCAGGTAGTTTATACCATGTATCTCACTGTACTGCACTGTCAGGTAGTTTATACCATGTATCTCACTGTACTGCACTGTCAGGTAGTTTATACCATGTATCTCACTGTACTGCACTGTCAGGTAGTTTATACCATGTACCTCACTGTACTGCACTGTCAGGTAGTTTATACCATGTACCTCACTGTACTGCACTGTCAGGTAGTTTATACCATGTACCTCACTGTACTGCACTGTCAGGTAGTTTATACCATGTACCTCACTGTACTGCACTGTCAGGTAGTTTATACCTGAGAGGGAAAAGCCGTAATTGTGGGTTAGGGTTGTTCAGACAGCCAGAAACCATTTGCAAGTTACTGCCTGCACTTCCATCTAACGGGCTGGGGCTAAGCTCCAGTTCCTGGTTGTCTGAGGTGCTTTAATTTCTACTCCTGAAAGTATTAACCTTTCCTGGTGTGGGCTGAAGTGTGGAGAGTCACTTCACCTCCACTCTTCTGATCAGCTCTGCTGCTGGCCTGGTCATCTAGGGTAGACGTAAGAGTAACATAGTCCGACTACTACTCGCCTTTTTTTCTCCTACTTGTGGTGCTCCAACCAAGTAGTACAGGAGAATCCAGAACATCCGATTGATACCATCTGCCCAGGATAACCTACAGCATTTCTTCAACGTCAGAGAACCATCCTGGGTCTTGCATACTCCTGCCCAAACATTGTACCAGAACCGACAACAACCAATTTTATTTATTTTAATTAAAAAACACTAAAGACAATCATCATTATTAAACCTCGAGTCTTTTTATATATTTTTTTTTCTTGATCAGGTGGAAGGCTTTCCCATGACAATACCAGAAACACTGCACTGCACTGCCAGGTAGTTTCACAACTTTCTCTCTGTCTCTTCCAAATGTTATAATTAACTTTACCACTGAGTGAACTAAGGTCAGCTTCTCCAGGTAACATAAGAAAGGAGGAACACTGCAGCAGGCCTGTTGGCCCATACTAGGCAGATCATAAGATCATAAGAAATAAGGAACACTGCAACAGGTCTACTGGTTTATGCGAGGCAGCTCCAATTCTCCACACCAGCTTAAGCCAATGCCCTGACCTAGTGAGGGATTAGCACTGCGTCCGACCTAGTAGCTAGTCGGGTCCATTTCACACCCACCCGCACCTACTCTTAAGAACATAAGAAAGGAACACCGCAGCACGCCCACTGACCTACGCGAAGCAGGTCCATGTCCTCTCCCCGGATTAGCCAAATGACCCACCTAGTCAGGTTATTTCCACTTAAGGAAGGACCTAGTAACACAAGCTAGTCAGGTCCAACTCACACCCACCCACACCTATTTTTAAAACTACACCTAACCTATTTTTAAAACTACACAACGATTTAGCCTCAACTGTACTCGGGAGTTTGTTCCACTCATCCACAACTCTATTAGCAAACCAGTGCTTTCCTTATATCCTTCCTGAATCTGAATTTTTCCAACTTGAAACCATTGCTGCGAGTCCTGTCTTGGCTAGAAATTTTCAGTATGCTATTTACATCCCCTTTATTTATTCCTGTTTTCCGTTTATACACCTCGATCATATCCCACCTAATTCTATGCCTTTCGAGAGAGTGCAGATTCAGGGCCCTCAGTCTATCCTCATAGGGATCATCTTTGTCATCCTCCTCTGTACGTTTCCAGAGCATTTATATCCATTCTGTAATACAGTGACCAGAACTGTGCAGCATAATATAAATGAGGCCTAAGCAAGGATACATAGAGCTGAAGAACAACCTGAGGACTTCTATTATTTATACTTCTAGATATGAAGCCAAGAATTCAGCCACTTCTCTGACCATTCTACTTGAAGTAACCTAACCATGGAGTACCCGATTATTTATCTCATATGTCCCACTTCTAAACGCCAACGACAATCTCCTGATGATGTTACTTCTTTACCTCCCCATTCTACTCACTCAGTTTTGGACCACACAATGGACTAAATTCTTTACTTTAAGACCATGGTTATTTTCCTGTCCTACATTTAGAACTTTGCATTTGCCTATATTAAACTTCATCTGCCACTTCTCTGACCATTGCTTCAGTCTATTCAAATCATCCTGGAGTGTCTAGTGTCCTCTTGGGCACGGAGGGAGATTTCTGGCCCTTTCATTCCTCCTAGGAACTATCCCTCCCCGGTCCCCCATTTTTTTATTCTTTTTTTCTTTTTTCTTTCTTTTTTTTTCTTAAAAACAAAAAGAAAGAAGTAACCTAAATATTCTCCTGACACGGATCCTGTTCTGCAGGTTGCCGGTGTTGATATAGCAAACCCTCTAGATGTTGCCATTGAAATTGGCAGTCATCTGGTCCGTATTTCTCTGGGGCTCCTTCTCTGTCCCTCGTTTCTTTCCTCAAAGTCTGCCAGAGAGTTAGCACCCTTGGACTTTCCTTCTCTCAGAGAAGAACAGTATAATGTGCCTTTTACACTTCAGGAACTGGAGGCAACACTCTCAGCTTGCCGATCATCGACAGCTGGGCCCGACGACATTCATATTCGTATGTTACAACATTTACATCAGTCAGCCCTTGCAGTCCTTTTACGCCTTTTCAATCTTATTTGGTCACAAGGAGTTCTTCCACAGTTGTGGAAATCTGCCATCGTTCTCCCTTTCTGCAAATCGGGTACTACGGAACATGAAGCCTCCCACTATCATCCCATCGCTCTTACCAGTGCAGTTTGCAAAGTGATGGAACATCTGGTAAATAGACGTTTAATGTGTTATTTAGAGACACACAAGTCTTTCCACTCGTCAATATGGCTTTCGTAAGGGACGTTCTACCATAGACCCCTTAATACGCTTGGATACATATGTTTGTAATGCCTTTGCAAATAAACACTCAGTTATTGCCATATTTTTTGACCTTGAGAAGGCATGTGACACAGCTTGGAGGTATAATATTTTTGCCCAAGCCCACTCCTTAGGCCTCCGAGGCAATCTACCATCTTTCCTTAAGAACTTTTTAACTGACAGACATTTCCGTGTTCGAGTCAATAATGTGCTCTCCCCGGACTTTATCCAAGCTGAAGGTGTCCCTCAGGGATGTGTTCTGAGCACAACACTTTTTCTCCTTGATATAAATGGTTTGGCCTCTGTTCTTACATCCAATATTTGGTCATCACTCTATGTAGATGACTTCGCTATTGCTTGTGCAGGCGCTGACTGTCACCTCATTACAGTTTCTCTCCAACATGCGATAGACCATGTTTCCAATTGGGCCACCATGCATGGGTTTAAATTTTCCAGTACCAAAACTCACCAAATTACTTTCACTAGACGCTCTGTCATCTCCGATCATCCTTTGTACCTCTATGGCTCCGGCATCCCTGAATGCGATACAGTCAGGTTTCTAGGCCTTCTCTTTGACAGTAGGTTATCCTGGAAACAACACATTGCCTCTCTAAAAGCAACTTGTCACAGCCGGCTGAACCTTATTAAGACCCTTGCTCATCTTTCATGGGGGGCTGATCGTCGAACTCTCCTTCGCCTACATTCAGCTCTCATTTTATCGAAACTCGATTATGGTGACCAGATCTATTCAGTGGCCTCTCCTGCTACTCTCTCTAGCCTTAACCCCATCCATCACCAAGGATTACGTTTATGCCTTGGTGCTTTTCGCTCTTCCCCTGTTGAGAGCCACTATGCAGAAGCGAATGTTCCACCCTTGTCTGATCGCCATGATGCCCAGTGCTCTCACGATCTCCGCAATCCTTCCATTTATAGAATGGTCACTGATATAAGTAGACATTCTTTATTTGTTCGCCTTCCCTGTTTGCTCCGTCCCTTCTCTCTTCACCTACATTCGCTCTTGTCTTCCCTTCAGTTATTGCCTTTATATGTTCATGTAGCATCTCAGTTTTCCCTACCCCCCTGGGAAGTTCCAGCTGTTTGGGTCTGTTCTTTCTCGCTCCCTTGCTCGAAAGCCCAACTGCCTACGGTGGCTTCCCGCTCTCTTTTTCTTGACTACTTCCACTCTCATTCTCATGCCATCGCCGTGTACACAGATAGCTCTAAAGGTTCTGACGATGTTGGATTCGCAGCAGTGTTTCCGGACAGCATTGTGCGAGGGCATTTACTATCTTCGGCTAGCATTTTTACTGCTGAATTGTGTGCCATTCTTGCAGCACTTATTCGTATTGCATCTATGCCTGTGTCATCATTTGTGGTTGTCTCAGACTCCCTCAGTGCTCTACAGGCTATACGGAAATTTGATACACCTCACTCCCTGGTTCTCTGTATCTGACTGCGGGTTCAAATCCCGCCCGTGGTATTGGTATGGTTTGTTTACAATCGTGTCATTACGATTTCGTGAGTCATATCCAACTTTGGCTATGCCGTATCTCTACTAAGCATAAAGATATTGTTTTTTGTTTGGTCCCTGGTCATGTTGACATACAGGGCAATGAACAGGCAGACACTGCTGTGCGGTCAGCAGTACATGACCTACCAATTTCATATGGAGGTGTTCCATTTCCGGACTATTTTGCTGTAATAGCTACCCACCTTCGCACCCATTGGCAACAACGTTGGTCTGCTCTGCTCAATAACAAACTTTGTGCTATTAAACCGAGTATAGGTTACTGGCCATCTTCTTGTCACCAGTGTCGAGGTTGGGAGACTACTCTCTCATGCCTTCGCATTGGCCATACTCGTCTTACTCATGGACATCTCATGGAGAGGCGCCCTGCTCCTCTCTGTGAGCATTGTTAGGCTCCATTATCGGTCAGCCACATTCTGTTACACTGCCCAATATATCAACGAGCACGCAGAATTTACCTCCAACGTCGTCTCCGCTCTACTACTCTCTCTTTACCTTCCCTTCTCGCTGATGGACCCACCTTTCATCCGGACTCCCTCATTGACTTTTTGACAACGACTGACTTACGCCACAAACTCTGATGATACCTTCAGCCCTTTCTACTTTAATCTCTTGCTACCCCCTACCCCCGCACTATCCCCTGCCCCACTGTTTTCTGTAACCTACTAATCATCCCTCCCCCCTTCTGCCGCCTGATACCCTGGCTTCCTTCCCTACCCTGCAGCGCAGTATAGCCCTTGTGCCTTAGCTCTTCTTTTTAATTTTAATAATAATATACCAATAATATCTATATTACCTACACTTGCAAGTAATCTTAGCTCATCTATCTTATTTCTTAGACTCCTACTATTTGTATTGTAAACCTTAAGGGAGCTAGTCACTCGTTGCCCTCTACTATCTCTCTTTGTTTGTTTATCAATTGATTTGCCATTACTAGCAACTTTATTTTGAATATTGTCTTTTAAACATATCCCTGAGGTATCCCTGTAATAACTGCTGTTTTTAACCCTAATACTGCAGCCTGATTGTTTCCCACAAACACCCATACCTCTATAATCCATCAGTTTAAATTCCTAGACAAGTCATCAATTACCCTCTCAATCGAATTGGCTAACCTGAGTTAATTACTTCTCAAGCTCAAGTTGATGCTTTCGCCTATTTTTTGTAGTCGAACAATTTTCAAAAATTTCCGTGTTTGTCCTATCCCAATAATATCGTGAGGTCAAAAAAAAAAAATAACCTACTAAACAATGCTATTCAATCTCACGTCGTCCAACTTGATCCATTGTTTCTAGTTTATTCTTAAATCTCTCTAATCTTTTATTTATTGATTCATTAAAAATGACAGCAGCTATTCAGTAACAATGCCATTTATGGAAAGGATTTTATTCATCTTTCAAGTTCAGGAATAATTTTCGGCTGGATCATTGAAGAGAGCATTCAAGGTGTTGAAACTAATCATAGAGCGGGTGGGGATCGAACCTATGGTTGGTGAGTCCTAAAACTCACAGCCAGTGAGCTAACCCCTTTGCCCAACTGGCTCTAATAAGATTCATCCGAATGGTTAAAGCACTGGCCTATGGGTGTTAGGATTCACTCGCCATGGGTTCAAGTCCCACCACGTTCTGTGATTTGTTTGCATTTTTTTTTCTACGATATCGTGAGTTTAAACTAGTTGACATCAGTCACGTGGGAAAAAATCGTATTACACAGTGAAAGTGATTATCTCACACTCAGAGACGAGGTGACTCACACACTCAGAGACGAGGTGACTCACACACTCAGAGACGAGGTGACTCACACGCTCAGAGACGAGATGACTCACACACTCAGAGACGAGGTGACTCACACACTCAGAGACGAGGTGACTCACACACTCAGAGACGAGGTGACTCACACACTCAGAGACGAGGTGACTCACACACTCAGATGGGTGAGGTGGCTCACACACTCAGAGACGAGGTGACTCACACACTCAGATGGGCGAGGTGGCTCACACACTCAGAGACGAGGTGACTCACATACTCAGATGGGTGAGGTGACTCACACACTCAGAGACGAGGTGACTCACACACTCAGATGGGCGAGGTGGCTCACACACTCAGAGACGAGGTGACTCACACACTCAGAGACGAGGTGACTCCCACACTCAGAGACGAGGTGACTCACACACTCAGAGACGAGGTGACTCACACACTCAGAGACGAGGTGACTCACACACTCAGATGGGCGAGGTGGCTCACACACTCAGAGACGAGGTGACTCACACACTCAGAGACGAGGTGACTCCCACACTCAGAGACGAGGTGACTCTCACACTCAGAGACGAGGTGACTCACACACTCAGAGACGAGGTGACTCACACACTCAGAGACGAGGTGACTCACACACTCAGATGGGTGAGGTGGCTCACACACTCAGAGACGAGGTGACTCACACACTCAGAGACGAGGTGACTCACACACTCAGAGACGAGGTGACTCACACACTCAGAGACGAGGTGACTCTCACACTCAGAAACGAGGTGACTTACACACTCAGAGACGAGGTGACCCACACACTCAGAGACGAGATGACTCACACACTCAGAGACGAGGTGACTCACACACTCAGAGACGAGGTGACTCACACACTCAGATGGGTGAGGTGACTCACACACTCAGAGACGAGGTGACTCACACACTCAGAGACGAGGTGACTCACACACTCAGAGACGAGGTGACTCACACACTCAGAGACGAGGTGACTCACACTCAGAGACGAGGTGACTCTCACACTCAGAAACGAGATGACTCACACACTCAGAGACGAGGTGACTCACACACTCAGATGGGTGACGTGGCTCACACACTCAAGTGGGCGAGATGGCTCACACACTCAGAGACAAGGTGGCCCACACGCTCAGATGGGCGAGGTGGCTCACACACTCAGATGGGCAAGGTGGCCCACACGCTCAGATGGGCGAGGTGGCTCACACACTCAGAGACGAGGTGGCTCACACACTCAGATGGGCGAGGTAGCTCACACACTCAGATGGGTGAGGTGGCTCGCACACTCAGATGGGCGAGGTGGCTCACACACTCTGATGTGCGAGGTGGCTCACACACTCAGATGGGCGAGGTGGGTCACACACTCTAATGGGCGAGGTGGGTCACACACTCAGATAGGCGAGGTGGCTCACACACTCAGATGGGCGAGGTGGGTCACACACTCTGATGGGCGAGGTGGCTCACACACTCAGATGGGCGAGGTGGCTCACACACACAGATGGGCGAGGTGGCTCACACACTCAGATGGGAGAGGTGGCTCACACACTCAGATGGGCGAGGTGGCTCACACTCTCAGATGGGCGATGTGGCTCACACACTCAGATGGGTGAGGTGGCTCACACACTCAGATGGGCGATGTGGCTCACACACTCAGATGGGCGAGGTGGCTCACACACTCAGATGGGCGAGGTGGCTCACACACTCAGATGGGCGAGGTGGCTCACACACTCAGATGGGCGAGGTGGCTCACACACTCAGATGGGCGAGGTGGCTCACACACTCAGATGGGCGAGGTGGGTCACACACTCTGATGGGCGAGGTGGCTCACACACTCAGATGGGCGAGGTGGCTCACACACACAGATGGGCGAGGTGGCTCGCACACTCAGATGGGAGAGGTGGCTCACACACTCAGATGGGCGAGGTGGCTCACACACTCAGATGGGCGATGTGGCTCACACACTCAGATGGGTGAGGTGGCTCACACACTCAGATGGGCGATGTGGCTCACACACTCAGATGGGCGAGGTGGCTCACACACTCAGATGGGCGAGGTGGCTCACACACTCAGATGGGCGAGGTGGCTCACACACTCAGATGGGCGAGGTACCTCACACACTCAGATGGGCGAGGTGGCTCACACACTCAGATGGGCGAGGTGGCTCACACACTCAGATGGGCGAGGTGGATCACACACTCAGATGGGCGAGGTGGCTCACACACTCAGATGGGCGAGGTGGGTCACACACTCTGATGGGCGAGGTGGCTCACACACTCAGATGGGCGAGGTGGCTCACACACACAGATGGGCGAGGTGGCTCGCACACTCAGATGGGAGAGGTGGCTCACACACTCAGATGGGCGAGGTGGCTCACACACTCAGATGGGCGATGTGGCTCACACCCCCTGATGGGTGAGGTGGCTCACACACTCAGATGGGCGATGTGGCTCACACACTCAGATGGGCGAGGTGGCTCACACACTCAGATGGGCGAGGTGGCTCACACACTCAGATGGGCGAGGTGGCTCACACACTCAGATGGGCGAGGTGGCTCACACACTCAGATGGGCGAGGTGGCTCACACACTCAGATGGGCGAGGTGGCTCACACACTCAGATGGGCGAGGTGGATCACACACTCAGATGGGCGAGGTGGCTCACACACTCTGATGTGCGAGGTGGCTCACACACTCAGATGGGCGAGGTGGGTCACACACTCTAATGGGCGAGGTGGCTCACACACTCAGATGGGCGAGGTGGCTCACACACTCTGATGTGCGAGGTGGCTCACACACTCAGATGGGCGAGGTGGGTCACACACTCTAATGGGCGAGGTGGGTCACACACTCAGATAGGCGAGGTGGCTCACACACTCAGATGGGCGAGGTGGGTCACACACTCTGATGGGCGAGGTGGCTCACACACTCAGATGGGCGAGGTGGCTCACACACACAGATGGGCGAGGTGGCTCACACACTCAGATGGGAGAGGTGGCTCACACACTCAGATGGGCGAGGTGGCTCACACACTCAGATGGGCGAGGTGGCTCACACACTCAGATGGGCGATGTGGCTCACACACTCAGATGGGCGAGGTGGCTCACACACTCAGATGGGCGATGTGGCTCACACACTCAGATGGGCGAGGTGGCTCACACACTCAGATGGGCGAGGTGGCTCACACACTCAGATGGGCGAGGTGGCTCACACACTCAGATGGGCGAGGTGGCTCACACACTCAGATGGGCGATGTGGCTCACACACTCAGATGGGCGAGGTGGCTCACACACTCAGATGGGCGAGGTGGCTCACACACTCAGATGGGCGAGGTGGCTCACACACTCAGATGGGCGAGGTGGCTCACACACTCAGATGGGCGAGGTGGCTCACACACTCAGATGGGCGAGGTGGCTCACACACTCAGATGGGCGAGGTGGATACAGCTCGAGGCCACTTTAATGGATGTATTTTAATTGATATGTTTAATTTAGAGCACTGAAGATGGCAAGAGTATGTACACCGAAAGATATCTCTACGTGCATGTGCATTACTAGTATATTTTAATTCTTATTTGAAGGAACAAAGTATCCTGCAGGTGGTGTTCAGGTGGTATATAGATGTCATGCAATAATTCTCATGTGATCGAGTTGCTTTAAAATAATCTTACCAAGCCACCGAAAACTATATTTTTGTGAAGTGTAGAAAGAAAGGAAGAAAAATTGAGTTGAAGAGAGGAAAGCAAATACAAACAAAAAGAATGCAAATAAGGTAGTGGGGGATTTGAATAAGATTCATTGTAGAGTATAATGAAGTTTTTTTTTTTTTAAATAAATGTAAACAGTTGAAAGTGGCGATAAATATTGAGATATTCCATTACGAAAGTTACCTGGCTGTGTTTACAATATAACTAAAGAGGTTGAAGTAAGGTAAGTGGAACAGATCGTGCAGCGGGGGAGTTGACCCCCGAAAACCCTCGTCAGGTATACTTCAGGAGTACTTGGTACTTAGCATCAACAAGTGTTGCAACTCCAACACTAATGTTGCCCTGCACGTTGACCATGCTCCACTGGAACTGAAAGTGTGTCCATAGTTGATTCAAGCACATAGCAAGCCCAGCCTTTTAACCACTCACCCAAAAGAGTTTACAATAGGATGATTTTTTGTAGCAATCACTTCTGTGACCTGGATGTATCAGCGATACTGTGACCCTCCTGTCTCTTCCCTCAGTTTCAAAAGTTGTGGGAGTGCAGTTCATGAGAGTATCTTTTAAACACCACCTGAAGAATAAAGTATTTTTAAAACAAAGAAAAGCAACAAAATTCACAATGCTCTCCTGGAGCAGCAATTTATCACAACTAACTTACACATTAGGCACGAAACTAAGCGACCTTTCTGTCAGTGTTGGACCAGTGTCAGGTCTCGAGTGTCTTGACCCTGGCCTGCGAAGGAGCAAAACGTTGCCTAGTGTTACTCCTAATTTGTAAGTTAAAAATGAAAGGTAATTGGTTAGAAACACTCTACAAGGAAGGAAGGTGAAGGTGCCTTGCTGTGGATAAAAGACTTTTTTTCCTTTATTTTTAAGCCAAAGAATAGAAGGTGTCGTCTCACTTCTCTGGATCAATTTGATAGCATCCCATTATCCCTCCCCCGTTCCCCCCTCTTACACATGTAGGTTTAGCACTTTCCCCATAAACAAGATGCTGTTAATTGATTACATGCACTCAGACTGCATTCTTCCGAAGGACAGAATGATATGATAAGTGTGCTGATAGTTTGAAGAATAAAAATGCACGATACAGTAGTTAAGAATATCCCTTAGCCACTATGTGCAGATAACCTGCACATAGGAGAAAGAAACTTATGCCTCATTAGCAGTGGCGGACATACATTTTTGGGGCCCTGAAGTTTGAATTCAAAACTTTTAAGCAATGTGAACTAGTCGCTTCCGGGGGCCCTCCGGGATTAGGCGCCCTGAAGAGTTTAAGCTTCATTAGTTTCACAGTAGATCCGCCCTGCTCATGATACAGAAAAAGGTGTTGAAAATGACAGATGAAGGTAGAAGTAGTAATTTTTCCAAATAGCATAGACTGACATGGACATTTATTAAAGATATAGGTAAACACTGATCTGGGGATAGTTGTAGACAAGTGATTTGTGATCAGAATCAGACTCGGGGATTTTTTGTTGACGAATAAACCAGCAACACCTGGTAAGTCAGGGGTGGTTCTAGCCATGGCTCTCCTGAGAGCCATCGGGTGCCTCACTCTCCCATTTACTCCTAGAAATTCCTGGTAGTACCACAAGCGCGCCTTGTGATAAACACCAGTGTAGGCTAATTTTTACTTAAAGATTAAACTAAAAAAATTTAATTTCCTTAACACTCAGCGAGTCATCACTTGCCGAAGAACAGCGCCGGATAATTTTCCTTGATAAATAAAACAACAACAATTAATACCCTTCACTATTTTCCTTTAGAAGGTTATTGGAATATCAGGAATGTGATTACTTCTTCTTACGTCCAGAAGCAAGTACCTTGCCACTCCACCAGCTACATTATAGAAATTCTACGATATTGCTAAAACACATTGTAATGGACTCTCATTGTGAAATGGAGTGCATACAAACATTTATCCCTAATAACCTGCATTCCTGCCAGTACAAATTGAAATTTCACACTTTCGTATGTGTAAAAATGTAAAAGGAAATAAACTGTATTGGATATGATCTTCCCTGAAGACTACGGTAAATATTGAAGCTCCGGTGTCGCTTTTGAAGAATTTCATAAGTTTAATCAAATTTTAATTCTAGTAAAAACTTTTACGTGAATTATGTAGTCATACTTAGTAATCAACAGTCTGCAAATATACCAGATTTGTACAATAATTTATGTATTGTTCCTGTGCCAACACAATAAAAATGAGTAAAATTCCATTGATGTAAACCAGACGCCTCGTACCTTCGTAGCTCTTAATTTAGACACAATTATAAAGTTTATTTTAGTAAAAAAGAATAAAAAGTCCCAATACCGTGACTGGAACAATACACAAATAATTCGCACATAGTACAAAGAAACTTGTGACGACGTTTCGGTCAGTCTTGAACCATTAAGTTTATTCTTCTGTGTGCTGGTTGTGTGCATTGTTTTATTCTAGAAGAGAGTCAGAGGTTTTGAATGAGCTCGACTTGTGATTATTCTAGACCTTGTAATGATCCCAGAGTTGAAAGACAATAGTCAGAATCTTTCTAGTCACACAGTGACAACAACAGCCAAGCATAATGAACCCATCAGCACTTTTAGTGAATTTCGCAAATAATTAAATTTAAAGGAAGCAACTGTTCTTCCTCATTATTTTCTTTGCCTTTCTCACTAATTACTTTTCTTTCTTTCTCCATTTCTATCTTCCTGTCTCCAATACCCATCACAAGAAGGTACCTGACTGAATATATAAAGAATATGTTAAAAGAATCGTTTTAATAACAGGGAAAAAATAGGATGTCTTTGATGTCCGCTGTACTGTGACCTCCTCTATCAGGCTGCCTCATAACACATTATTGTGACCTCCACTACCATACTACCTCATAACACATTATTGTGACCACTACCATGCTGCCTCATAACACATTGTGACCTCCACTACCATGCTGCCTCATAACATATTATTGTGACCTCCACTACCATGCTGCCTCATAACACATTGTGACCTCCACTATCAGGCTGTCTCATAACATATTATTGTGATCTCCACTACCATGCTACCTCATAACACATTATTGTGACCTCCACTACCATGCTGCCTCATAACACATCATTGGGACCTAAACTATTATGTTGCCTCATAACACATTATTGTGACCTCCACTACCCTGCTGCCTCATAAAACATTATTGTGACCTCCACTACCATGCTACCTCATAACACATTATTGTGACCTCCACTGCCATGCTCCCTCATAACACATTATTGGGACCTAAACTACTATGCTGTCTCATAACACATTATTGTGACCTCCACTACCCTGCTGCCTCATAAAACATTATTGTAACATCCACTACCATGCTGCCTTATAACACATTATTGTGACCACTACCATGCTGCCTCATAACACATTGTGACCTCCACTACCATGCTGCCTCATAACACATTATTGTGACATCAACTACCCTGCTCCCTCATAAAACATTATTATGACCTCCACTTCCATGCTGCCTCATAACACATTATTGTGACCTCCACTACACTGCTGCCTCAACACATTATTGTGACCTCCATTGCAATGCTGCTTTATAACACATTATTGTGACCACTACTATGCTGCCTCATAACACATTATTGTGACCTCCACTACACTGCTGCCTCATAACATATTATCGTGACCACTACCATGCTGCCTCATAACACATTATTGTGACCTCCACTACACTGCTGCCTCATAACATATTATCGTGACCACTACCATGCTTCCTCATAACACATTATTGTGACCTCCACTACCCTGCTGCCTCATAACACATTATTGTGACCTCCACTGCACTGCTGCCTCATAACATATTATCGTGACCTCCACTACACTGCTGCCTCATAACATATTATAGTGACCACTACCATGCTGCCTCATAACACATTATTGTGACCTCCACTACACTGCTGCCTCATAACACATTATTGTGACCACTACCATGCTGCCTCATAACACATTATTGTGCTGCCTCATAACATATTATCGTGACCACTACCCTGCTGCCTCATAACACATTATTGTGACCTCCACTACCATGCTGCCTCAAAACACATTATTGTGACCTCCACTACACTACTGCCTCATAACATATTATCGTGACCACTACCATGCTGCCTCATAACACATTATTGTGACCTCCACTACCCTGCTGCCTCATAACACATTATTGTGACCTCCACTACCCAGGTGCCTCATAACACATTATTGTGACCTCCACTACACTGCTGCCTCATAACATATCGTGACCACTACCCTGCTGCCTCATAACACATTATTGTGACCTCCACTACCATGCTGCCTCATAACACATTATTGTGACCTCCACTACACTGCTGCCTCATCACATATTATCGTGACCACTACCATGCTGCCTCATAACACATTATTGTGACCTCCTCTACCCTGCTGCCTCATAACATATTATGGTGACCACTACCATGCTGCCTCATAACACATTATTGTGACCTCCACTACCATGCTGCCTCATAACACATTATTGTGACCTCCACTACACTGCTGCCTCATAACATATTATCGTGGCCACTACCCTGCTGCCTCATAACACATTATTGTGACCTCCACTACCATGCCGCCTCATAACACATTATTGTGACCTCCACTACACTGCTGCCTCATAAAACATTATTGTGACTTCCACTACTATGCTACCTCATAACACATTATTGTGACCTCCACTACCATGCTGCCTCATAACACATTGTGACCTCCACTACCATGCTACCTCATAACACATTATTGTGACATCCACTACCATGCTGCCTCATAAAACATTATTGTGACATCCACTACCATGCTGCCTCATAAAACATTATTGTAACATCCACTACCATGCTGCCTCATAACACATTATTGTGACATCCACTTCCATGCTGCCTTATAACACATTATTGTGGCCTCCACTACCATGCTGCCTTACAACACATTATTGTGACCACTACCATGCTGCCTCATAACACATTGTGACCTCCACTACCATGCTGCCTCATAACACATTATTGTGACATCCACTACCCTGCTCCCTCATAAAACATTATTATGACCTCCACTTCCATGCTGCCTCATAACACATTATTGTGACCTCCACTACACTGCTGCCTCATAACACATTGTGACCTCCACTACCATGCTGCCTCATAACACATTATTGTGACATCCACTACCCTGCTCCCTCATAAAACATTATTATGACCTCCACTTCCATGCTGCCTCATAACACATTATTGTGACCTCCACTACACTGCTGCCTCATAACATATTATCGTGGCCACTAACCTGCTGCCTCATAACACATTATTGTGACCTCCACTACCATGCTGCCTCATAACACATTATTGTGACCTCCACTACACTGCTGCCTCATAACATATTATCGTGACCACTACCATGCTGCCTCATAACACATTATTTTGACCTCCTCTACCCTGCTGCCTCATAACACATTATTGTGACCTCAACTACACTGCTGCCTCATAACATATTATCGTGACCACTACCATGCTGCCTCATAACACATTATTGTGACCTCCACTACCATGCTGCCTCATAACACATTATTGTGACCTCCACTACCCTGCTGCCTCATAACACATTATTGTGACCTCCACTACCCTGCTGCCTCATAACACATTATTGTGACCTCTACTACCCTGCTGCCTCATAACACATTATTGTGGCCTCCACTACCCTGCTGCCTCATAACACATTATTGTGACCTCCACTACCCTGCTGCCTCATAACACATTATTGTGACCTCCACTACACTGCTGCCTCATAACATATTATCGTGACCACTACCATGCTGCCTCATAACACATTATTGTGACCTCCACTACCATGCTGCCTCATAACACATTATTGTGACCTCCACTACCCTGCTGCCTCGTAACACATTATTGTGACCTCCACTACACTGCTGCCTCATAACACATTATTGTGACCTCCACTACCCTGCTGCCTCATAACAAATTATTGTGACCTCCACTACACTGCTGCCTCATAACACATTATTGTGAGCTCCACTACCCTGCTGCCTCATAACACATTATTGTGACCTCCACTATCATGCTGCCTCATAACACATTATTGTGACCTCCACTACCCAGGTGCCTCATAACACATTATTGTGACCTCCACAACCCTGCTGCCTCATAACACATTATTGTGACCTCCACTACCCTGCTGCCTCATAACACATTATTGTGACCTCCACTACCCTGCTGCCTCATAACATGTTATCGTGAACTCCATTACCCTACTGCCTCATAACACATTAATGTGACCTCCACTACCCTGCTGCCTCATAACACATTATTGTGACCTCCACTACCCTGCTGCCTCATAACACATTATTGTGACCTCCACTACCCTGCTGCCTCATATCACATTATTGTGGCCTCCACTACCCTGCTGCCTCATAACACATTATTGTGACCTCCACTACCCTGCTGCCTCATAACACATTATTGTGACCTCCACTACACTGCTGCCTCATAACATATTATCGTGACCACTACCATGCTGCCTCATAACACATTATTGTGACCTCCACTACCATGCTGCCTCATAACACATTATTGTGACCTCCACTACCCTGCTGCCTCGTAACACATTATTGTGACCTCCACTACACTGCTGCCTCATAACACATTATTGTGACCTCCACTACCCTGCTGCCTCATAACAAATTATTGTGACCTCCACTACACTGCTGCCTCATAACACATTATTGTGAGCTCCACTACCCTGCTGCCTCATAACACATTATTGTGACCTCCACTATCATGCTGCCTCATAACACATTATTGTGACCTCCACTACCCAGGTGCCTCATAACACATTATTGTGACCTCCACAACCCTGCTGCCTCATAACACATTATTGTGACCTCCACTACCCTGCTGCCTCATAACACATTATTGTGACCTCCATTATTGTGACTAACCTGCTGCCTCATAACATATTATGTGACCACTACCATGCTGCCTCATAACACATTATTGTATCGTGACCTCCATTACCCTGCTGCCTCATAAAACATTATTGTGACCTCCACTACCCTGCTGCCTCATAACACATTATTGTGACCTCCACTACCCTGCTGCCTCATAACACATTATTGTGACCTCCACTACCCTGCTGCCTCATAACACATTATTGTGACCTCCACTACCCTGCTGCCTCATAACACATTATTGTGACCTCCACTACCCTGCTGCCTCATAACACATTATTGTAACCTCCACTACCCTGCTGCCTCATAACACATTATTGTAACCTACACTACCATGCTGCCTCATAACACATTATTGTGACCTCCACTACCAGGCTGCCTCATAACACATTATTGTGACCTCCACTACCCTGCTGCCTCATAAAACATTATTGTGACCCCCACTACCCTGCTGCCTCATAACACATTATTGTTACATCCACTACCATGCTGCCTTATAAAACATTATTGTGACCTCCACTTCCATGCTGCCTCATAAAACATAATTGTGACCTCCACTACCCTGCTGCCTCATAACACATTATTGTTACATCCACTACCATGCTGCCTCATAAAACATTATTGTGACCTCCACTTCCATGCTGCCTCATAAAACATTATTGTGACCTCCACTTCCATGCTGTCTCATAAAACATTATTGTGACCTCCACTTCCATGCTGCCTCATAACACATTATTGTGACCTCCACTACACTGCTGCCTCATAACACATTATTGTGACCTCCATTGCAATGCTGTTTTATAACACATTATTGTGACCACTACCATGCTGCCTCATAACACATTATTGTGGCCTCCACTACACTGCTGCCTCATAACATATTATCGTGACCACTACCATGCTGCCTCGTAACACATTATTGTGACCTCCACTACACTGCTGCCTCATAACATATTATCGTGACCACTACCATGCTGCCTCATAACACATTATTGTGACCTCCACTACCATGCTGCCTCATAACACATTATTGTGACCTCCACTACCCTGCTGCCTCGTAACACATTATTGTGACCTCCACTACACTGCTGCCTCATAACACATTATTGTGACCTCCACTACCCTGCTGCCTCATAACAAATTATTGTGACCTCCACTACACTGCTGCCTCATAACACATTATTGTGACCTCCACTACCCTGCTGCCTCATAACACATTATTGTGACCTCCACTATCATGCTGCCTCATAACACATTATTGTGACCTCCACTACCCAGGTGCCTCATAACACATTATTGTGACCTCCACAACCCTGCTGCCTCATAACACATTATTGTGACCTCCACTACCCTGCTGCCTCATAACACATTATTGTGACCTCCACTAACCTGCTGCCTCATAACATGTTATCGTGACCTCCATTACCCTGCTGCCTCATAAAACATTATTGTGACCTCCACTACCCTGCTGCCTCATAACACATTATTGTGACCTCCACTACCCTGCTGCCTCATAACACATTATTGTGACCTCCACTACCCTGCTGCCTCATAACACATTATTGTGACCTCCACTACCCTGCTGCCTCATAACACATTATTGTGACCTCCACTACCCTGCTGCCTCATAACACATTATTGTAACCTCCACTACCCTGCTGCCTCATAACACATTATTGTAACCTACACTACCATGCTGCCTCATAACACATTATTGTGACCTCCACCCTGCTGCCTCATAACCATTGTAACCTACACTACCATGCTGCCTCATAACACATTATTGTGACCTCATTATTGTGACCTCCACTACCCTGCTGCCTCATAAAACATTATTGTGACCCCCACTACCCTGCTGCCTCATAACACATTATTGTTACATCCACTACCATGCTGCCTCATAAAACATTATTGTGACCTCCACTTCCATGCTGCCTCATAAAACATAATTGTGACCTCCACTACCCTGCTGCCTCATAACACATTATTGTTACATCCACTACCATGCTGCCTCATAAAACATTATTGTGACCTCCACTTCCATGCTGCCTCATAAAACATTATTGTGACCTCCACTTCCATGCTGTCTCATAAAACATTATTGTGACCTCCACTTCCATGCTGCCTCATAACACATTATTGTGACCTCCACTACACTGCTGCCTCATAACACATTATTGTGACCTCCATTGCAATGCTGTTTTATAACACATTATTGTGACCACTACCATGCTGCCTCATAACACATTATTGTGGCCTCCACTACACTGCTGCCTCATAACATATTATCGTGACCACTACCATGCTGCCTCGTAACACATTATTGTGACCTCCACTACCCTGCTGCCTCATAACACATTATTGTGACCACTACCCTGCTGTCTCATAACACATTATTGTAACCTCCACTACCCTGCTGCCTCATAACACATTATTGTAACGTCCACTACCATGCTGCCTCATAACACATTATTGTGACCTCCACTACCATGCTGCCTCATAACACATTATTGTGACCTCCACTACCCTGCTGCCTCATAAAACATTATTGTGACCTCCACTACCCTGCTGCCTCATAACACATTGTTACATCCGCTACCATGCTGCCTCATAAAACGTTATTGTGACCTCCACTACCCTGCTGCCTCATAACACATTATTGTTACATCCACTACCATGCTGCCTCATAAAACATTATTGTGACCTCCACTTCCATGCTGTCTCATAAAACATTTTTGTGCCCTCCACTTCCATGCTGCCTCATAACACATTATTGTGACCTCCACTACACTGCTGCTTCATAACACATTATTGTGACCTCCATTGCAATGCTGCTTTATAACACATTATTGTGACCACTACCATGCTGCCTCATAACACATTATTGTGACCTCCACTACACTGCTGCCTCATAACATATTATCGTGACCACTACCATGCTGCCTCATAACACATTATTGTGACCTTCACTACACTGCTGCCTCATAACATATTATCGTGACCACTACCATGCTGCCTCATAACACTTTATTGTGACCACTACACTGCTGCCTCATAACATATTATCGTGACCACTACCATGCTGCCTCATAAAACATTATTGTGACCTCCACTACCATGCTGCCTCATAAAACATTATTGTGACCTCCACTACCATGCTGCCTCATAACACATTATTGTGACCTCCACTACCCTGCTGCCTCATAACACATTATTGTGACCTCCACTACCCTGCTGCCTCATAACACATTATTGTGACCTCCACTAACATGCTGCCTCATAACACATTATTGTGACCTCCACTACCATGCTGCCTCATAACACATTATTGTGACCTCCACTACCTTGCTGCCTCATAACACATTATTGTGACCTCCACTACCATGCTGCCTCATAACACATTATTGTGACCTCCACTACCCTGCTGCCTCATAACATATTATCGTGACCACTACCATGCTGCCTCATAACACATTATTGTGACCTCCACTACCATGCTGCCTCATAACACATTGTGACCTCCACTACCATGCTGCCTCATAACACATTATTGTGACCTCCACTACAGTGCTGCCTCATAACACATTTTGACCTCCACTACCATGCTGCCTCATAACACATTATTGTGACCTCCACTACACTGCTGCCTCATAACACATTATTGTGACCTCCACTACCATGCTGCCTCATAACACATTATTGTGACCTCCACTACACTGCTGCCTCATAACACATTACTGCACCGTAGCGAAATACATATTAAATATTTATATAATTATTGGCTTTATGAAAGATGTTTACACAGTTATCTAATGAAGATATTTCTCCTCTGGCTGCTTCAAAATTTTAGTCAAATCACATGTTAACATTAAGAATGAGTTTACGCTACATAGTATTAATGATTAGATTTAGACATAAAACACAGATTGCTAGTCAAATAATTCTAACCAAGATATTCTCACGTGGCCCAACACTTGTACATAGAACAGGATTTTATCAGAGCAATGTCTAGCTCTAAGTCGAACTTTCTCAAGTGTTGCCCATGTGTCTAATTTATTAATTTGCCGGTTCTCTGAACCATTCATCTACATTCCTGTCTGACACAGCAACATCTTGGGATCCTAATACAGGGAATTCTTCACTTTCCTAACACTTGGGCACGACCTACTTTCACATTGGTCAAATGTGATACCACCTACGACTGCTGCACCTCTCCTGTCTACGGTATATTAGAACATAAGAACATAAGAACGAAGGAACACTGCAGAAGGCCTACTGGCCCATGCGAGGCAGGTCCAAGTCTCCTACCGGCTTAAGCCAATGCACCCAACCTAGTCAGGTCAGGTCACATTGACTTAAGGGAGGAACACGGCAACCGACCTGGTAGCACAAGCTATCAGGTCTAACTCACACCCACCCACATCCACTCATGTATTTATCCAACCTATTTTTAAAGCTGTTTATCTTTGTGAATTATTATTTCTTTTTCTATTCATTAATTTTCCTGAGGAGGAGCAAGCCTTGGTAATACTGTCTGAAGTTGTTACAGGGCTGAGTAAGCCTTCACAAGTGGCGACCATGCCAGGATCAACTCTATTGAATAAAGATTTGACTCCATCTCGAATCTACCATTGGAACTTCAACGCCGCATACCACGGATGGTTACCACCAGCCATGAGTAATCATTCTCTATCGTAGGACTACAGTACAGGTATTTAAAAGATTTGGTGAATGTTATAGTCTCAATTTATTGTAAGTCAAGTCAGACAGGATATACTAGTTAATTCTGTCACCTTTATTTTTGAGCTTGAAACGATTTTGAGGAATAGACTCTAGGGACCCGAGATTTTCCAGTGACAAGTTGTTTCATTGAACTCTTTATTATATCAAGGGAACTGTCGTAGGACACTCTTGATTTTTTGTTGGTGAGAAGATTGGATGGTCAAGGGCCCCCATTCTACTTACTGTTTGCTCGGAGCCGGCATAGAACCCTTCGTTTTCATTCAAACATACTGTTTAATCGAAGCAGGGATCGAACCCTCCAATTTATTTACAGTTTTAGCAGAGCAGGAATTGAACCCTCCGTTTTCTTTGATATATCCGTTTCATTTTCCCCTGGTAGTTTAAGTTATTCTTGCAAGTTTGGAGGAATACGAGTTTTGGATGAACACTGGGAGTAAGTTAGGAATAACGGGGAAGAATTTAGAAGCTTTCATTAGTGCTAAGATCCAGGAAAGAGAAAGAAAGGAGAGAGAGAGCCTTGAGAGAGAGGAGAAAAAGGAGAGAGATCGAGTTGAAAGAGAAAGGCAAGAAAGACAGTTAGAAAGAGAAAGAGAAGACAAAAAGGAGCGTGATAGACTTGATCGTGAGGAGAGAGCTAAAGTATGTGAGGAACAAGTTAAATTAAGAGAACTTGAGGAAAGAGCAAAGGATAGAGAAGTTGAAGAAAGAGCTAGAGAACATGAGTTAAGAGAAAGAGAAAAAGATCGCGAGCTCGAAAAATCTCGCAATGAATTAGAGAATAAAAAGCTAACTTTTACTCAACAACAATTAGAGGAAGGAGTAATTGAACATCGTGCAGCTAGTACACATATTCCAACACCTAATTTACCTCCCTTCACAGAGGGTGAAGACATTTCTTCATACATTATCATGTTTGAAAATACCACTACCCTCTGTGAATGGCCTGCTGACACCTGGGCTACCAGGTTAGGTATGTTATTTTCTGATACAGCTTTGAATATCTATGCAACTTTGTCGCAGGATATCATATGTAATTATAACCTACTGAAGAAGGCAATCCTTAAAGCATATCATAAAACCACAAATTCTTATAGCAAAGATTTCAGGTATGCCACCTTACAGCCTGGCCAGAACTTTCAGCAGTTACAGGTAACACTCTTTCGTTTGTTCGACTTTTGGATAGAGAGCTCAGGAATTGATCACAGTTATGAATCTCTTACAGACTTCATGGTTGCTGACCAGTTCCTGACAGCTCTTCCTCGCCAGATACGAACATTCATTAGAGAACGTAACCTGATTAAAGCTGATGAAGTTGCTGAGGCCGCTGACTTGTATGCTGAGGCTCTCAATTCCTATAAAGACCTAAAGGGGTCGAACCCTAAGGGCAAGGGTTCACCAGATCTTAAGAAATCAAAGCCTCTAGTGGAAAACAAACGAACTTCTTTCATTCCTGTTTGTCATTTATGTAGTGTTAAGGGACATAAACGTCCCGATTGTCCTTCTAAGAAGGTCCAAAAAGTTGGAAGATGTTTTAAAGACTGTAATGACCAGGCACCCTTCTGTTCAGGAACAGTTAACGGACTTAATATATCTACCATTTTACGAGACACTGGATGCACATGTATAGTCATTTCTGATAAGCTGTTCCCTAATCTTAAAGAAACTCATTCCTTTGCTATACTTTCAGACTACTTGGGCAGTACAGACACTTTTCCTACCATCCGTTGTTACATTAGGTCTAAATGGTTCACAGGTTGGTTTGAAGCCGTACTAGCTCCCATCACTTCTTGCTCCGTACTAATAGGTAATGTAAAAGGTGCATTCTTCCTTCTGAGGTTGATCTTTCATCACCAAAGATGGACATAAGCTTTTCAGATCCTCTTCCTGTAGAGTCAGAGAAGCCCCTCGAAAGTTCAGATGAGGCAATGTCTCGGAATATTCATGTGGGTTTAGAAACCAGTGATACTACTCTCGAAAGCGAGATAGTAGAATCACCGGTTCACTTGTTCAATGAAAGTGAGGATATCACCTCCGATACTATAAATGTCTTGACTAGGGCTCAGACCAAAGCCCAGGCTTCTCCTACTGTCCATCCTTTGATTTTCCCTGACTTTAAGCCTTTAGATATATCGAAGGACTCCTTTGTCAATTTACAACGTAATTGCTCTTCTCGTCAGAATTGCCATAATGCAGCTAGACAAAATCAAGTTATCCAAAGGAAAAACTTTTCATATAAATTTAAATATATAAAAGGTATCTCGTATAAATCAGTATTCAAATTAAATTCAGATGAGATAGACTATTCCATCTTAGTTGTTCCAAGTCAATGCAGAGAGACTGTTCTTAAAATGGCTCATGACCTACCAGTGGCCGGACATTTCTCGCATCGTAAAACCTTAAATAAAATTAGGGAAACCTATTTTTGGCCCAAAATGTCCTCAGATATCACTACCTATTGTAGATCGTGTAAAGTTTGCCAACTGTCATCCTCCCGAGGTACCAGGCGAGTACCTATGGCCAAAATGCCAATCTTTATGGTACCGTTTGAAAGAGTAGCTATTGACATCGTTGGTCCTTTATCACCACTTTCATCTGGGGGACGTAGATATATATTAGCATTAGTTGATTATGCTTCGAGTTTCCCTAAAGATGTACCCTTAAAGTTTATAACTACTACAGATGTGGCTGAAGCTCTTTTGTTCATCTTATCCAGAGTTGGCATCCCTAGAGAGATTTTGTCTGACCGTGGGACACAATTCACATCTGACTTAATGCAACATCTCTACCAACTCTGGGAGTGAAGCCTCTCTTCACAACACCATATCAACCCAGCTGTAATGGGAGGACTGAGCGCCAGCATTCGGTTCTCAAGTCCATTTTATGGAAACTTTGCTCCCTTAAACCTAAGGAGTGGCATCGTTACCTACCCTGTGCTTTGTTTGCCATGAGGGAAGTTCCCAGTGACTCTGGGGTTTTCACCTTTTGAACTTCTCTATGGTAGACAGGCCAGAGGTCCATTGTCCATCCTTCATGACTTATGGACTAATGAGGACGTAAATGCTGAGGTTCAGTCTTCTTATCAGTTTCTCCTTGACTTTAGATCCAAACTTGAGGAGACCTCTGACATAGTTTCGAAAAAATTAAGCTTGACCCCCGAAACTCTCTCTCTCTCCAGTACAAAACCTGTTTTGATTCCAAAAGTCAGAGAAGTTTTAAAGTAAGGGATGAAGTTCTGGTACTTTTGCCTATCAAGTCAAATAAATTATTAGTAGCATGGAAAGGTCCATATAAAGTATTAAAAATTTGTGGGAAGGTTGATTACCTCATAGAAGTCAAGGGGAAACCTAAGCTTTATCATATTAACATCCTTAAGAAATATTACCGAAGAAATTCGGTGAACTGCCTGAATAATTTTGATTTAGTTTTTCCACACAAACTTGATAAGACAACTGAGGAGTGTAAGGTGTGCGTAATTTACACCTCTAACGTAGACTATGACAGAGAACTACATGACTTGGTGACTCTTGACCACTCGGGTGCAACAAACATTAATATTAATGAGTCTTTGGATGACCATAAGAAACATGAACTACTTCAATGTGTGAGTAACTTTTCAGACGTCTTTACTGATATTCCAGGTGTCACCTCCACGGTAGTCCATAAGATTGACTTAGTCACGGACAATCCTATCAAACGGAAATTATACCCAGTTCCCGTTCACCTTAGGGAAGCATTTGACCGAGAGGTAGACAGATTATTAAAACTAAAGATCATTGAACCTTCAGTATCTGCATATTGCTCACCAGTAGTCGTGGTTAAGAAGGAGGATAATTCATATAGACTTACTGTTGATTTCAGAGGCCTTAATGCTATAACTCAGTGGGATACTGAGCCTATGCCCTTAATAGATAGCGATCTACACAAATTTTATGACTCTTCCTTCTTTTCAGAGATTGGTATTGCACAGGCATATCATCAAGTAATGTTAGATCCTTCTTCTAAGCAGTACACCACTTTTCCTACCCACCAAGGACTGATGCAGTATAGAACTATGCCCTTCGGTTTGGTAACTGCCTGTGCTACCTACGTGAGACTGATGAGGAAGGTCTTGGATAATATGCCAAATGTTTCAGTTTATTTTGATAACATTTATGTAATGACATCGACGTGGAGCAAGCATATCCAAACATTAACATCAGTTTTACGTAGGCTATGCTCACATGGCCTAACTGCCAAGCCAAAGAAATGCTTCCTTGGGTATAACAAGATTAGATATCTCGGACTGATTCTTTCTAATAACTCTTTGTAGCCTCTCCCCAGTAAGATCGAAGCTTTATTAGAATTTAAATTACCCAAAACCAAGAAGCTCATGTGTAGCTTTCTTGGTTCTGTAAATTTTTATACACGGTTTATCCCGAACCTTACTGATCTTACAGGCATCTCATCCGACTTCCTTAAAAAGTCTGTGAAGGAACCTCTTGAACCTTCCGACGTAGCTCGAAAAAAGTTTAATGAGACTTAAAATACCTTCTTGAAAGACCCTATACTTAAGATTCCAGATATTAATAAAACATTTTGTTTAAGAACTGATGCCTCCAATACTGGCTTAGGTGCGGTGTTACTACAATATGCTTCCTAAGCCGGAAACTCCTTCCTGCAGAGACGAGATACTCCACCATAGAAAAGGAATGTTTGGCCCTTGCGTGGGGTATCTCCAAGCTTAAATTTTATTTACTGGGAAAATAATTCATTTTAGAGACGGATCACAAACCTTTGATATACCTAGAAACTTTTAAGGGAACCAACAGTCGCCTCTTGAGGTGCACATTGGCTCTCCAAGCTTTTAAGTTCCATATTGTGTACACCAATGGTTCATCCAATTATTTCTCTGACTGGTTAAGTCGTGACAGTCAGTAGAAGATTTGTTGTTGCCTTACGCGACTTCCACATTTTAGAACTTTTTCCTCGCCTATTCTTCTTATACTCCTTGACTATAAGTCTTGGTATGGGAGAGTGTGAGGGAAAAGTTCAACAGATAGGAGTAGCAAGCGAGTATATGGTAACGATAGTTTGATTGCCGGCTGCTTGTTAAGGTAGGGTAAGTCTAGCTCCCGCTATCCCCCCCTTTCTCCCCACCCCGAAAGGTGATGTGTGGGGCTCTGGCCAAACAGTAATCACTCGATTCACAGCTCCCAGCACAACTGTAAGTAAAAGCCTGCTCCTATTCTAGTGGACTTATTGGTTGAAAGCTTCACTTTTGACCAACAATAAACTTAGTCCTTTCAGCCTTGATCTCCATGTTAGATGTTTTGATAATCACCACGTCTTTTAGGAATTGTACTTATCATGGAGAGTGATTTCTTAAGCAGTGGGTAACCTGTCTCTCTTTCCAGCATGGAATGACAGATCGGGTCACCTGCCAACCAACGAGAAGTGTTGAAGGAGAAGGACTTTTGCAAAAGTCTGGAGACTTCACTTTTTGGATCTACCTACCTGATTAACTGTAGGCGACAGCAGACAACAACCCCTCATTTTTGTAGTGGTAAAGAACCTGCTTTCCTGTTATCGTAACTAGCCATTGGGTTGTCACCAACACCTGTGACCCCCCACATCATCAGTAACGGCTGCAATTTCTACAAGACGGTGTCAACCTCCACCAGACACCCCAGTATAACTGTACATATTAGCGTTGAATTCAAACGTCATTTTTTCATTTAATTTTTCATTTTTCTTTCGAATAGGATATACCTTCATGTTTCACTGTTTTATCTTTGCATTAATAAATAATAAAGTGTTTATCTTTGTGAATTATTATTTCTTTTTCTATTCATTAATTTTCCTGAGGAGGAGCCAGCCTTGGTAATACTGTCTGAAGTTGTTACAGGGCTGAGTAAGCCTTCACACTTACGCAACACATGGGAATCTTTTGTAGATGAATGGTTCAGAGAACCGACATGTTGATAAATTAGACACATGTGCAACTCAATAAAGATACCCAAGAGTTGCACATGTGTCTAATTTATCAACATGTCGGTTCTCTGAACCATTCATCTACAAACCTGTCAGACACTGCAACTTCTTGAGATCTTAATACTTAGGATTTCTTCGCTTGCCTAATTCTTGGGCACGACCTACTTCCACATTAAACAAATGTGACACCACCTATGACTGCTGCACCTCTCCTGCTATACGGTTTATAAGTTGCCTCTCCGCTCATATGCCGTATTCTATTCAAGATTGATGGACTGAACACATCGACACAAGGTTGTGGGACTGATTACCTCATTCTCCTCCTGTTCTTCAAGTTTCTCCTACGTATGGACTGATGAAGCCACTGTGTGGCGAAACGTTTCCTCAATAAAGATACCCAAGAGTTGCACATGTGTCTAATTTATCAACATGCCGGTTCTCTGAACCATTCATCTACAAACCTGTCAGACGGAAATAAATGGTATAAAATACCGACACAATGGAAATATAAACACATATGCAGTATAATGTGATCCTTTACTGACTACGTTTCGCCCACACAGTGGGCTTTTTCAAGTCACAAACAGAACTACCTGGGGTGGAAGGAACGCGAGTATTTATAGTCCGGTTCAGAATGCTGAGGTCAGGTGGAGAATGCTGCATCTGATGATGTACCGAGTGGGGTTATAGAGTCTAAAAACTTGGGTAGCTTGGAAAGGAGATTGGATAAGACTGTGAGCAGACCTTCTACAGTGTTCTTATGTGGGATAGCGATGAAGAAGTTTCTTGGCAAGTGGTTCAGCTATGTTATAGAAGCCACTATTCTGGTTGAAGTTGTCGGATATAGAAATAAGCGATGATTCCAGGATTCTTCGGTATTGAGTGTTGTCTTCTGTGGCGATAAGTCTTGAGTTTCTGTAGTTTATCAAGTGGTTGTGTGAATTCCACCCCAGGTAGTTCTGTTTGTGACTTGAAAAAGCCCACTGTGTGGGCGAAACGTAGTCAATAAAGGATCACATTATACTGCATATGTGTTTATATTTCCAAACCTGTCAGACACTGCAACTTCTTGGGATCTTAATACTTAGGGTTTCTTCGCTTGCCTAATTCTTGGGCACGACCTACTTCCACATTGAACAAATGTGACACCACCTATGACTGCTGCACCTCTCCTGCTATACGGTTTATAAGTTGCCTCTCTGCTCATATGCCGTATTCTATTCAAAATTGATGGACTGAACATATCGACACAAGGTTGAGGGACTGATTACCTCATTCTCCTCCTGTTCTTCAAGTTTCTCCTACGTATGGACTGATGAAGCCACTGTGTGGCGAAACGTTTCCTCAATAAAGATACCCAAGAGTTGCACATGTGTCTAATTTATCAACATGGGAATCTTTGAGGAAATGGTATGGTGATACCGACAAGATGTGGAAAAAGACACTTATGTACAGTTCAGGACATTTATTAAAGGAAACGTTTCGCCACGAGTGGCTTCTTCAGTCCTAATACAGAGAAAACTAAGAAAACATTTGTATATATGAACATTAAAATGGTATAAAATACCGACAGATTGTTAGGTAAGACACATATGCAACAGTTAGGCATCTCTACTTCGATACGCTTCGCCTACACAGTAGGCTTCTTCAGTCGAGTACAGAAAAGTTGATAGAAGCAAAAGAGACTTGAAGACGATGTAATCGTTTCAGTTTTTGGAACAATGATCTTCTCCAGACTGAGGGACTGACCACCTCAAAACTTTAAGTGTGATGGACTGATTACATCGTCTTCAAGTCTCTTCTGCTTCTATCAACTTTTCTGTACTCGACTGAAGAAGCCTACTGTGTAGGCGAAGCGTTTCGAAGTAGAGATGCCTAACTGTTGCATATGTGTCTTACCTAACAATCTGTCGGTATTTTATATCATTTTAATGTTCATATATATAAATGTTTTCTTAGTTTTCTCTGTATTAGGACTGAAGAAGCCACTCGTGGCGAAACGTTTCCTTTAATAAATGTCCTGAACTGTACATAAGTGTCTTTTTCCACATGAGAATCTTTGTTGAAGAAACGTTTCGCCACACAGTGGCTTTATCAGTCCAATACAAAGTACACAATGAACATCAAAATGGTATACAATACCGACAGGTTGTTAGGTAAGACACATATGCAACAGTTAGACAACTTTATTCCGAAACGTTTCGCCTACACAGTAAGCTTCTTCAGTCGAATACAGAAAGTAGGCAGGAACAGTAGAGATGTGAAGACGATGTAATCAGTCCATCACCCTTGTAGTCGTAGAATTTGAGGTTGTCAGTCGCTCGGCCTGGAGAAGTTCAGTTCCATAGTCAGGAACTATCTGAAGATCAAGCGACAGTGCGGAGACTTAAATACTGTCGGAAGGAGAGGTGCAAAGTAGTAGTAGTAGTAGTAGTAGTGATAATGTAGCCACTGAGAGGTCATGTCCCTCTTAGATCCAACACTTCTCACTTGAAAAGCTTGTCCAAGGTGTTTTCTGTACCAAGATGCCATGTGTTGCAGTGTCTGACAAGATGAACATCAAAATGGTATACAATACCGACATGTTGTTGCATATGTGTCTTACCTAACAACCTGTCGGTATTGTATACCATTTTGATGTTCATCTTGTCAGACACTGCAACACGTGGCATCTTGGTACAGAAAACACCTTGGACAAGCTTTTCAAGTGAGAAGTGTTGGATCTGAGAGGGACATGACCTCTCAGTGGCTACGTTATCACTACTACTACTACTACTACTACTACTACTACTACTACTACTACTACTACTACTCTGCACCTCTCCTTCCGACAGTATTTAAGTCTCCGCACTGTCGCTTGATCTTCAGATAGTTCCTGACTATGGAACTGAACTTCTCCAGGCCGAGGGACTGACAACCTCAAATTCTACGACTACAAGGGTGATGAACTGATTACATCGTCTTCACATCTCTACTGTTCCTGCCTACTTTCTGTATTCGACTGAAGAAGCCTACTGTGTAGGCGAAACGTTTCGGAATAAAGTTGTCTAACTGTTGCATATGTGTCTTACCTAACACACAAAGTACACAAGTTTGAATATCAGTCTGCAGTTATCTGACAGATAAACTGTGCATGATAGCTCCATCAAATGGTCCCACGCTTCCCTGATGTTACACCTTCAGGTTTATGAGAGATTTTATTTTCTGGATACCAGTAGATGACAGTAAAACATTCAGTGCTAGAATAACTGACGGCATAGGAAAGTCACACCGTATATGTTGGCCAATACTTGGAATGAGCTGGAGTGTGACTGGTCTCTAGACGTGCACATGCTGAAGTTACAAACATAAAATAAATTGAAACTGTATAAAAAAAAATATTGTCAGTTCAGCAGCCATATACAGAAATACTTCCAAGAAATATTTCCAAGAAAGGCTGAGTGTATCAAATACATTATCTAGTTTGCCTTATTCTTATACTGATTTAATAAGAATGTAAATAATAATCTTTATTTCTATAAAGTAAAATTTTATAGAAATCTGCTGGTTATACAGAGTACTTCGAGGAGCCTGTTCCCCAGGATGCGACCCACAGTAGTCGGTTGTGAGCCAAGTACCTACTTACTGCTAGGTGAACAGAGACAGCAGGTGTAAGTAAACATGCCCAACACTTCACCCGTGCCGAGAATTGATCCCGGATCCTCATTGTGTGAGCTGAAAACTCTACTAACCAAGGCACAGTGGCACTTGTGTTGGAGACTGACGCTTGACATGAAAGGGTAATTACGCAGTCCTTGGCTATCCAATATATTATTTAATATAAAATCTTCACGTTATCAACACTCGAGTATTGACCTCCGCTGCTACTTTCAGTTATGATATGCATTAGTATGCTTCGTTCCTTGTAAGATATTCTTTATAATGTCAACCTATTATTGTAACAATAACTCACCTTCTGGCATATATTTATATTATATCCATATATCATTAACTCTAATTTACCACAACTATACAATAAATAGCTAAGGTATGACATAGCTATAACTGGAAGACACAGCAAAAGGAGAAAATTATTTCTGTCTTGATCCCATCAATCCCAGCTGCTTTACCCACTTTCATTCTACCCACTGCTGCTTTACCCTCTTCATTCTATCCACTGCTGCTTTAACCCCTTTCCATTCTATCCACTACTGCTTTACCACCTTTTCATTCTACCCACTGCCTCACGCACCTCCCCCTCCGTCACGTCTGGACCTTCTTCACTCCTAAAAAGAAGCTATTCCTCCCTGGCCAATGCATGAAATTACTGCATTCATCAACCTCCAACTCTCCACCTAACAACTCTGCTCTTCTGTTTATAACTGTTAAATCTGCTCTTTCCCTAGGCTTTCTCACCCTATAAATTTCACTAATAAACTTTTTCTTATTCTCAGCAAAATTTGTTGACAGAACCTCACCCACTCTATCATTTGCTCTTCTTTTACTCTCCCTCGCCACTCTCTTTTACTCTCCATATACTCCACCTTCCTTATATCACATGTGTTTTTTAAAACCTCTCGTATGCTAACTTTTTCTTTCTTACCACTCTACCTCATCATTCCACCAATCGCTCCTCTTTCCGCCTTTATCCACTCTCCTATATCCACATACTTCTGCATTTATGTAGTTATAATTATAACCTTAATTTTTAAAAGGGTGGACTGGTAAGCCGACGGAAGGCCTCGGTCGGATGATCAAAAGCTCCGGTGGAGAGTCATCATATGACAAAGACCCACGTCAAGAAACAATTGTCCTGTTTCTTGATAATTCTCACCTAACTTAAGCTTCTACTGCAGACACTGATACTGCATTCTTAAATCTACTCCATACCTCTTCAATCTCCTCCTTACCTTTGTTCTCACTGTTCCATCTTCCAACAGTTACTTTAATTACCACCTCCATTAGTTTATAAACTTTCTCTTCTCTCTTACTCGCAGATGCCACTATCTTATTCTCACTGTAGCTACAGCTAAATAATGATCTGATATGTATTTATTGCCCCTTCTAAACACATGCACATTCAGAAGACTACCCCACACTTCAGCATTTATGTCCCCCTCCACAATTACTCTCTCATTTGGTTCAAAACTCTGTAAACACTCGTTTAACATCTCCCAAAATCTCTCTCCTCTACATTTCTTTCTTCTCCAGATGCATCAACGCTTATTATATCCTTCTTTTCGCATCCGACCCTTATTATAATCCATATAATCATTGAATTTACCAATTTATTTTCCCTCTTTTTCTTCCATAACTGATCAATGAAAATTATTGCTACACCTTCCTTAGCTCTAATTCTCTCAGATACACTTGACCTGATCCCATTTGTTTCTACTCATTGAAACTCCCTAACGGCCCCCTTCAAGGCTGGCGACATTGCAGACCTGGAGAGCGTACAATGAACTTTCACGGCACATATAAGCACGATAAGGCACCTAAATTACTGGGAATGCTTGAAGGTTCTTGATCTGTATTCTCTGGAACGCAGACGAGAGAGATACATGATAATACACACTTGGAAAGTCCTAGAGTGATTGGTACCAAACCTGCACTCGAAAATCACTTCCTATGAAAGCAAAAGACTCGACAGGAGATGCATCATTCCTCCGATGAAAAGCAGGGGCGCCACGAGTACTTTCAGAGACAACACAATAAGTGTCCGGGTCCCAAGAATGTTTAACTGCCTCCCAGTATACATATGGTGGATTACCAGTAGACCCCTGGCTGTCTTCAAGAAGGCACTGGACAGGCACCTAAAGTCAGTACCTGACCAACCGGGTCTTGGTTCGTACGTCAGTTTGTGTGAGGCCGGCAGTAACAACCTGGTAGATCAGACCCTGATCCACCATGAGTCCTGGTCTCAGACCGGGCCGCGGGGGCGTTGACCACCGGAACCCTCTCCAGGTAAACTCCAGGTAGTAAGGCCTTTGATAGAGTACTACACAAAAGATTCTTAAGAAAAGTGGCAGCTCATTGTATACAAGTTAAAGTTTTAATACGGATCGAGGCATAGCTTACCAACAGAAAGCAGAGAGTTTGCATTAATGGGGTCAAGTTTGAATGTGGACCAGTCACAAGTGGTGTTACACAAGGATCCGTTTTATGCTCATTGCTGTTCATAATTTACATTAAATACCTTGATGAAGGAATTACAAGTGATATGAATAAATTCGCTGATGACACAAAAATAGGCTAAATGATAAATTCTGAGGAGGACACCAATGAACTCCAGGAGGATTTGGACAAATTAACGTCATGGCCTGAAAAGTGTCAGATGAGGTCCTAATTCTTGGGAATGGAAATAGCCCTCGTGGTTATAAACTATGTGATGTAGAATTTAAGTAAATAAGCTCATTCATTACTCTGCTGACCACGCCACTGGCAGGACGCAGTCACTGCTGCTCCCATTCAAGAAGTATCCCTTCGATCTCCGTCGGGGAGGAAAATTTTTAGCCTACAATCGTAGCCTATAATCTCTCATGGTGCTGTCGCATCGTATAAAGATTAGACCTCCTACTGGAGTTATAAATGACTCGACCAAATTAGCCCTTGCTACCGCTGTAACGACCTGTCCACAGGTCAAATTTACAGCTAAACATTCGTTGAAGGACTACTTCATTGTCGTCTGTACTGACGATGCTAAAGCCTCCAAACTCATAGACAACCCTTCTATGAAGACACTACAAGACCGACAATTCAACATATCTCCATCTCCATTCTTGCTGGCGAAACGTTCTCTCTTTTTGAAACGGCTTGATAAGATCGTCACGTCCCCATCCACTGATGACCTGAGGACTCTTATCGAGGAACAGAACACTTGGGCCTCGGCAGACACCATTACCAAGATTCCTAACGCCTCCTCTATTATCAAAATCACCTTTTCTGACATCAGCATGGTTACCCGAGCTCTCTCTGGCGGACTAGCCATCTACTACCACATACACCCAATCCCCATTAAACCAGCATATTACCCTCACGTCTCACCTTGCTGGACTTGTTACTCGTACAATCACACGACCAAGAATTACCCCATCAAAGAAATTCTGCTCCAACTGCGGGAAAGAAGGAAACGACTTCAATTCGTGAAAACATACCTTAACATACCCTAGCAATCAAGTGCTCACTAAGGAAAAAGTCATGTCTAAGAAAATGTAGGAAAACATTAAGAAAAACCATCACTAAACATCATTCTCACCAGCAGGATTCTACATGTTACACGACAGATATCTTTACCCAGCAACTCTCTAATTCTACGCCTTTTGAGAGAGTGCTGATTCAAGGCCCTCAGTCTATCCTCATAGGAAAGATTTCTGATACATGGGATCAACTTTGTCATCCTCCTCTGTACGTTTCCCAGAGCATTTATATCCATTCTGTAATATGGTGACTAGAACTGTGCAGAATAATCTAAAATATGTCTAACCGATCCAGCGCAGAAAACCCAGGTACATTCATTCAATACAACAAATAGTGAACCCTTCTCCTTAAACAGCATGCCTAGCTTCAATTTTCGACTCCCACCATCGTCTGACTTCCTAAAAATCCTTCCCAACATTGTTAACTTCACTGCAACTGCAGATCCTTCACCTGTGTCTGCCCAAGAAAATGTTCCTGAGCCACCTCCAACATCTCTCACCAACAATTACCGACTAATCTCGCCTCCACTAATCAAGACTCCCAACCTCTTTTTGATACAATTATAGAAAGCTCGGTCGCTAGCGCACTCAGCTCACACACTGAGGTCCAGAGTTCGAATCTCCGGTATGGCTGGAAAACATTATGACGTGTTTCCATAAGACACCTGCTGCCCATGTTCATCCAACAGTGTAAAATGGGCACCTGGGTATTAGTCGACTGGTGTGGGTCGCATCCTGGGACCAAAAAATGATCTAATTTGTCCGAAATGCTCAGCATAACAAGCAGCTTTGTATATAGTAGTATGTCATTGATATCAGCTAGACCTGTATACCATGTATATGTACTTGTAGTAAATAAAGATATATGTATGCAAGGGATGGGGTACTTCTCTTTGGAGCAAGGGTGGTAGCACTTGTAAACTCAATTGAGAGGGACATTGCTAAAATGCCTAGGATTTTAAACTGATGGAAGATAGAAATATGGGTGCGTGGGAAACAGTCAGGTTGCAACACTAGACTCAAGAAATCGTAATGACACGATTGCAAACAAACCATACCCCCGGCCGGGATTGAACCCGCGGTCATAGAGTCTCAAAACTCCAGCCCGTCGCGTTAGCCACTAGACCAGCTAGCCACAATAAGATAGATGAGCTAAGATTAATTGCAAGTGCAGGAAACATAAGAACATAAGAAAGGAGGAACATTGCAGCAGGCCTGTTGGCCCATACTAGGCAGATCCATCACAGATCCATCCCACTAATAGAATATTTGCCCTCATAAGAACATAAGATCATGAGAAATAAGGAACACTGCTACAGGTCTATTGGTCTATGTGAGGCAGCTCCAATTCTCCCCACCGGCTTCAGCCAATGCCTTGACCTAGTGAGGTCAGACACGTCACTTAAAGGATTAGCACTGAATCTGACCTAGTAGCTAGTCAGGTTCATTTTCCACCCACCCACACCCTCTCATAAGACAATAAGAACATAAGAACGAAAGAACACTGCAGCAGGCTCACTGACCCACATGAAGCAGGTCCATGTCCACCCCTTGGATTAGACCAATAACCCACCTAGTCACGTCACTTCCACTTAAGAAAGGAGCATGGCATCAGACCTAGTAGCACAAACAAGTCAGGTCCAACTCACACCCACCCACACCCACTCATGTATTTATCTAACCTATTTTTAAAACTACACAACATTTTAGCCTCTATAACTGTACTCGGGAGTTTGTTCCACTCATCCACAACTCTATTACTAAACTAGTGCTTTCCTATAGCCTTCCTGCATCTAAATTTTTCCAGCTTGAAACCATTGCTGCGAGTCCTGTCTTGGCCGGAAATTTTCGGCACGCTATTTACATCCCTTTATTTATTCCTGTTTTCCATTTATACACCTCGATCACATCCCCTTTGAATCTACGCCTTCGTAAAGAATGCAGATTCAGGGCCCTCAGTCTATCCTCATAGGGAAGATTTCTGATACATGGGATCATCTTTGTCATCCTCCTCTGTACGTTTTCCAGAGCATTTATATCCATTCTGTAATACGGTGACCAGAACTGTGCAGCATAATATGAATGTGGCCTAAGCAAGGATATATAGAGTTGAAGAACAACCTGAGGACTTCTATTATTTATACTTCTAGATATGAAACCAAGAATTCTGTTAGCTTTATTGCAAACACTAATGCACTGTTGTCTTGGTTTTAGATTACTACTAACTAGAACTCCTAAATCCTTTTTGCAATCAATTTACCTGGAGTTTACCTGGAGAGAGTTCCGGGGGTCAACGCCCCCGCGGCCCGGTCTGTAGTACTAACATCTACATTATTTAGTTTGTATGTGGCATGAATATTTTCCTGTACAACATGTAGAACTTTGCATTTGTCTATATTAAACTGCATCTGCCACTTCTCCGACCATTGCAACAGTCTATTCAAATCATCCTGGAGTGATCTAGTGTCCTCATTAGAATGAATTGGACCCTGAGCTGCTTTGGGGATTAGCGTGGACAGTTACTAAGCATGGCTTGCTTCTGCGTGTTTTAAAAATTGAGGTTGGAGAGTTGAAGGAGGGGGTCTTGCTTCTCCAGGAGGAGATTAGGAGGCTGAAGGTCCACCTCAATGGGTCGGGGAGAGAGTGTGAGGTGGCTGGAGTTGTGGGGAATGAGGCTTCTAGCAGTGAGGTGCAGTCTCTCTCTCGCTGTGAGGAGGCTGTAGGTGGGGAGGTAGCAATGGCTACCAGCAGTGAGGTGCAGTCCAGCACCTGCTGTAAGTGGCGAGTGGTAACCAGTAATGGGAGGAGAACCAGAATAAGGAAAGTTAAAAGTGAAGATCTGAAGGTAGGAAATCGCTTCTCTGTTCTTCAGGATGAATGTACTTCAGTGGCCAGTGAAGGTAAGGGTACTACTGCCCCTGCTAACAGAGGTAAACGCATTCTTGTGGTTGGTGACTCTCAGGTAAGATATATTGACTGTGCTTTTTGTAATAGGAATAAGAAGATGAGAGATAGAGTGTGCTTCCCTGGAGCTGGTGTTGGGGACATAGTTAACAGGCTGGATAATATCATGTCAGGTAATGGGAACAAGCCCATTATTTGTCTCAGTGCTGGTGGAAATGATATTGGGAAGGGTAGGAGAGAAGAGCTGCTAGGTAAGTACAGGTCAGCTATAGATTTCATTAAGTCTAAGGGAGGGGTCCCAATCATATGTAGCATCTTGCCTAGAAGGGGAGTAGGAAATGAATGGTTGTCTAGGGCAATTGGTGTAAATTGCTGGCTAGACAGATACTGCAAGGAACTTGCAATCCCATTCATTAACAACTGGAACAACTTTCATGGCAAACATGATATGTATGCAAGGGATGGGGTACATCTCTCTGTGGCTGGGGTGGTAGCGCTTGCAAACTCAATTGAGAAGGCCATTGGTGAAATGCCTATGATTTTAAACTGGTAGAAGATAGAGGTATGGGTGTGTGTGGGAAACAAGCAGGTTGCAACACTAGGGTTGGAAACAGTAAATGTATAAAAGGCATTCAGCATGAAGTTATAAATAAAGACAATAGATCAGGTCAGCAAACAAAGGGGGACAGCAGAGGACAGCAAAGGACTAGTTCCCTTAACGTTTACTATACTAATAGCAGGAGTGTAAGAAATAAGATAGATGAGCTAAGATTAATTGCAAGTGCAGGAAACATAGATATTATTGCTATAACAGAGACCTGGCTCAATCTGAAAGATAGAGAGATGCCCTCTGAATGTCACATACAAGGCTATAAATTATTCCACACTGACAGGGCCAACAGGAAGGGTGGTGGAGTAGCGATGTATGTCAGAGACAATTTAAATTGTTGTGTTAGACAAGATATAAAAGTAGAAACGTTAGCCACTGAATCTGTTTGGTTACAGCTTCTCGAGGGCCGAGAAAAACTAATTTTGGGTGTGATTTACAGGGCCCCAAATATTGATAGGGAGTGCAGTAAACTTCTATGGGACGAAATTCGTAAGGCATCTACATACGAAAATGTTGTGGTAATGGGAGATTTCAACTATAGACAGATTGACTGGAGCAATTTGACAGGAAATTTAGAGTCAGGTGACTTCCTTGATACGATCCAGGATTGTTTTTTAAAACAGTTTGTGACAGAGCCAACTAGGGGAAATAACCTCCTTGACTTGGTTCTTGCCAGTAGGGAAACACTAATTAATAATCTTGAGGTTAATGATGAGCTTGGGGAAAGTGATCACAAATCACTCAGTTTTAATATATCATGGAATTTCCCTAATAATGGCAATCAAGTCTCCGTCCCTGACTTTCGCTTGGCTGATTTCATAGAACTGAAAAATTACTTAGGTGGGCTGAACTGGAATGACCTGACTAAGGGTCAGGTAGGTGGTGATGGTTGCCGATATGATGCTTTCCAGGGCATAGTTCTAGCTGCTCAGTCAAATTATGTTCCAAATAGGGAAATCAGATCAAACAAAAATGATCCTAAATGGATGAACAATAGATTAAAATATCTGATTGGTCAAAAGAGAGGAATATATAGGCAAATCAAAAGAGGAGAGGGGCAGTTAAGAAATCGATATATTCAGTTAAAGAGAGAAATAAAAAAGGGAATTAGAAAAGCAAAAAGAGATTATGAGGTTAAAGTTGCAAGAGAATCGAAGACTAACCCAAAAGGATTCTTTCAGGTATACAGAAGTAAGATCAGGGACAAGATAGGCCCACTCAAAAGTTCCTCGGGTCAGCTCACTGACAGTGATAAGGAAATGTGTAGAATTTTTAACACATACTTCCTCTCAGTTTTTACACAGGAGGATACCAGCGATATTCCAGTAATGATAAATTATATAGAACAGGACGATAATAAACTGTGCACTATTAGGGTCACAAGTGACATGGTCCTTAGGCAAATAGATAAATTAAAACCTAACAAATCCCAGGCCCTGATGAACTGTATGCAAGGGTTCTAAAGGAATGTAAAGAGGAGCTTAGCACACCTTTGGCTAATCTTTTCAACATATCACTACAAACTGGCATGGTGCCAGATAAGTGGAAAATGGCAAATGTGATACCTATTTTCAAAGCAGGTGACAGGTCCTTAGCTTCGAACTATAGACCAATAAGCCTAACCTCCATAGTGGGAAAATTTATGGAATCAATAATTGCCGAGGCAGTTCGTAGCCACCTTGAAAAGCATAAATTAATCAACGAATCTCAGCATGGTTTTACAAAGGGGCGTTCCTGCCTTACGAATTTATTAACTTTTTTCACTAAGGTATTTGAGGAGGTAGATCATGGTAATGAATATGATATTGTGTATATGGACTTCAGTAAGGCTTTTGACAGGGTCCCACATCAGAGACTATTGAGGAAAATTAAGGCACATGGAATAGGAGGAGAAATTTTTTCCTGGATAGAGGCATGGTTGACAAATAGGCAGCAGAGAGTTTGCATAAATGGGGAGAAATCAGAGTGGGGAAGCGTCACGAGCGGTGTTCCACAGGGGTCAGTGTTGGGCCCCCTGCTGTTCACAATCTACATAAACGACATAGATGAGGGCATAAAGAGCGACATCGGCAAGTTTGCCGATGACACCAAAATAGGCCGTCGAATTCATTCTGACGAGGACATTAGAGCACTCCAGGAAGATTTGAATAGACTGATGTAGTGGTCGGAGAAGTGGCAGATGCAGTTTAATATAGACAAATGCAAAGTTCTAAATGTTGGACAGGACAATAACCATGCCACACATAAACTAAATAATGTAGATCTTAATATTACGGATTGCGAAAAATATTTAGGAGTTCTGGTTAGCAGTAATCTGAAACCAAGACAACAGTGCATAAGTGTTCGCAATAAAGCTAATAAAATCCTTGGCTTCATATCAAGAAGCATAAATAATAGGAGTCCTCAGGTTGTTCTTCAACTCTATACATCCTTGGTTAGGCCTCATTTAGATTATGCTGCACAGTTTTGGTCACCGTATTACAGAATGGATATAAATGCTCTGGAAAATGTACAAAGGAGGATGACAAAGTTGATCCCATGTATCAGAAACCTTCCCTATGAGGATAGACTAAGGGCCCTGAATCTGCACTCTCTAGAAAGACGTAGAATTAGGGGGGATATGATTGAGGTGTATAAATGGAAGACAGGAATAAATAAAGGGGATGTAAATAGTGTGCTGAAAATATCTAGCCTAAACAGGACTCGCAGCAATGGTTTCAAGTTGGAAAAATTCAGATTCAGGAAGGATATAGGAAAGTACTGGTTTGGTAATAGAGTTGTGGATGAGTGGAACAAACTCCCAAGTACAGTTATAGAGGCCAGAACGTTGTGTAGTTTTAAAAATAGATTGGATAAATACATGAGTGGATGTGGGTGGGTGTGAGTTGGACCTGATAGCTTGTGCTACCAGGTCGGTTTCCGTGTTCCTCCCTTAAGTCAATGTGACTTGACCTGACTAGGTTGGGTGCATTGGCTTAAGCCGGTAGGAGACTTGGACCTGCCTCGCATGGGCCAGTAGGCCTTCTGCAGTGTTCCTTCGTTCTTATGTTCTTATGTTCTTATGTCGCTCTTTATTCCCTCATGTATGTCATTATGTAAATTGTGAACAACAATGGGCCCAACACTGACCCCTGCAGAACACCGCTTTTGACGTGCCCCCATTCTGATTTCTCACCATTTACACAAGCTCTCTGCTCCCTATTTGTCAGCCATGCCTCTACCCAGGAAAAAATTTCTACTCCTATTCCATGTGCCTTAAGTTTCCTCAATAGCCTCTGATGTGGAACTCTATGGTAAGCCTTACTGAAGTCCACATACACAATATCATATTCATTATCATGATCTACCTCCTCAAACACCTTACCTTGGTGAAAAAAGTTAGTAAATTCGTAAGAGAGGAACGCTCCTTTGTAAAACCGTGTTGAGATTCATTAATCAATTTATGCCTATCAAGATGGCTACGAATTGCTTCGGCAATTATTGATTCCATAAATTTTCCCACTATGGAGGTAAGGGTTATGGGTGTATAATTCGAAGCTAAGGACCTGTCACCTGCCTTGTAAATAGGTATAACATTTGCCTTTTTCCACTTATCAGGCACTATGCCAGTTTGTAGTGATATGTTGAAAAGATTAGCAAAAGGTATGCTATGTTCCTCTTTACATTCCTTTAACACCCTTGTAAACAGTTCATCAGAGCCTGGGGATTTGTTAGGTTTTAATTTCTCAATTTGTCTGAGGACCATGTCACTAGTTACCGCAATCGTACATAGTTTATTACTGTCCTGTTCTACATTATCTATTATTTCAGGAATTTCGTTAGTATTTTCCTGGGTAAAAACTGAGAGAAAGTAGGCATTGAAAATTTCACACATATCCTTATCACTATCAGTGATCTGACCAGAGTTACTCTTAAGTAGGCCTATCTTGTCCCTAATCTTACTTCTGTATACCTGAAGAACGCTCTTCAGTTATTCTTCGAATCCCTTGCGACCTTAGCCTCATAATCCCTTTTTGATTTTCTTATTCCTTTTTTATTTCTCTCTTTAATTGAATATACTGATTTCTTAACTGCCCATACCCTCTTTTGATATGCCTGTATATGCCTCTCTCTTGACCAATGAGATGTTATGATCTATTGTTCATCCATTTGGGATCATTTTTGTTAGACCTAATTTCCCTACTCGGATCAAAAGTTGTCTGGCCAGCTAAAACTATGCTCTGAAAAACGTCATACTGGCAACCAAGATCACCTACCTGACCCATAGTCAGGCTATCCCAATTTAGCCCACTCCACAAGTCACTCTGGACCTATATTAATTTCAAATGAAATATACATCACCAGGAATTCGGGTAAAAACATTAATATAAATATGTGGACTGTATATTAAATTTAAAATGTGAATACATATACAGTGAAGGAGAATTTATAATAATAATAAGATTCACCAATTAGTCTGGAGATTATGGTGTGTCATACTCAAAACCCCCTTGCCTAAATTATGAAGAAAATACTGGCCAGAGTTTCAACATAAACAGACAACTTAGCTGGGGTTCCAAAGCTGTCCTGTCTATCTGCATAATGCTCATGTTATGCAGGACTGCAAATCCTACAATTTTGGCTCCTATTTGAGAAGTTTCAACCACAATTTAACTTCCAGAGCGACAAAATTTATGCACATTTCACTAGAGTGCCTTTACCCCATTAGAGAAGCAATGGCGTCTCTTCCCCAGCAATGCTCACCCATTGCAGCCAGGCAGAGTTCATTGCTAAATGACTCAAATTACTCCTTCCTTTAGGTGATGATTCCAGCCGGTTCTGGCTTGAGTGGCTGTTCTCCTATTAGGTCTTACTACAATTTCATCTTCCTGCATCTCTTGGTCAGCATTACCTTCAATATCACTCATCTCACTTTCCCTAATTTTTTTCATTTACATTTGACTGAATACCATTTAATTCCAAGGGAATAATTTTTAATTGTGCATAAACTTTCCTGGCCATGACACAACACTTTGACATTCCGGACAATACCTTGTGCATCTGGGTACAATGTCAATCTTTGCCCAGAGGCTACAATGTTCGATGTTGTTCAGTATCAATTAACACAATGTCACCTGGTTGAATGTTCTGTCAATTTACTGCCTCTGTCGCACCATAAAAGTGTTCACATAGTAGTGTAAGAAGATATTCCTTATGCCACACATTAGACCAATGATCAATTACTTCCTTTAACATTTTAAATTTATCACACAACACTGCCACATCATTGTAATCTTCATCACTTTCTTCAGGATTATCTCTATAGACTAGGGCAGCTTCCAATTTCCTTCCACATATTAGGTGAGAAGGTGTTAATACATCTGCATCAGGTGTATCACTCATGTCCGAGAGAGGCCTATTATTTATCCGATTCTCCGCCTCCACCAACACCGCACAAAATTCCTCCAAGTTAATTCTCTTCCATTGTAGTACTTTACAGAGACACCTCTTCACTGTGCCTATCAGTCTTTCGTACAGCCCCCCCTGTCAAGGGGCTCTAGGAGTAATAAATTTTCAGGTACACCCTCATTAGGTTAACAGAGATTGAACATCATTACTCTTATTTAATTCTATCAAGTGTTGAGCACCCGCTACAAAATTTGTGGCATTATCTGAAATCATCAATCTCTGACAGGATCTCCTAGCTGCAAATTTTCGAAACTGCTGTATAAACTGTTCTGCAGACAAGTCCTGAGCCACTTCTAAATGAACTGCCCTAGTAGCAGTACAAGTGAACAAACATATATACACTTTCAGTGGAACACCATCTAAAGTACCTGTTAAAATGATTGGACCACTATAGTCTACACCTGTTATATCAAATGGTTTCACTAATTGTACATGCACCTTTGGCAATGGTGGAACACCTGGGTACATATAGGATCTGGCATCCACACGGCGACATATTACGAAAGATTTAATCACCCTTTTTACACTTTGCCGTCCTTGTGGAATCCAGAAAGTTTCCCTAATACAATTTAAGGTATCTTGTACCCCACCATGCATTACATTTTTATGGGTATTTAAAACAATTAAATTTGTTTTGGGCAGTAAGACAGGGTGTTTAGTATAATCACCCAATTCAGCATTTCGTAACCTACCTCTGCACCTAATTACATTGTTCTCTAAATACAGCCCCAATTTCTCTATTATGGAACCTTTCAAAATTTTTCTTTCCATTATCAATTTCATTTCATTTCCATAAATTTCTTCTTGCACCCTCTGTATCCAATATTCAAGAGGATGTGAAAACTTATATGAGATAGTCATCTTGTTTAGAAATTTAAACACCAACTTAGTTACATTGATTAGTTTGGGTAAAGAAGAATACCTATTTAGAACAATGGCTAAGGAAGGACAAACTATTGGAGTGGTGGTCACCGTAATTTCAACAGGAGCAACATACGCCTTTTGTACAGGCTAGTTAGCTTTATTTACCAACCAGCTCAGTCCTTTAAACCATGATACAGCATTTACAAATTTAGCATAAGGTAAACTTCGAGACAAGAAATCAGCTGGATTCTCCTCACCAGGTATAAGATTAAATGTTAACATATGCTGGCCCAAACTATTATACTTCTCTTGCATCTGATTAATTTCATAGACTCTGTTTTGTATGTACACAATTTTACTGTTTCCATTACGAATTCATTGTAAGGATACCTCATTATCAGACCAAATTACAGTGTCGCTAATATTTATCTCCTGCAACTTATTTCTTATATAATTAGTTAATTTTGCACCTACATAAATGGCTGTTAATTCCAACTGAGGTAAGGTACGTGATTTAATTGGAGACACTTTAGCCTTAGACATAACAAGAGAAATAACACTATTACAATGAAGGTATGCAACTGCTCCATATGCCAATTTTGAAGCATCACAAAAAATGTGGAGTATATTTTTCCCATCTGGATTGGCCACCTGGCGTGGGAACTCCAACATTGGATTTTTTTCATAATCAATTAATTCATCCTACCTGTTAATGAATTCCTCAGGCAGAGTTTCATCCCAAGCACATTTAAGCTTCCATGCTTCTTGTATTAATAATTTCCCTCTTATAGTAAGGGGTGACACTAACCCTAGTGGATCAAAACATTTAGAAAATTCAGCAAGCAAGATTCTCTTAGTTAATTTATTGGGCATACTGTAATTATTAGGTTTTAACATTAACAAATCTCTCTCAGTATCCCAAATTAATCCCAATACATTACAACATTTCTGTACTTCATCTCCAGGGTAATCTTTACTTATTTTGTCCTTTAATTTGGACGAATTACTATTCCATTCTCTCAGAGGCATATTTGTACTTTGCATTATTTTATTAGCCTCTCCATAAGTCATTAACAGTTCCTCTTCAGTTGATGTCACACCCAGGAAATTGTCCAAATATAATTGTTTGCTCATTACTTTACTCAATTGACTTCCCGTACATTAAGGTGTGCATTTATCGTCGCTTGAAGTAGGAATGAACTGGATGTAGCACCAAATAAGACAGTCCTAAAGTGAAAGGTTTTCAGAGGGCTAAGTGGGTCACTAGGATTCTCAGGTCATAAGAAGCGGGTACAATCCCTGTCAGCCTCTTCTAAACCCACTCTTAGGAAAGCTTTACTTATGTCAGCCGTAAAGGCATAATTCTTCACCCTGAAATTTCATATCTCCTAATTTTTCCATCAACGACGGACCTGTCATCAAACAGTCATTCAAACTAGGTACATTTTTGTTACTCCTGGCACTACAATTAAACACAATACTCAGAGGAGTGGTCTTAGAATCCTTCTTCACTCTGTGATGTGGCAAATAGTGATCATAAATTTTGGCTTGCTCAGGAGTTACTTCTTCTATAAATTTATTAATTAATTGTTCAGTAATTATATCATTATAGGCAGTCAACAATTCTGGTATCTTACTCAGTTTGCGGAGCTGAGCCTTTAATTGTCTATATGCCATTCTGTAATTAGTGGGCAATTCTGGATGGTTTAATCTCCACGGAAGTCGTACCCAGTATTGTCCAGATTCAAATTTTACATCTCTCAGGTACTATTCCTGAGTAAAAGAATCGTCTGGACTTTCTTCATTTACATTTGTTCCAATGCTGTCTAATTCCCACAATTTATGCACTGGCTCAACACCATCCACCATGGAAGAATTTTATTGGGGCAAGATTTCATGAGTAAGACACACAGTGATAGTATTTATAGTTTCCTTCAGTCATGCATTATTATTACGAGGAATCCTACCATACATTACATGGCCTCCTGCAGTCTTTAAAATGGTGACACCACATTTCTTTACCATACCCTTTACAAAGGAGACATAATAGTCACTACCTATCAAAATATTTATTGGGCCTACAGAATCATCATTTACACCAGAAGGTGCTAAGTTTACATTATGTGAAAGTCTTTCTGTAGCTTTACTAAGCCATACTGTAGATATTTTCTCTGGATGTCTATCTACAATTACTGCATTAACACGTTTTTTCTCATTGCCCAACCTGACAGTTACATAAACAGTGTCATACAATTGAGCCCTTTTATCCGAGAGAAAACCAGATAATTTTAGAGTTGTAGGATCTCCCATTTGTACTTTCATCCCATTAAGACATTTACGTTTAATGAAAGTACATTGTGATCCCTGGTCTAATAATGCAGTTACAGTTTTTTATTTATGCCTTTGATCATCAATTTTTACCTATAACACAGGTAAGGCTACTTCAGCAAAACCATCATTATTAATTAACATTAGCAATTTTTACATTAGCTACTGTTTTGTGTTAGGATTGTCAACATTATCATTTTTATCAACAACATCATATAGACCCTTACACATGACTGTATGGTGTCTTCCTTTGTGACATTGATAACAGTTGTTTAATTTGGCATGACAATCCTTTACACTGTGATTACCCAGACATCTGATACATCTGTGAAGTTCTTCCAATCTTTCAACTTTATCATTCCATGAATTGTACGCATTGCAATTCTTAGAATAATGAGCACCCTTGCAGAAGAGACAATCTCTCTTTTCTTTACTGGTTTCTTATTAACTGGGATACTCTTAGGAGAGTACTTATTCTTCTTACCTTGTGGAGAATCATTATTTCTGATTCCTGCTACTTGATATGTACCTTTGCAACTCTTATTCAAATCAAATCAAATCAAATCAAAGTTTACTCTCCATAAGGATTACAATGTGGGGTTTACAGATTTTGGTTTTTGTGTTTTTTACATGTAATAAAATACTAATTACAGAGGAGGCTACTAGAACACCTAGCAAGGCTAGGCATTTCGGGCAAACTTAGATTAATTCGTAACCCTAAATTATTACAAATTGTGGAGTAAGTTGACTAAATACTAAGTGACTAAATACTAAGTGACTAATTGAGACACTTATGCAACACATGGGAATCTTTATTGAAGAAACGTTTCGCCACACAGTGGCTTCATCAGTCCAGTGCAAAGTAGAAATGGGTAAGGAGAGGAGAAGTTTGAGGTAATCAGTCCCTCAACCTGGAATCGATGTGCTCAGTCCATCACTTTGGACGATGACCTACTTACACTAGTGGCAGGTCCCACTGTGATCCCGCCTTCTCCTGCTTCAACTCATCTGACTGCAATATATAAGCCACCTCTCTGGCCCTATGCTGCACTTCCTACAAGAGTGATGGACTGAACACATCGATTCCAGGTTGAGGGACTGATTACCTCAAACTTCTCCTCTCCTTACCCATTTCTACTTTGTATTGGACTGATGAAGCCACTGTGTGGCGAAACATTATTTCAGTAAAGATTCCTATGTGTTGCATAAGTGTCTCAATTCTTCACCTTGTCGGTTTTCAAAACCATTCATCACACTAAGTGACTGAATACTAGTTTGTTAATTTAGTAATGTGAATGCTTTTGTTTTGGCACAATACATAGTTTTTATATTGGAGTATCACAAGTAAACTTGTGACTAGTTAGGAATCATTATTTTAAGATTAAGATACGTATTTCTGTGCTTATAGTCAAATGGGTGAGTGAGTGAGTGTAAGTGTGAACCACCAGGTGGTTTTTATTTAGTTGACGGGGTGTATCAGGGAGATAAGATGTTTTCTAACGGTAGTTTTGAAGGTGATGAATGTGTCTGCAGTTCTAGAGTTTTCAGGTAGGGTGTTCCAGATTTTAGGGCCTTTGACATACATTGAATTTTTGTAAAGGTTTAGTCGGACACGGGGAATGTCGTAGAGATGTTTGTGTCTGGTGTTATGCCTGTGGGCTCTGTCACAACTATCAAGAAAGCATTTTAGGTCAAGGTTGATATTAGAGTTTAAGGCCCTGTAGATGTAGATTGCACAGTAGTAAGTGTGGATGTACTGAACTGGGAGTAAGTTTAGATCTATGAAGAGTGGGGGGGTGTGTTGCCAGGGATGGGATTAGTGATTATTCTTACTGCGGCTTTTTGTTGAGTTACTATTGGCTTTAGGTGTATTGCTGCAGTTGAACCCCAAGCGCAAATAGCATAGGTGATGTATGGATAAATGAATGAATGGTATAGTGTGAGAAGGGCATTTTGCGGCACGTAGTATCGTATCTTGGAGAGGATCCCAACTGTTTTGGATACTTTGATGTGTGTTGGATATGGGAGCTGAAATTCAGGTTGTTGTCGAGGTATAGGCCTAGGAATTTGCCCTCATTATGTCTGGCAATTAGAGTGCTGTCAATCTTAATGTTTAGTTGTGCAGCACCTGCTCTGCTGTGTTAAGTGTAAGTTTATTGGCTGTCATCCAAGTTGATATTTTGAGCAGCTCCTCATTAACAATGGTGTTGAGGGTGGCAAGATTAGGGTGAGAGATGACATAAGTCGTGTCGTCAGCAAAGAGAATGGGTTTCAGGTGTTGGGATACATTTGGAAGATCATTGATGTAAATGAGGAACAGCAGGGGTCCAAGGACACTTCCCTGTGGAACTCCAGTATCGAGTGGCCGTGTTGATGATGCTGTGTCTTTAACGGTGACATACTAATATCTATTAGTAAGGTAGGATTTAAAATATGGAAGCGCATGGCCTCTTATACCATAATGGTCAAGTTTGTGGAGTAGGATGCCGTGGTCTACTGTGTCTAAAGCTTTTCTTAGGTCAATAATATTTCCTAGTGGATATTCCTTATATTCCAATGCTGTGTAAAGCAGATCTAGCATTTTTACAATTGCATCATTAGTGCTTTTATTTTTCCTGAAACCAAATTGGCAGGGGTTAAGTATGTTTTGTGCCATTATAAATGAATGCAGTCTCTTGTGCACGAGTTTCTGAAAGATTCTGGATAACAATGGTAAGTTTGATATTGGCCTATAGTTGTTTACATCTCTAGGGTCACCACCTTTATGTATTGGTGTAACTCTTGCTGTCTTGAGTAGTTTCGGGAAGGTGCTAGTTTCTAGTGACTTGTTAAAAAGTAATGAAATAGCATGAATGAGGACATGGGCCGCTCGCTTGTACAATAATGGTGGGACATGAGACAGGTTCCCTGAGTTATTTTTAAGTGACTTTATAATCTCAGTGACTTCGGTGGGCTCAGTTGGTACAAGATGGAAGGAATTTGGGAAATTCCCATCTAGATAGTCCCTGGCATGGGCGTTGGTACGTGGGATTTTACTGGCAAGATTAGATCCTATGGCTGAAAAGCAGTCGTTTATCTTGTTAGCTGTTTCAGTGGGATGCAGTGGTGTTTCATTAGGTTTAGTTAGGACAATATTCTTGTTTTTCTTTTCAGTTTGTGGGTGTCCAGAATCTGAGAGAGTGTTTTCCAGGTCTTTTTTACATCTCCTCTTGTGTCAGTAAATCTGCTGGAGTAGTACAGTTGCTTGGCTTTCTTTATTACTTTGGTGAGAACTGATGAATAGTGTTTAAGAATATCTTTTTGTATTAAGCCCTGTCTATATTGCTTTTCATATTGGTGTTTCTTATCAATGGATTTCAGAATGATGCTGGTTAGTCATGGGTAACCGAGCCGTTTATTTGTGATCTGTTTCGTTTTTATAGGACAATGTTTGTTGTATAGTCTAAGTAATTTGTTAAGAAAAATGTCTGTCCAATCGTCAATACCATTGGCCTTGGAGAATTCTGTAGGCCAGTCAACAATCTCTAGATCTGCTGTGAAATTCCTTATTGAGACCTCGTCATTGAGTCTAAATGAATCTTTGTTGTTTTCCAGTGGTGGTTTACTAATGTTTGTTAAGAGGAAGGTTGGGTAGTGGTCAGTAGTGCTGTCTGTGATTATCCCTGATTTAAGGGGGGCTAGTATACTGGTCCACATGTGGTCTATTATGGTTGCACTTGTCTCAGTGAGCCTGGTTGGTTTAGTTATTGTTGGTATGAGAAGTGTGTTGTTCATATTGTTGATGAAATCAGTTACAGGCTGATCATCTAGTAGGCCAAGGTTGATATTGAAGTCTCCAGCTAAAAGAAGGTGGTGCTTGTTCATTTGTCTGTTTGTTATTAGTGCCTTTAATTTCTCACTGAAATTTGAGATGTTTCTGTGGGGTGTCCGGTAAATGGCACCGATTGTTATAGGCGTCTTAAGGTTTTTTCAGTAAAATTAGCAAAAATGTATTCCCCATATTCATCACTAAAGCAAGTGGTGCTAATACAAGATAGTCGGTTGGAGTAATAGATTGCAATACCACCCCCAACTTGGTATGGTCTGCAGTTGTGGATTGCTGTGTATCCTGGTAGTGGGTAGATATCTATTGTGTCCTGCTTAAGCCAGGTCTCAGTAAGAATAATGCAGGAGAAGGGTGTCTTTAGTGACTCAAGGAGTGCTAGGAGGTCATCATAGTGTTTGCTTGAGGACCTGATGTTGTAGTTAAGAACTGATAGACTTTTAGCACTGTTTAGGATAGTGCTGGCTTGTGATGCTGTGTAATAAAGGCAGTTACTTTCCAGTAGGTTTTGATTGGGTGTTATATTGTGGAGGTTTATATCAGGGTCGACGTGATCATTCATCTTCTAGGTTTAAATAGTGGTTATTTATATCCTGTATTGTGCGGTGAGTTCTAATACTGATATCTGTAGTTGTGGGAAGTTTGGACAAGTATATAGCTAAAGCACTTTGGTCATATAGTCACTAATAAACATAATGAAGTTGATATTGTCTATGTGTTGTGCTAGAATGAGCTAAAGTACAACTAGGTATAAACTAAAAATATAAAAATACAAATTAAAAATAGCACCAGACTCTCACTTGTAATTCCACTAAGATCTAATGTAATGAATTTGGTGTTGTCTATGTATTGAGTTAGAATGAGCTAAAGTACAACTAGGTTTAATCTAAATATAAAAAATACTAGTTTAAAATTGCACAACACTCTCACTTGTAATTGCACTAAGGTCTAATATAAGTTGTTAACAAGAACTAGAGTATAAATAAATTTAATTTGACAAGACAAAATGTACAAATTGAGGTAGCAAAAGAAAATAAAAATAATAAAAAAAACAAAAATGTCAATGACTTGGTTATAATATGATAGTAAGATGGTACGCAGGATAATATTAAAGTTGGAGTTGAATAAACAAGCTTAAAAATTGGTAACAAAAAGTTAAGAAAAGTAAAATAAAGTTGGGTGATAATCTACAATAGAATAGGGCAATTATAAAAAAGTATATAATAAAATTGGGTAAAACTTTACAAATAATAAGGACAATAATAAAAAGTTTAAAATAGATTGGGCAATAAGGTATTGGTAAAATAAGGCAAGTATAAGACTGGGTAATTAACTCAAGACTAGAATGGTGCAATAATAAGATGAAAAGTTTGCAATAAAGTTGGGCACTAAAATATAAAATAAAAATGGGCAAAAATAAAAAGTTTACAATAAGGTTGGGCTATAATAGAGATTTTAAAATAAAAATGGGCGATAGAGTATTTTTTAAAGTGAAATAGAATACTGAGGACAAGCTATGGTTAGTTTAAATTAAAATAAGATAGAACAATAAAGTGGTAGGAAGTAAAAAGGGATCATTTTTCCCTTTGTGAAACTTGACAGATACTTCAGTCATTATGTGTTGTATCTTTAAAATGAGTTAGTTGGCTGATCTGCAACTGAACAATTAATTCTTGTAGACCTAGTCTTATTTCCTCCAGACCAAAATAACCTTTGTGATACTTGTTTGAGAATCATTCCAGTGTTTTACAGCTTAATTTATTCTGTACAATGGCACTCAATAACCAGTCTGATTCCTTCAGATGATATTTATTACTTAAAGTTTTGAGAGTCCTCTCCAGTTTAACTCTAAACTGCTGTAAACCTTTGTAAGTGTGATCTGGAGTTTTTAAATTAACAATGATATTCACTATAGCCAATCTAATTTGTTCTATATTACCATAAGTGACCTTCAACAAGTCAACTGCTTCCTTGTAAGAGTCATCTACATTGGAAAAGGCTTGTATGAGTATGTGAGCATCTCCTCTTATCTGCCCTTTGAGGAAAAATAATTGTTACACATGCTAGATCACTCCTATCATGCTTTAAAAATTGACCAAAACTCCTCTCAATTTTCTCCAGAATTAAATACAGGTAAACATAATTCTGGGAGTTTGGGCAAAGACATCTTATTTGTTGGAATAGATTGATTAACTGCCTGGTTTATATCTTTTAATTTATTCAAAGCTTGACTTTTACAAGAAAGAATTTTTTCATCTAATTCATAATACTGGTTAATCATAAGATCCATTTCTGTCTCATCTCCACAATTTACTAACATATCTCCTTTATATTTTTTATAATATAATTTGTATGAATCATATCTATTCCCTAAAGCATCTAAATACAATTTTAAATCATCAGTATTCACAGTTTCTTGATTCATTAATTCCAAACATTTATTGTATGCCTTTGTTACATGACCCTTTCTAGCCTGCAATGATGATTTTTTTGCTCTAAATTTCATGTGTTTCTCATCTACATTAATTTCCTCATTTTCACCCATGGTGCAAAGCATTAAGTTCAACTTAATTAATAACACTGATTATGTACTTAATTATGCACTTTATAAAAGTAAATATTACAACTTACCTTGAATAAATCCTAGCTACTTAGCAATTACATGTAAGGAAATTATAATATAGACTTTAAACATACATTAATATAAATCTTAGCCAGACTTGGCTTGGCAAAATTAATTATACAAATACACTAATATAAATCCTAGCCAGACTTTGGCTTAGCAAATTTAGTATTGCAATAATTATAATCCACTTCACATTAAGTAAATTTGTGGACCAAATATCCACCTCCTTCTGTCATTTCACATATAATTATTAATTAATTAATTCACTAATTAATGACTTCACTAATTACATCCAGTTTGATCAAGGACCAACGGGCAACTATTGTGGAAAATTAAATTTACCTGGATGTAACTCATAAGATACATACCAGTAAATGGTAACAAAGATAATTTTTCTTTATCAAGGTTACAGAAACAAGTAGGAATTGTAGGACACTTAGGTCACAAAAAAATGTCCTCCTTCGATACCTACGATAATCTATCTCTCCACAAGTCATTCTGGACCTATATTAATTTCAAATGAAATATACATCACCAGGAATTCTGGTAAAAACATTAATATAAATATGTGGACTGTATATTAAATTTAAAATGTGAATGCATATACATTGAAGGAGAATTTATAATAATAAGACTCACCAATTAGTCTGGAGATTATGGTGTGTCATACTCAAAACCCTGTTGCCTAAATTATTAAGAAAATACTGGCCAGAATTTCAACATAAAAAGACAACTTAGCTGGGATTCCAAAGCTGTCCTGTGCATCTGCTTAATGCTCCCGTTATGCAGGACTGCAAATCCAACAATTTCGGCCCATATTTGAGACGTTTCAACCACAATTTAACTTCCAGAGCAATGAAATTTATGCACATTTCACTAGAGTGCCTTTACCCCATTCCAAAGCAATGGCGTCTCGTCCACAGCAACGCTCACCCATCGCTGGTTCTTTATTTATTTACAAATTAATTTTTGTTACCTACAATATATACCCGTGGAAAATACTGTATATTTTCTGGAAATACAGTAATTTATAGGTAAATAGATGGCCTATATTGTATATAATAAAAATTATGTTATCAAAAATGTGAAGAAGCTGTGCCTGCACAGAAGACACTCACCATTTTGGTTTTGAATGAGCCAAGAAAACGCTAGTGTAATGGGAAGAATTTTTCGTGCTCTAGAGGTTAAAATTGGGCTGGCACCCCTCAAATAGGAGACGAAATTGTTGGATATGCATTCCTGCATAAATTGAGATATCAGACGACTGGACAAGACAGCTCCAGGAACCTCAGATAAGCTATTTAGATTTATGTTATAATTCTGGCCAGTATTTTCATAAATTTAGTTAGTAAGGTTTTCTGAGTATGATACACCTTAATCTCCAGTCAAATTGGTGATTGATATTAATTCTCCTTCTGTTATGTATATGTGTATATGTATAATCCTTTATTAATTTAATATACAGTCCACAAACATATATTTACCAGAATTCCTGGTGATGTATTTTTCATTTGTTATTAATAGGTCCAGAGCAACTTGTGGATATGACAGTGGTAGGTATCGAAGGGGGACATTTTTTTGCGACCTAGGTGTCCCAAATTCCTACTTGTCTAACTGATAAATAATAATTATCTTTGTTCATTTACTGTTATGTACATAATGATACATTCAGATAAATGCAATTTTCCATATTTAATTTGCCCGTTGGTCCTTTTTGAACCGGAGGTAATTAGTGAAGCCATTAATTAGTTAATTACTTAATAATTATATGTGAAATGACAGAAGGAGGTGGATGTTAAGTTCACAAATTTACTTAATGTGTAGTGGATTATAATTATTACAATATTAATTTGTATAATGTTAATTTGATAAGACAATTCTGGCCAAGATTTATATCAGTGTATGTGTAATTGATAAGCCAAGTGTAGCTAATTATATTAATGTGTATAATATTAATTTTGCTATGCCAAATTCTGGCAAGGATTTATATTAATTTGTATAATATTAATTTTGATGAGCCAACTCTGGCTAAAGGTTTGTATTAATGTACATTTAAAATTTATATTATAATTTTCTCTATGTGTAATTACTAGCTCAAGTGTAGCTAGCATTATTAATTTGCATTTAAAATTTATATTACAATTTTCTTACATGTAATTGCTAAGCTCAAGTAGCTAGGATTTATTCAAAGGTAAGTAGTAATCAGTGTTATTAATTAAGTTGAATTTAATACATTGCATCATGGCTGAAAATGAGGGAATTAATATAGAAGACAAACATATGGAATTTAGAGCAAAAAGAAAAACATCACTGCAAGCTAGAAAAGGGCATGTAACAAAAGCATGCAATAAATGTTTGGAATTAATGAATCAAGAAACTGTGAATACTGATGATTTAAAATTGTATATAGATGCTTTGGGGAATAGATATGATTCATACAAATTATATTACAACAAATATGAAGGAGATTTATTAGTAAACTGTGTAGATGAGACTGAAGTAGATCTCATGATTAATCAGTATTATGAATTAGAAGAAAAGATTCTTTCTTGTAAAAGTCAGGCCTTGAATAAATTAAAATGTGTAAACCAGGCAGTTAATCAGTCTGCTCCAACAAATGATATGTCTTTGCCAAAACTCCCAGAATTATGTTTACCTGTATTTAATCCAGGAGAAAATTGGGAGGAGTTTCGGTCAATTTTTAAAGCAGCTCTGATTGATAGGAGTCACTTAGCCTGTGTAACTAAATTATTTTACCTCAAAGGACAGGTAAGAGGAGATGCTCACATACTCATACAAGCATTTCCCAATGTAGATGATTCTTACAAGAAAGCAGATGACTTGTTGAAAGTCACTTACGGTAATATAGAACAAAGTAGGTTGGATCTAGTGAATATCATTGTTAATTTAAAATCACCAGATCACACTTACAAAGGTTAACAGCAGTTTAGAGTTAAACTGGAGACCACTCTTAAAACTTTAAGTAATAAATATAATCTGAAGGAATCAGACTGGTTATTGAGTGCCATAGTACAGAACAAATTAAGCTGTAAAACACTTGAATGGATCTCGAACAAATATCAAAAGGGTTATTTTGGTCTGGAGGAAATAAGACTAGGTCTACAACAATTAATTGTGCAGTTGCAGACCAGCCAACTAACTCATCTTAAAGATGCAACACATAATAACTCTGAGGTATCTGTCAAGTTTCACAAAGGGAAAAATTATCCCAGTGGTAATAATCAAATTTCATTTCCTAAAAAGAGTTGCATAGTTGCATATCAATTAGCAGGAATCAGAAATAATGATTCTCCACAAGGTAAGAAGAATAAGTACCCTCCTAAGAGTAGCCCAGTTAATAAGAAACCAGTCAAAGAAAAGAGAGATTGTCTTTTCTGCAAGGGTTCTCATTTTTTCTAAGAATTGCAGTGCACACAGTTCATGGAATGATAAAGTTGGAAGATTGGAGGAACTTGACAGATGTATCAGGTGTTTAGGTAATCACTATGTAAAGGATTGTCATGCCAAATTAAACATCTGTTATCAATGTTACAAAGGAAGACACCATATAGTCATGTGTAAGGGTCTATATGATAATGTTGATAATAATGATAATGTTGACAATCCTGACACAATAGTAGCTAATGTAAAAATTGCTGCTAATGTTAATAATGATAGTTTTGCTGAAGTAGCCTTACCTGTGTTACAGGTAAAAATTGATGATAAAAGTCATAAATAAAAAAATGTAAATGCATTATTGGACCAGGGATACCAGCGTACTTTCATAAAATGTAAATGTCTTGATGGTATGAAAGTACAGATGGGAGATCCCAAAACTTTAAAATTATCTGGTTTTCTCTCGGATAAAAGGGCTCAATTGTATGATATGGAAGAGGGTGGGAGCGCTTGAGGTTTCTAAACCTGTATTCCCTGGAACGCAGGAGGGAGAGATACATGATTATATACACCTGGAAAATCCTAGAGGGACTAGTACCGAACTTGCACACGAAAATCACTCACTACGAAAGCAAAAGACTTGGCAGACGATGCACCATCCCTCCAATGAAAAGCAATGAAAAGCAGGGGTGTCACTAGCACGTTAAGAGACCATACAATAAGTGTCAGGGGCCCGAGACTGTTCAACTGCCTCCCAGCTCACATAAGGGGGATTACCAACAGACCTCTGGCAGTCTTCAAGCTGGCACTGGACAAGCACCTAAAGTCAGTTCCTGATCAGCCGGGCTGTGGCTCGTACGTTGGGTTGCGTGCAGCCAGAAGCAACAGCCTGGTTGATCAGGCGCTGATCCACCAGGAGGCCTGGTCACAGACCGGGCCGCGGGGGCGTTGACCCCCGAAACTCTCTCCAGGTAAACTCCAGGTAAACCTAGGGATTGGCAGAGAGCATGCATAGTTCCTTTGTATAAAGGCAAAGGGGATAAAAGAGAGTGCAAAAATTATAGGGGGATAAGTCTGTTGAGTATACCTGGTAAAGTGTATGGTAGAGTTAAAATTGAAAGAATTAAGAGTAAGACGGAGAATAGGATAGCAGATGAACAAGGAGGCTTTAGGAAAGGTAGGGGGTGTGTGGACCAGGTGTTTACAGTGAAACATATAAGTGAACAGTATTTAGATAAGGCTAAAGAGGTCTTTGTGGCATTTATGGATTTGGAAAAGGCGTATGACAGGGTGGATAGGGGGGCAATGTGGCAGATGTTGCAAGTGTATGGTGTAGGAGGTAGGTTACTGAAAGCAGTGAAGAGTTTTTACGAGGATAGTGAGGCTCAAGTTAGAGTATGTAGGAAAGAGGGAAATTTTTTCCCAGTAAAACTAGGCCTTAGACAAGGATGTGTGATGTCACCATGGTTGTTTAATATATTTATAGATGGGGTTGTAAGAGAAGTAAATGCGAGGGTCTTGGCAAGAGGCGTGGAGTTAAAAGATAAAGAATCACACACAAAGTGGGAGTTGTCACAGCTGCTCTTTGCTGATGACACTGTGCTCTTGTGAGATTCTGAAGAGAAGTTGCAGAGATTGGTGGATGAATTTGGTAGGGTGTGCAAAAGAAGAAAATTAAAGGTGAATACAGGAAAGAGTAAGGTTATGAGGATAACAAAAAGATTAGGTGATGAAAGATTGGATATCAGATTGGAGGGAGAGAGTATGGAGGAGGTGAACGTATTCAGATATTTGGGAGTGGACGTGTCAGCGGATGGGTCTATGAAAGATGAGGTGAATCATAGAATTGATGAGGGAAAAAGAGTGAGTGGTGCACTTAGGAGTCTGTGGAGACAAAGAACTTTGTCCTTGGAGGCAAAGAGGGGAATGTATGAGAGTATAGTTTTACCAACGCTCTTATATGGGTGTGAAGCGTGGGTGATGAATGTTGCAGCGAGGAGAAGGCTGGAGGCAGTGGAGATGTCATGTCTGAGGGCAATGTGTGGTGTGAATATAATGCAGAGAATTCGTAGTTTGGAAGTTAGGAGGAGGTGCGGGATTACCAAAACTGTTGTCCAGAGGGCTGAGGAAGGGTTGTTGAGGTGGTTCGGACATGTAGAGAGAATGAAGCGAAACAGAATGACTTCAAGAGTGTATCAGTCTGTAGTGGAAGGAAGGCGGGGTAGGGGTCGGCCTAGGAAAGGTTGGAGGGAGGGGGTAAAGGAGGTTTTGTGTGCGAGGGGCTTGGACTTCCAGCAGGCATGCGTGAGCGTGTTTGATAGGAGTGAATGGAGACAAATGGTTTTTAATACTTGATGTGCTGTTGGAGTGTGAGCAAAGTAACATTTATGAAGGGATTCAGGGAAACCGGCAGGCCGGACTTGAGTCCTGGAGATGGGAAGTACAGTGCCTGCACTCTGAAGGAGGGGTGTTAATGTTGCAGTTTAAAAACTGTAGTGTAAAGCACCCTTCTGGCAAGACAGTGATGGAGTGAATGATGGTGAAAGTTTTTCTTTTTCGGGCCACCCTGCCTTGGTGGGAATCGGCCAGTGTGATAATAATATAATAATAAATAATTGTATGATACTGTTTATGAAACTGTCAGGTTGGGCAATGAGAAAAAACGTGTTAATGCAGTAATTGTAGATAGACTTCCAGAGAAAATATCTACAGTAGTGCCTAGTAAAGCTACAGAAAGACTTTCACATAATGTAAATTGAGCACCTTCTGGTGTAAGTGATGATTCTGTAGACCCAATAAATATTTTGATAGGTAGTGACTATTATGCTTCCTTTGTAAAGGGTATGGTAAAGAAATGTGGTGTCACCCTTTTGAAGACTGCAGGAGGCCATGCAATGTATGGTAGGATTCCTCGTAATAATAATTCATGACTAGAGGAAACTACAAATACCATAACTGTGTGTCTTACTCATGAAATCGTACCCCAGTATAATTCTTCCATAGAGGATGGTGCTGAACCAGTGCATAAATTGGGGGAATTAGACAGCATTGGAATAAATGTAAATGAACAAAGTCCAGACGATTCTTTTACTCAGGAGCAATACCTGAGAGATGTAAAAGTTGAATCTGGACAATACTGGGTACGACTTCTGTGGAGATTGAACCATCCAGAATTACCCACTAATTACAGAATGGCATATGGACAGTTAAAGGCTCAGCTCAGCGAACTGAGTAAGACACCAGAATTGTTAACTGCCTATAAAGATGTAATTGCTGAACAGTTAATTAATAAATTTATAGAAGAGGTACCTCCTGAGCAAGCCAAAATTTATGGTCACTATTTGCCACATCACAGAGTGAAGAAGGATTCTAAGACCACTCCTCTGAGGATTGTGTTTAATTGTAGTGCCAGGAGTAACAAAAACGTACCTAGTTTGAATGACTGTTTGATGACAGGTCTGTCGTTGACAGAAAAATTAGGAGATATCTTATTAAATTTCAGGATGAAGAATTATGTCTTTACGGCTGACATAAGTAAAGCTTTCCTAAGAGTGGGTTTAGAAGAGGCTGACCTGGACTGTACCCACTTCTTATGGCCTGAGAATCCTAGTGACCCACTTAGCCCTCTGAAAACCTTTCGCTTTAGGAGCGTATTATTTGGTGCCACATCCAGTCCGTTCCTACTTCAAGCGATGATAAATGCACACCTTAAACATATGGGAAGTCCACTGAGTAAAGTAATGAGCAAACAGTTTTATGTGGACAATTTCCTGGGTGTGACGTCAACTGAAGAGGAACTGTTAATGACTTATGGAGAGGCTAATAAAATAATGCAGAGCGCAAATATGCCTCTGAGAGAATGGAATAGTAATTCGCCCAAATTAAAGGACAAAATAAGTAAAGATTACCCTGGAGATGAAGTGCCAAAATGTAATAATGTATTGGGTTTAACTTGGGATACTGAGAGAGATTTGTTAATGTTAAAACCTAATAATTACAGTATGCCCAATAAATTAACTAAGAGAGTTTTGCTTGCTGAAGTTTCCAAATTTTTTGATCCACTAGGTTTAGCATCACCCCTTACTACAAGAGGGAAATTATTATTACAGGAAGCATGGAAACTTAAATGTGCTTGGGATGAAATTCTACCTGAGGAATTAATTAACAGGTGTGATGAATTAATTGGTGATTATGAGAAAATTCCAATGTTGGAGTTCCCACGCCAGGTAGACAATCCAACTGGGAAAAATGTACTCCACATTTTTTGTGATGTTTTAAAATTGGCATATGGAGCAGTTGCTTACCTTCAATGTAATAGTGTTATTTCTCTTGTTATGTCTAAGGCTAAAGTGTCTCCAATTAATGTTGGAATTAACAGCCATTTATGTAGGTGTCAAATTAGCTAATTATGTAAGAAATAAGTTGCAGGAGATAAATATTAGCGACACTGTAATTTGGTCTGATAATGAGGTATCCTTACAATGGATTCGTAATGTAAACAGTAAAATTGTGTACGTACAAAACAGAGTTGCTGAAATTAATCAGATGCAAGAGAAGTACAATAGTTTGGGTCAGCATATGTTAACATTTAATCATATACCTGGAGAGGAGAATCCAGCTGATTTCTTGTCTCGAGGTTTACCTTATGCTAAATTTGTAAATGCTGTATCATGGTTTAAAGAACCGAGCTGGTTGGTAAATAAAGCTAATTAGCCTGTACAAAAGGCGTATATTGCTCCTGTTGAAATTACTGTGACCACCGCTCCAATACTTTGTCCTTCCTTAGCCATTGATATAAATAGGTATTCTTCTTTACCCAAACTAATCAATGTAACTAAGTTGGTGTTTAAATTTCTAAACAAAATGAATATTTCATATAAGTTTTCACATCCTCTTGAATATTGGATAAAGAGGGTACAGGAGGAAATCTATGGAAATGAGATTAAACTGATGATGGAAAGAAAAATTGTGAAAGGTTCCATAATAGAGAAATTGGGGCTGTATTTAGAGAACAATGTAATTAGGTGCAGAGGTAGGTTACAAAATGCTGAATTAGGTGATTATGCTAAACACCCTATCTTACTGCCCAAAACTCATCATCTAACAAATTTAATTGTGCTAAATGCCAATAAAAATGTAATGCATGGTGGGGTACAATATACCTTAAATTGTATTAGGGAAACTTTCTGGATTCCACAAGGACGGCAAAGTGTAAAAAGGGTGATTAAATCTTGTGTAATATGTTGCCGGTTGGATGCCAGATCCTATATGTACCCAGGTCCTCCACCATTGCCAAAGGAGCGTGTACAATTAGTGAAAACATTTGATGTAACAGGTGCAGACTACAGTGGTCCAATAATTTTAACAGGTACTTCAGATGGTGTTCCACTGAAAGTGATGTTTGTTTGTTCACCTGTACTGCAACTAGGGCAGTTCATTTAGAAGTGGCACAGGACTTGCCTGCAGAACAGTTTATACAGCTGTTCCGAAAATTTGTAGCTAGGAGATCCTGTCTGAGATTGATGATTTCGGATAATGCCACAAATTTTTGTAGCAGATGCTCAAGATTTGATAGAGTTAAATATTAGTAACGATGTTCAATTTCTTTTAACCCAGTGAGGGTGTACCTGGAAACTTATTACTCCTAGAGCCCCTTGGCAGGAGGGGCTGTACGAAAGACTTATAGGCACAGTGAAGCGGTGTCTCCGTAAAGTACTACACCGGAAGAAAATTAATTTGGAAGAATTCCATGCAGTGTTAGTGGAGGTGGAAAATCGGATAAATAATAGGCCTCTCTTGTACATGAGTGATACACCTGGTACAGATGTATTAACACCTTCTCACCTAATATGTGGAAGGAAATTGGAAACTGCCCCTGTCTATAGAGATAATCTGGAAGAAAGTGATGAAGATTTCAATAATGTGGCAGTGTTGTGTGATAAATTTAAAATGTTAAATAAAGTAATTGATCATTGGTCTAATGTGTGGCGTAAGGAATATCTTCTTACACTATGTGAACACTTTTATGGTGTGGCAGAGGCAGTAAATTGACAGAACATTCAACCAGGTGACATTGTGTTCATTGATAATGAACAGCATTGAACACTGTGGCCTCTGGGCAAAGTATTGACATTGTACCCAGATGCACAAGGTGTTGTCAGGAATGTCAGTGTTGTGTCATGGCCAGGAAAGTTTATGCACAATTAATAAATTGATTCTCTTGGAATTAATTGGTGTTCAAACAAACGTAAATGAAAATCTGAGGGAAAGTGACACAAGTGATATTGAAGACAACGCTGACCAAGTGATGCCGGAAGATGAAATCGCAGTAAGACCTACTAGGAGAACAGCCACTCAAGCCAGAACCGGCTGGAATCGTCTCCTAAAGGAAGGAGTAATTTGAGCTGTTTAGCAACGAACTCCGTCCGGCCGCAGAGTGGAAAATACTGTATATTTTCTGGAAATACGGTAATTTATAGGTAAATAGATGGCCTATATTGTATATAATAAAAATTATGCTATCGAAAATGGGAAGAAGCTGCGCCTGCACAGAAGACACTCGCCATTTTGGTTTCGAATGAGCCAAGAAAACGTTTACCTGGAGAGTTTACCTGGAGAGAGTTTCGGGGGTCAACGCCCCCGCGGCCCGGTCTGTGACCAGGCCTCCTGGTGGATCAGCGCCTGATCAACCAGGCTGTTGCTGCTGGCTGCACGCAAACCAACGTACGAGCCACAGCCCGGCTGATCAGGAACTGACTTTAGGTGCTTGTCCAGTGCCAGCTTGAAGACTGCCAGGGGTCTGTTGGTAATCCCCCTTATGTGTGCTGGGAGGCAGTTGAACAGTCTCGGGCCCCTGACACTTATTGTATGGTCTCTTAACGTGCTAGTGACACCCCTGCTTTTCATTGGGGGGATGGTGCATCGTCTGCCAAGTCTTTTGCTTTCGTAGTGAGTGATTTTCGTGTGCAAGTTCGGTACTAGTCCCTCTAGGATTTTCCAGGTGTATATAATCATGTATCTCTCCCTCCTGCGTTCCAGGGAATACAGGTTTAGAAACCTCAAGCGCTCCCAGTAATTGAGGTGTTTTATCTCCGTTATGCGCGCCGTGAAAGTTCTCTGTACATTTTCTAGGTCGGCAATTTCACCTGCCTTGAAAGGTGCTGTTAGAGTGCAGCAATATTCCAGCCTAGATAGAACAAGTGACCTGAAGAGTGTCATCATGGGCTTGGCCTCCCTAGTTTTGAAAATTCTCATTATCCATCCTGTCATTTTTCTAGCAGATGTGATTGATACAATGTTATGGTCCTTGAAGGTGAGATCCTCCGACATAATCACTCCCAGGTCTTTGACGTTGGTGTTTCGCTCTATTTTGTGGCCAGAATTTGTTTTGTACTCTGATGAAGATTTAATTTCCTCATGTTTACCATATCTGAGTAATTGAAATTTCTCATCGTTGAACTTCATATTGTTTTCTGCAGCCCACTGAAAGATTTGGTTGATGTCCGCCTGGAGCCTTGCAGTGTCTGCAATGGAAGACACTGTCATGCAGATTCGGGTGTCATCTGCAAAGGAAGACACGGTGCTGTGGCTGACATCCTTGTCTATGTCGGATATGAGGATGAGGAACAAGATGGGAGCTAGTACTGTGCCTTGTGGAACAGAGCTTTTCACCGTAGCTGCCTCGGACTTTACTCTGTTGACGACTACTCTCTGTGTTCTGTTAGTGAGGAAATTATAGATCCATCGACCGACTTTTCCTGTTATTCCTTTAGCGCGCATTTTGTGCGCTATTACGCCATGGTCACACTTGTCGAAGGCTTTTGCAAAGTCTGTATATATTACATCTGCATTCTTTTTGTCTTCTAGTGCATTTAGGAGTTTGTCGTAGTGATCCAGTAGTTGAGACAGACAGGAGCGACCTGTTCTAAACCCATGTTGCCCTGGGTTGTGTAACTGATGGGTTTCTAGATGGGTGGTGATCTTGCTTCTTAGGACCCTTTCAAAGATTTTTATGATATGGGATGTTAGTGCTATTGGTCTGTAGTTCTTTGCTGTTGCTTTACTGCCCCCTTTGTGGAGTGGGGCTATGTCTGTTGTTTTTAGTAACTGAGGGACGACCCCCGTGTCCATGCTCCCTCTCCATAGGATGGAAAAGGCTCGTGATAGGGGCTTCTTGCAGTTCTTGATGAACACAGAGTTCCATGAGTCTGGCCCTGGGGCAGAGTGCATGGGCATGTCATTTATCGCCTGTTCGAAGTCATTTGGCGTCAGGATAACATCGGATAGGGCTTGTGTTAATCAAATTTTGTGGCTCTCTCATAAAAAATTCATTTTGATCTTCGACTCTCAGTCTGGTTAGCGGCTTGCTAAAAACTGAGTCATATTGGGACTTGAGTAGCTCACTCATTTCCTTGCTGTCATCTGTGTAGGACCCATCTTGTTTAAGTAGGGGCCCAATACTGGGCGTTGTTCTCGATTTTGATTTGGCATAGGAGAAGAAATACTTTGGGTTTCTTTCGATTTCATTTATAGCTTTTAGTTCTTCCCGCGATTCCTGACTCCTAAAGGATTCTTTTAGCTTAAGTTCGATGCTTGCTATTTCTCTGACCAGTGTCTCCCTGCGCATTTCAGATATATTGACCTCTTTTAGCCGCTCTGTTATTCTTTTCCGTCGCCTGTAAAGGGAGCGCCTGTCTCTTTCTATTTTACATCTACTCCTCCTTTTTCTTAGAGGAATAAGCCTTGTGCATACATCGAGTGCCACCGAGCTAATCTGTTCTAGGCATAAGTTTGGGTCTGTGTTGCTTAGTATATCTTCCCAGCTTATATCGGTTAGGACTTGGTTTACTTGGTCCCACTTTATGTTTTTGTTATTGAAGTTGAATTTGGTGAATGCTCCCTCGTGACTAGTCTCATTTTGTCGGTCTGGGGCTCCTCGCATACATGTCTGAACCTCAATTATGTTGTGATCTGAGTATATTGTTTTTGATATGGTGACATTTCTTATCAGATCATCATTGTTAGTGAATATGAGGTCTAGTGTATTCTCCAGTCTAGTAGGCTCTATTATTTGCTGGTTTAAATTGAATTTTGTGCAGAGATTTAAAAGCTCGTGTGAGTGTGAGTTTTCATCAGAGCTGCCTCCTTGTGTTATTACTGCAACAATATTATTTGCTATATTCCTCCATTTTAGGTGCCTTAAGTTGAAATCCCCCAGGAGCAAGATGTTGGGTGCAGGAGCTGGAAGATTTTCCAGACAGTGGTCAATTTTTAACAGCTGTTCCTGGAATTGCTGGGATGTTGCATCCGGAGGCTTGTAGACTACCACAATGACTAGGTTTTGGTTCTCGACCTTTACTGCTAAAACTTCCACTACGTCATTTGAGGCATTAAGCAGTTCTGTGCAAACAAGTGACTCTGCAATGTACAGGCCAACCCCCCCCTTTTGCCTGTTCACTCTGTCACATCTGTATAGGTTGTAACCTGGGATCCATATTTCATTGTCCAAGTGATCCTTTATGTGGGTCTCAGTGAAAGCCGCGAACATTGCCTTTGCCTCTGCAAGCAGTCCACGGATGAAAGGTATTTTGTTGTTTGTTGCTGGCTTTAGACCCTGTATATTTGCAAAGAAGAATGTTATCGGACTGGTGGTATTGTTGGTACTGGGGGGGGGGATTTTTTTTCCGGCATTAGTATCTGTATCTGTTGGTTTGGAGTGGAGGCCATCGACTGTGGTTCCACTCCAGGAATGACTGGATTTGGTGTACGATTTCTGCCATTTCCTGCCAGTTTTTTTTCCTTCCTGGCACAAAAAAACCTCTCCCTCTTGAGTGGCTGTGGCTACCCAGGTTTTCCCATGGCCTGGATGTTTTGTATCTTTTTGTCCCCTTTAGATGGTATGCCTGGCAATTTAAGTTATAGCACAGTCTTTCCTGTACTGAAGAGGTACACATTTCAGGGTGAAAAAGCTTACAGGAAGGGAGTTTGCATTTTCCTGTTGTCATATGGGCATGGCATTTTCTAGGGTGGTCATAGTTGCACGTCCCATCTGTTTTTCCAGATTTCCCATGCCAGCAGATACCAAGTGCATAGTATGTGCACAGGCTTGGTTTCCGCTTGCCTTGGGTTTCTGTGACTGTATTCCCTGTTGGTGCATGTTTCCCTGTCTTACTTCTATCCTCCCTAGCACCAACAATGGAGCTCCCACCAGTTGTTTTTGGTAATTTATCCTCACTATTGCTATTGGAGTCCTCTTGTTTGCTATTTCCTGCGGTATTTCTAGTTTGCAATATTGGTTTTATCTTATCTTTGACTACACTTGTTTCCCTACTATGGCTCCTGTCCCGTAGTGTAATGGGAAGAATTTTTCGTGCTCTAGAGGTTAAAACTGGGCTGACACCTCTCAAATAGGAGACAAAATTGTTGGATATGCATTCTTGCATAAATTGAGATATCAGACGACTGGACAAGACAGCTCCAGGAACCTCAGATAAGCTATTTAGATTTATGTTATAATTCTGGCCAGTATTTTCATAAATTTAGTTAGTGAGGTTTTCTGAGTATGATACACCTTAATCTCCAGTCAAATTGGTGATTGATATTAATTCTCCTTCTGTTATGTATATGTGTATATGTATAATCCTTTATTAATTTAATATACAGTCCACAAACATATATTTACCAGAATTCCTGGTGATGTATTTTTCATTTGTTATTAATAGGTCCAGAACAACTTGTGGATATGACAGTGGTAGGTATCGAAGGGGGACATCTTTTGCGACCTAGGTGTCCCAAATTCCTACTTGTCTAACTGATAAATAATAGTTATCTGTGTTCATTTACTGTTATGTACATAATGATACATTCAGATAAATACAATTTTCCACAATACCATCAATTTACATACAATATACACTGATTTTTTTGGGAAAATATACAGTATTTTCTACATATCCAAAATAAAATATACTTATTTGATATTTGTGACTCCCCCTAATTTACACTAATAACTGTCAACATAAAATTCTGAATATAGTTTTTACTACATAATTCTTAAGCTAGTCATAAGTTTGTCTAAACACTCCATTTGTGGAAATTTATTCGGTCCCTAAAGTTCCACAGCAGATCCAGCATGGCCGTATGGGACGGCTGAGCCGGGCGGCCCTTAAACCCTCCCAAACAAACAAAGCATTCTCTGGTTGGCGGTTGTTGGTAAGCTTATTTAATTTATAGGTTTACTCTTCAGGGAAGGAGTAGGTAGTTCTACTGATAGTATATTAATATTAGGTTTACTAAGGCAAATGTAGATAATAATAATGTAGACCTAAGACCTTAACATAGGTAGTAATAGGCCGATAATGTAGGCGAACACTAGGATAAGTTAGCTAGGGAGAACTGGTAGCCCTAGTTTGAACGAAGAGACGAGGGTCTGGAAGGGAGACCAGCTCGTTCTTCTTACGACAGACACCATCAAGACAAGACGTGCCGTGAACAACAGACGGCGCCCCCACGTGTCTTCACATTTGAGACCTGGGGAAATCTGGTAGAGGCACCTCGATGTACCGTAGATGACCTCCTCCATCAGCCCATACAGTAAGACAAAACCTCCACCTTTTTCCTCGTAGATTCTGGCCAGTGTCTTGGGAGATTGTGGGTTGAGTTTTAGCTGTGGGCCCAGTGTGCAACAGAGAGAGCATGCCCAGTAAGTACCAGTGTCTCAGAGCTGTCTGAAGCTAGTGTCTGAGTCTGCATAGTTATACTAGGGGATACATACCCTCTTGGATATAGGAATTTCTGAGGTGCAGGCAGGACACTAATTACGATTGAATATTGCAGGAATTAATGCTCCCAGTTGCACATGGTTTCTGAGGGGGAGTCCAAAGGGGCTAAGGCTAGCTTGGGGAAGTGAAGATCAGGATATATGCTGCAACACCAAGTAAGTTAGTCCTTTATACGTGCATGCAGGCGAGGTTTCTTGCAATACCAATCATTTGTGAAAATCTGTCCTATAAGCCACTTGTGAGGCTGTCAACAGAGTTTGCCAGGGTAGGCAGGGAGGCAGTCCACACAAATTTTCACAAAAGTGGTCCTTCAAACCGGATGTGGAATAGCTTGGTTAAGCTATCATAGCTAGGCCACAGTTAGGAACCAGTTTAACAGAGTTAGGTTAAGCTATCATAGCTAGGCCACAGTTAGGAACCAGTTTAACAGAGTTAGGTTAAGCTATCATAGCTAGGCCACAGTTAGGAACCAGTTTAAAAAAGTTAGGTTAAGTTAGCACACCTAGGTCAAAGTTACACAGAGGCTAGGCCAAGCTGACTATACACAGAAGTTGTTATTTGCAGTAATTTACAGGCAGGCCAGGTAGGCTAGAGAAGCTTGTGAATTTAATTATTTACAGTGATTACAAGTAATCCAGAGTAGGAGACTTGTGTGTTGATTACTTACAGTGGATTTGCAAGGTAGCCACAGTTAGGCTAGGCTTGTGCAAATTTTACAAATGTTATAGTAGCTAGGACAGATTTAACCTAGTTATTATTTACAGGGAGTTATAAAGCCAGGTTTAAGTTATAGCACACTAGCTATGTTAGGATTTACCTTATCCAACCATCCACGCTAGACAGAGTAAGCTGGGCACAGGCCAAGCTGTTTACATACATTATTTATTTACTGTTTCACAAGTTGAATTGTTGAATTTACTTGTGTTAACCAAGTGATTTTAATTTGTATACTGCACTTTTATTGTGTGATTTTCATCGTCTTTGATTCATGTTAATGTGGGATTTGTGAATTATACCTGAGACTAGGTTAAGTCCTGTAATTATTTGCTGGCATTGTACAGTTAAGTGCTAGATTAATCTTTCACATCGATACACATTTTTGATTGGGATTTGAGAGCTAACAGTGTACATTTTTGAGTCATAGTAGAGTCAATATAACAAAGGGAATTGTTAAGCTTGTTGAGAAACCTTAAGACTCGTTCATTCTTACCTAACACCATGACGTGCTGTGGGGTGGACTGGGTAAAGTACAATTAGTGTCACACTCCTCATTAAACTTCGACAATGGCAGATGGGGGTTCAGGAGAGTCTGGTTCAGTGTTAACAAAATTAAAACGATCAGTAGCAGCATACAAAGGGCATCTGAACAGAACGCGTAACAGGTGCAACGCTACTTGCCAACGCAGTAATGTAGACTGCGATGATTTGCAGGACTGCTTGAAGAGCTTGGGGAAAAAATGGGAAGCCTATGAACAAGCATTCTCAGCATATGAGCAACAGGCTATTGAGGATGATGAATCCCAGGGAAGTCTTCAGCAGGCTATGGACGAATTCACTAAGGATGATGTAGATTGTCATCAGGAGATGAATATGTACAAAGATAAGTTAAGTACATTAAAGGCTAGTATTCCAAGGGTGGTGTTGAACACCGCAGGTACCCCAAACAACCACACACCTGTCAATATGTTGCGCAAGTTGCCCCAGTTGAATTTACTAACGTTCGACGGAACCTTAACAGAGTACATTGCTTTCTGGGATCAGTTTAGAGCCCAGATAGATGACAGGAACGATTTGTCAGATGCCGTCAAGTTGCAGTATTTGTGGTCGCAGCTCAAGGGTAAAGCCTTAGACCTGGTCCGGCACTACCAGATTACTGACACTAATTACCAACATGCCAAAGACCAATTAGAAGACATGTTTGGCAACACTGAGGAGATAAAGGTAGCTATACTTTATCGGTTGTTGGATCTAGAGGCTTGCCGACAAAGCCTAGAGAAGTTCCGTATTGAGATTATGAGCTTGACAAACAGTTTCAGAGATTTGCATGATGAGAATGATTCAGAATGGGTCCTTAGCCAGGTGATTCAGAGGAAACTGGCTAGCACGACAGTGCATGAGTTACACTTAAAATATCAGACGAATAGGTTCACGATAAAACAAATTGTTGAGGGGTTGGGAGATCTCATTTCTCATTTGAGTATAGGTGTGAGAGAAGAGTCACCACCATCACCACATAAAAACACAGAAAGTTGCTCAAAGATCTCGAGAGATCAGTCTAAAGCTCGTACGACTAACGTTGGAGTGTACTATAGTAAAGAGGTGTCTAAGGTAAGAACCTCTAAGCAGAGCCTTAGAGGCACTCATGCCAGAATATGCATGTTCTGTGAAGGCGAACACGCTAGCACGAGTTGCCCGGAGTATATAACACTGAGCAGTAGGCAACAGAGACTAAGGGAGTTGAGACTCTGCTTCAAGTGTTGTGGGGAACACTTTGCGAGAGACTGTGGCACCCAGCTCAGTGAGTGTCGAGTCTGTTGCAAAGGTAAGCACCATACTGCACTATGTCCCAATAATTTAAGGGAACCCCAAGCTAGTAGGGATATCTCTCAGGTAGAGATAGAAAGTGAGTCTGAGCCTGAAATGGTAGCCAGCGTGATTAGTGGGAGTGAAGTCTCTAATCCGAGTGAGAATCACGGAGGTGCTGCCCTACCTACAGTCATGGCAAAGGTTGTGAATGGGCACAGGTCCGAAACAACCCGATTATTCTTTGACCCAGGAGCACAAGTATCCTTGATAACAAAGAAGTTGGTGGCTAAATTAAATTTGAAGGCCATGAAGAAAGTGAGTATGATGTTGGGAGGGGCTATAAGTCAGGTCCCACCCAAATCTTATGATGTGGTGGATGTCACAGTCAAATTAGGTGGACATCGCAGAGACATTACAGCCTTGGTGGTAGAGACATTACCCAGGGCAATTACAGCGAGAGGTCTTGCTGCAGCAGCTAAGCGATTGAAAGACCTTGACGTGAAGCTGGCAGACCAGGAAATTACCACTGACACGGTCAGAAATGTAGGTATCCTGGTGGGAGCCAATCATATAGATGACTTCCTGTCTACACGATGGACATTTAAGGAAGGAATTGGTTTATACAGATCCCCAGTAGGATACATCATAGGCGGCAGGATTCCACCTGAATTCCCTGCCATGCCAGATAGAGGAGAAGCTGTCCCCATGATAGCTGGGGGAGTAGTGATAATGAGTACCAGTATACAAGATGAACCGCCAGGGGAGCTGAACCAGGTAGGGAGTGACAAACACTCGGCCACCTTGGGAAAACACTTTTACAGGGTATGTAAAGAGGGAGATAGATTGCCTTTCAATCCAGGGAACCTTGTAACAGTGGGAGGAAAGGCTACCAGGGCATGTGGGCCACTGGGTGGGAAAGTACGGAGCCGCTCAGTCAAGGCTAGACATGCGAAAGATGTTAAAGTTAAGGGAAAGGGTGCTAAGACCACCGGAACCAACAAGTTTACACCCCCAGAGGTCCAAACAGGGGAAACTGGACGGTTGAAGTTAGACCGGAGTCTGCTCGACGAGAGTGGCCGGACGGCACTCGTGTCCAGGGTCCGCGGTGGGGGCTCGCGGAAGGTGAACTTGATCTAGACTTAGCGCCTACCTTTGCCGGCGGGAGGATGTGGAAATTTATTTGGTCCCTAAAGTTCCACAGCAGATCCAGCATGGCCGTATGGGATGGCTGAGCTGGGCAGCCCTTAAACCCTCCCAAACAAACAAAGCATTCTCTGGTTGGCGGTTGTTGGTAAGCTTATTTAATTTATAGATTTACTCTTCAGGGAAGGAGTAGGTAGTTCTACTGATAGTATATTAATATTAGGTTTACTAAGGCAAATGTAGATAATAATAATGTAGACCTAAGACCTTAACATAGGTAGTAATAGGCCGATAATGTAGGCGAACACTAGGATAAGTTAGCTAGGGAGAACTGGCAGCCCTAGTTCGAACGAAGAGACGAGGGTCTGGAAGGGAGACCAGCTCGTTCTTCTTACGACAGACACCATCAAAACAAGACGTGCCGTGAACAACAGACGGCGCCCCCACGTGTCTTCACATTTGAGACCTGGGGAAATCTGGTAGAGGCACCTCGATGTACCGTAGATGACCTCCTCCATCAGCCCATACAGTAAGACAAAACCTCCACCTTTTTCCTCGTAGATTCTGGCCAGTGTCTTGGGAGATTGTGGGTTGAGTTTTAGCTGTGGGCCCGATGTGCAACAGAGAGAGCATGCCCAGTAAGTACCAGTGTCTCAGAGCCGTCTGAAGCTAGTGTCTGAGTCTGCATAGTTATACTAGGGGATACATACCCTCTTGGATATAGGAATTTCTGAGGTGCAGGCAGGACACTAATTATGATTGAATATTGCAGGAATTAATGCTCCCAGTTGCACGTGGTTTCTGAGGGGGAGTCCAAAGGGGCTAAGGCTAGCTTGGGGAAGTGAAGATCAGGATATATGCTGCAACACCAAGTAAGTTAGTCCTTTATACGTGCATGCAGGCGAGGTTTCTTGCAATACCAATCATTTGTGAAAATCTGTCCTATAAGCCACTTGTGAGGCTGAGGTACCCACCTCAGCCAGGGTAGGCGACTCACTTGGAGGCAGTCCACACAAATTTTCACACCATTACAGGAACTTTAATAGAAACTGTATTATCCCAAGATGAGACCATTCCCACTAATAGATAAACTAATTGTTAATTTTTTAAACGTTTTGAACTACCTCACTTTTGTAAATCTAGTTAATCACTACAGCTACCTCACTTGAATACCAGTATGGTCCATAACCTGTCTGCCCTAAATGCCTAGGCATACCTAAGCATACTAGTGGCCTTCTTTGTACTAAACAGTTTATAATATGCAACAATATTTTATAATATGTAAACAACACATTGTAATATCAATAGAGAAATAAAGAATTTTATTTTTTTTAATTTTATGAACAAAAGATGTGGCAGGCAGTCGGGCACAAGTGAGTGCACATCGATATTTTAATGTTACATTCTCTCTGATCGATTACTACCAAAGAAAACGTGACTATGACTCAGTGATAACTGCAGAAAAATACGCAAATAGGAGAGAGGAGCTTACAGCTACGTTTGAGTCAGTCAGTCAGTCAGTAAGTAAGTAAGTAAGTAACTAAGTAAGTAAGTACGTTTATTCAGGTATACACAAATACAGTTACATAGATTATCATACATAGCAGCATATGTGTAGAGCACCTAGGATAACCCAAAAAAGTAAACCGAGTGACTTATTTCCATTGGGTCCTTTTACCTTATTATTATAATATAAAGGTTATAATATTTTCTTAGTATTCTATAATGAACATAACATCTTATTATCATACTAAAAAGACTATCTACTACACGAGGGTCATTAAGACTATCTGTGGAAAATTTTCTAGGGTGATTACCTGTACATACCTCAACATTACATACATACGAGTAATCTCATTGGGAGACAACAACTAGATTGTTTACCGTAGTCACACCGTGTAGACATGTGAGAAAACTTAACCACCTCTGGTCACTGCAGATGGCCCCATCGACCCTCACAATCTTATCCATATATATCCATGACCAATATAAATTGGATAGCACCCACAAGTACGGCACTACTAATTAATTGTGGACTGTATGGATTATATTAGTTTAACTGAATGAAGGGGGGGGGGTAGGTTATACATGGATATATCCATCAAGGAAAAAACATTTGTACATAATCCCACCACTTACCAGATATTCTGTGGTGGTCTCTTGATGTGGCTGGATCACCCATAACCTATCCAATTACAACATACCTAACTGGCCAGTATCAGTCTGCTATAACTAGAAGGGTTACTTAACTGTGGGTGATTGATGCTCCTTATTTCCTCCATTCACCATCTTATTTCGATGTCCTGCTACACCGACATGGTTCTTATTCCAGCAGGATGAGGTATCCATTGGTTTGTCCCGGTTTAGAAGTCGTGACTCCATAAAAACTCCACTATCCTCGGGACGGGAACCACGTGTTCACGCGGAGCAGGGCGATTTATTTCACTTCCCGCATTCTCTTAACCTAATGTTATTATCACTGATTACATTACCATTCACAAGACGATTTAATGTCTCATAATTATTATACACATTAGAGGCCACTCCATTAAGATCTGAGACCGATGAGTGATGATTAAACCACGGGCATGTTAATCCAGGACACACTTCATGGCGACGCACCAGTCACCCCCGGTCCTACTATTATTCACTCATTTTAACACTTTATTACGGTGGTCCCGTAAATCACGTTCCCTCACTCATCACCAGGAACAGTTACGACACTTCCTATTATGAAGTGAGGCCTATATTAATCCTTAGGCCGCCGTGAACGCCAATTTCCTGGTCCCATGTTTTCACAACCTCCTCATTACATTCAAAAACACTGCCGCCTCCTCATGCCCCAGCTCGACCTATCCCCCGCACATCTGCGCAGGCGCAGCAGGAACCCAGTTGGTTCCATTCCATTTTCAAATACATTATGACCCAAATCAACACATTAAGCACTTATTAGGTGCTATAGCTTCGGAAATTAAATAATTTGCACACTGCGGCCGGGCGGAAGTTGTTATTAGACGACTTAAATTGCGTCTTCTTCCAGGAGACAATTCCAGCCCGCTCTAGATTGCGCCGCTGTTTTCCTTGTGGGTCTTACTACAATTTCTTCTTGCATCACTCAGTAAGTGTCTTCAATATCACTCGTGTCACTTTCCCTTAGATTTCCATCTGCACTGAATTGAACACCATTTAATTCTAAGGGAATTAATTTATTAATGGTACACAAACTTTCCTGACCACGACACAACACTTTGACGTTTTTAACAACACCTTGTGCACCTGGGTATAATGTAACTACCTTGCCCAGAGGCCACAATGTTCGATGTTGTTCAGTATCAATTAACACAATGTCACATGGTTGAATGTTCTGTTGGTTCACGTAGTGTAAGAAGATATTCTTTACGCCACACATCGGACCAATGAGTAATTACCTTATTTAATATCTTGAACTTATCACTCAACACGGTCACGTTATTGTAATCCTCATCACTTCCCTCAGGATTATCTCTATAGATAGGTGCAGCTTCTAACCTTCGTCCACATATTAGGTGAGACGGAGTCAGGATCTCCGCGTCATGAGTGTTGCTCATGCATTGCAGAGGGCAATTGTTTACCCGATTCTCTGCCTCCACCAACACTGCACGGAATTCTTCCAAATTAATTCTCTTCCTGTGTAGCACCTTACAAAGACATCTTTTCACTGTACCTATCATTCTTTCGTACAATCCTCCCTGCCAAGGGGCTCTGGGAGTAATATATTTCCAGACACACCCTTGCTGGGTCAACAAAGATTGTACATCATCACTCTTATTTAATTCCATCAAGTGGTGAGCACCCACTACAAAATTGGTGGCATTATCTGAGATCATCAATCTTGGACAGGATCTCCTAGCTGCAAATTTCCGGAACAGCTGAATGAACTGTTCTGCAGACAAGGCCTGAGCCACTTCTAGATGAACAGCCCTAGTAGCTGTACAAGTAAATAGACATACATACACCTTCTGAAGTACCTGTTAAAATGATTGGCCCACTATAGTCCACTCCGGTCACATCAAATGGTTTTACCAACTGCACACGTTCCTTGGGCAATGGTGAAGGACCTGGGTACATGTAGGTTCTGACATATTACACACGACTTGATAACCCTTTTTACACTTTGCCGTCCTTGTGGAATCCAGAAGGTTTCCCGAATACAGTTTAAGGTATCCTGTACCCCACCATGCATCACGTTATTATGAACATTAAAGACAATCATGGTTGTCAGGTGATGAGTTTTAGGCAGCAAGATAGGGTGTTTAGCATATTCCCCCAATTCAGCATTTTGTAACCTGCCTCTGCACCTAATTACATCATCCTCTAAATACAGCCCCAGCTTTTCTGTTATTGAGCCTTTCACAATTTTTCCTTCCATCATTAATTTAATCTCATCCCTGTAGGTTTCTTCTTATACCCTCTGTAGCCAGTATTTCAGAGGATGGGGAAAATTATGAGATATTCATCTTACTTATAAATTTAAACACTAACCTTGTCATGTTAATCAGCTTGGGTAAGGAAGAATACCTATTCATATCAATAGCTAAGGAGGGACTACTGACTGGAGTGGTGCTCACCGTAATTTCGACAGGAGCAATATGTGCCTTTTGCACCAGCCAGTTAATTTTGTCCACCAGCCAACTTGGCCCTTTAAACCACGATGAAGCACACACAAATTTTTCATAAGTCAAGCCTCGAGACAAGAAGTCAGCCGGATTCTCGTCACCAGGGATGTGATTAAAGGTTAACATATGCTGACCCCAACTGTTATATTTCTCCTGTATTTGATTGATTTCAGCGACTCTGTTTTGTACGTACACAATCTTACTGTTACCATTATGAATCCATTGTAAGGATACCTCATTATCAGACCAAATTACGGTGTTGCTGATATTTATCTCTCGCAATTTATTTCTTATATAATTGGCTAATTTAACACCTACATAAATGGCCGTTAATTCCAACTGAGGTAACGTACATGATTTGATTGGAGCCACCTTAGCCTTAGACATAACAAGAGAAATGGTACTATTACATTTAAGGTAAGTGACTGCTCCATATCCCAATTTCAAAGCATCGCAAAAAATATGGAGTACATTTTCTCCATCTTGGCTGGCCACATTACGTGGGAACTCCAACATTGGTAATTTTACATATTCACCTATTAGTTCTTCCCACCTTTCAACAAATTCCTCAGGTAGGGTTTCATCCCAAGCACACTTAAGCTTTCATGCTTCTTGTATCAACAATTTTCCTCTTATTGTAAGTGGTGACACTAAGCCTAGTGGATTGAAGCATTTTGAAACTTCAGCAAGTAAGACTCTCTTGATTAATTTATTGGGCATGCTGTAGTTATTAGGCTTTAACGATAACAAGTCTCTCTCTGTGTCCCAAGTCAGTCCCAGCACATTACTATATTTAGACACTTCAACTTCAGGGTTGTCTTCATTTATTTGAGCCCTTAAACTGGACGAATTACTGTTCCAGTCCCTCAGGGGCATATTTGCACATTGCATTATTTCATTAGCCCCTTCATATATGCTCATTAGTTCCTCTTCAGTAGACGTAACCCCCAGGAAATTGTCCACATAAAATTGTTTACCCATTACTCCACTCAGTGGACCACCCTTACGCTTAAGGTGTGCATTTATCGTTGCCTGGAGTAGGAACGGACTGGAGGTGGCACCAAACAATACACTCCTGAAGCTAAAAGTCTCCAGGGGACTAAGTGGGTCACTAGAATTCTCGGGCCATAAGAACCTTGTGCAATCCTGTTCAGCCTCTTGCAGACCCACTCTCAGGAAAGCTTTACTTATGTCCACTGTAAAGGCATAATTCTTAACCCTGAAGTTTAATAATATGTCTCCAAGTTTTTCCATCAACGACGGACCTGTCATCAAACAGTCATTCAAACTAGGTACATTTTTGTTACTCCTGGCACTACAATTAAACGCAATCCTCAGAGGAGTGGTCTTAGAATCCTTCTTCACCCCGTGATGTGGCAAATAGTGACCATAAATCTGGGCTTGCTCGGGAGGTACCTCCTCTATGAATTTATTAATTAACTGCTCACTAATTATATCATCGTAAGCAGCCAACAGTTCTGGTGTCTTGCTCAGTTCGCGGAGCTGAGCCTTTAATTGCCCATATGCCATCCAGTAATTAGTTGGTAGGTCTGGATGGTTCAGCTTGCGCGGGAGTCTCACCCAGTATTGTCCAAATTCAAATTTAACATCCTTCTGGTATTGTTCTTGAGTAAAGGAATCATCTGGACTTTCTTCATTTACATTGATCCCTATGCTGTCCAATTCCCATAATTTATACACAGGTTCAACTTCATCCTCTATTGAAGAATATTTATACTGGGGTGATATTTCATGAGTAAGACACACCGTAACTGTATTTATGGCTTCCTCCAGTCATTCATTATCAGTACGAGGAAGCCTGCCATACATCACGTGACCTCCTGCGGTCCTTAGAAGGGTGACTCCGCATTTCTTTGTCATACCCTTTACAAAGGTGGCATAATAGTCACTACCTATCAAAATATCTATTGGGCCCACAGAATCATTATTTACACCAGAAGGTGGCAAATTTACCTTACTTGAAAACCTTTCAGTAGCGTTACCAAGCCCTATTGTAGATATTTTCTCTGGGAGCCTATCCACAATTACAGCATTAATACGTTTTCTCTCATTGCCCAGCCTGACAGTTACATAAACAGTGTCATATGACTGGGCCTTCTTATTCGAGAGAAAGCCAGATAACTTGAGTATAGCAGGATCTCCCATTTGTACCTTCATCCCATTAAGGCAATTACGTTTTATGAAGGTACGTTGTGATCCCTGATCCAGTAATGCTGTTACAGTTTTGGATTTACGCCGTTTATCATTAATCACCACATCCAACACGGGTAAAGCTACCTCAGCTAGGCCATCATTACCGACATTAGCTGCAATCTCTACGTTGGCTACTGTTGTGTCCGGGTTATTATCACTATCAGTACTATTGTTACCATCATTACGATTAGATCCGCCCTTACACATAGCTATGTGGTGTCTTCCCTTGTTACATTGATAACAATTCAATTCAAAGTTTATTCTCTATAAGGATTACAATGCTAAGTTTACAGACTTTGGTTATTGTGTGGTTTACATATAGTAAAATAATAATTACAGAGTGTACCACTAGAACACCTAGCATGGCTAGGTATTTCAGACAGACATAGATTAATTCTTAATTTTAAAATATTGCAAATTATGAGGTAAGTTGGTATTATGGCTAAGTGACTAAATACTAGTTTGTGGGTTTAGCAATGTGGATGCTTTTGTTTTGGCACAGTACATAGTTTCAGTATTGGAGTATCACAGGCCAACTTATGACTAGTTAGGATTCATCATTTTAAGATTGAGATTAATATTTCTGATTATGGTCAAATGGGTGAGTGAGTGTAAGTGTGAACCACCAGGTGGTATTCGTGACGGGGTGTATCAGGGAGATAAGATGTTTTCTAATGGTAGTTTTGAAGGTGATGAACGTGTCTGCAGTTCTAGAGTTTTCAGGTAGGGAGTTACAGATTTTAGGGCCTTTGACATACATTGAATTTTTGTAAAGGTTTAGTCGGACACAGGGAATGTCGTAGAGATGTTTGTGTATGGTGTTATGCCTGTGGGTTCTGTCACAACTATCAAGAAAGCGTTTTAGGTCAAGGTTAATATTGAAATTTAAGGTCCTGTAGATGTAGATTGCACAGTAGTAAGTGTGGATGTACTGAACAGGGAGTAAGTTTAGATCTATGAAGAGTGGGGGGGGGTGTTGCCAGGAATGGGATTTAGTGATTATTCTTACTTCGGCTTTTTGTTGGGTTATTATTGGCTTTAGGTGTGTTGCTGCAGTTTATCCCCAAGCACAAATAGCATAGGTGAGGTATGGATAAATAAGTGAGTGGTATAGTGTGAGAAGGCATTTTGCGGCATGTAGTATCGTATCTTGGAGAGGATCCCAACCATTTTGGATACTTTTTTGGTTATGTGTTGGATATATGTGCTGAAATTCAGGTTGTAGTCAAGGTATAGGCCTAGGAATTTGTCCTCATTATGTCTGGTAATTAGAGTGTTGTCGATCTTAATGTTAATTTGCGCATCTCCTGCTCTGCTACCAAACATAATACAGTAGGTTTTGTCAGTGTTAAGCGTAAGTTTATTGGCTGTCATCCAAGTCGATATTTTGATCGGCTCCTCGTTAACAATGGTGTTGAGGGTGGCAAGATTAGGGTGAGAGATGACGTAAGTCGTGTCGTCAGCGAAGAGAATGGGTTTCAGGTGTTGGGATACTTTTGGAAGATCATTGATGTATATGAGGAAGAGCAGGGGACCAAGGACACTTCCTTGTGGAACTCCAGTATCAAGTGGCCGTGTTGTTGATGCTGTGTCTTTAATTGTGACATACTGATACCTATTAGTAAGGTAAGATTTGAAATATGCAAGTGCATGGCCTCTTATACCGTAATGGTCAAGTTTGTGGAGTAGGATGCCGTGGTCAACTGTGTCAAAAGCTTTTCTTAGGTCAATAAAAATTCCTAGTGGATATTCCTTATTTTCCAATGCTATGTAAAGCAGGTCTAGCATTTTTATGATTGCATCATTAGTGCTTTTATTTTTCCTGAATCCAAATTGGCAGGGGTTGAGTATGTTTTGTGCCATTACAAATGAATATAGTCTCCTGTTCACGAGTTTCTCAAAAATTTTGGATAGCAATGGTAAGTTTGATATTGGCCTATAGTTGTTTAAGTCTGTAGGGTCACCATCTTTATGTATTGGTGTAACCCTTGCCATCTTGAGTAGTTTCGGGAAGGTGCTAGTTTCTAGTGACTTGTTAAAAAGTAATGAAATAGCATGCGAAAGGACATGGGCCGCTCGCTTGTACAATAATGGTGGGACATGAGACAGATTCCCTGAGTTAGTTTTAAGTGACTTTATAATCTCGGTGACTTCCGTGGGCTCAGTTGGTGCAAGATAGAAAGAATTTGGGAAATTCCCATCTAGGTAGTCCCCAGCATGGGCATTGGTACGCGGGATTTTATTGGCGAGATTAGATCCTATGGTTGAGAAGAAGTCGTTTATCTTGTTAGCTGTGTCAGTGGGATGTAGTGGTGTTTCATTAGGTTTAGTTAGGACAATATTCTTGTTTTTTTTTCAGTTTGTGAGTCCCTAGAATCTGAGAGAGTGTTTTCCAGGTCTTTTTTATATCTCCTCTTGTGTCTATGAATCTACTGGAGTAGTATAGTTGTTTGGCTTTCTTTATTACTTTGGTGAGAACTGATGAATAGTGTTTAAGAATATCTTTGTGAATTAAGCACTGCCTATATTGCTTTTCATATTGGTGTTTCTTATCAATGGGTTTCAAAATGGTGCTGGTTAGCCATGGGCAACCAAGCCGTTTGTTTGTGATCTGTTTTGTTTTTATAGGGCAATGTTTGTTGTATAGTTTAAGTAATTTGTTAAGAAAAATGTCTGTCCAGTCATCAACACCATTGGCCTTGGAGAATTCTGTAGGCCAGTCAACAGTCTCTAGGTCAGCTGTGAACTTCTTACATTATGATTTCCTAGACACCTGATACATCTTCCAATCTTTCCACTTTAACATCCCATGAATTATAGGCATTACAGCTCTTAGAGAAATGAGTACCGTTGCAGAAGATACAATCTCTCCTTTCTTTGCCTGACCTCTTATCAATTGGGCTACCCTTATTATGGTACTTACTCCTCTTGCTTTGATGCGGAGAACCACTATTACTGGTCCCTGTCACTTGATATGTGCCTATGTAACCCCGTTTAGTAGGTGACTTATGATTATTGATATTGGGACAAATTTTCCTTTTGTGGAACTTGACAGGTGCACTGGGGTCTGTAGACGTGGTATTCGTAGAGGTAATGGGTTGGCTGGTCTGTAGTTGGACAATTAGCTCCTGCAGGCACACTCTTATTTCTTCCAACCCGAAGTAACCCTTGTGATATCTGTTAGATAGCCACTATACTGTCTTGTGGTTCAATTTATTCTGAATCAAGGCACTCAACAACCACTCTGCTCCCTCCAGATCATATTTATTACTCAAGGTCTTAAGAGTGCTTTCTAGTTTGATCCTAAATGGCTGTAAGCTGTTGCGGTTGTGATCTGGAGTCTTCAAACTAGCCAAAATAGCTACTAGATCCAGCCTACTTTGCTTCAAGTTACCATAAGTGACCTCCAACAAGTCAACTGCCTCACTATAGGAGTCCTCTACATTTGGGAATGCTTGTATGGGAACATGCGCATCTCCCCTTACTTGTCCCTTTAAATAGCATAATTTGGTAACTTTTGCAATATCACTCCTATCATATACGACTGCTTTAAAGATAGACCAAAACTCCTGCCAGTTTCCTCCCGGATTAAACACAGGCATGCATAATTCTGGGAGTTTTGGTAGACACCTCTGATTTTCCTTACTAGGTTGACCAGCAACATTGTTTACACCCTTTACCTTCTCCAAAGCCTTAGTTTTGCAGGACACAATGTTGTCCTCCACTTCACAATATTGATCCAGCAGCCTCTCCCTTTCAGCATCATCTGCACAATTCACCAGTAGATCTCACTCAGAGTCCTTATACCACAATTTATATGACTCATATCTATTTTCTAAGGCATCTAGGTGTAACTTTAATTCATCAGGGTTTACCGTTGCTTGTCCCAGTAACTCCATACACTTGTTGTATGATTTAGTAACATGACCCTTCCGAGCTTGTAGTGACACTTTCTTTGCTTTGGCATCCATGGACTTGCCAGCCGCACTAACTTCCTCAGACCCAGCCATGGTTAGGGAATTAATAATCACCAATTATACAACTTAAGTAGACACCTTGAGAGAGTAATTCTTGCCCTTTACTCTTGTATAAATCCTAGCCACCCATGTGCTAGTAATTAATTGGGCTAATTATCATCCACCACACGACCGAATAAATTTGTGTACCCTATACCCACTTCCTTCAATCAGTCACTTAATTATTAAGTAATTAATTAAATTAATTTTTTCACTGATTGCATCCGGTTCAGGAAGGACCAGCGGGCATATATGGAAAATTTTCTAGGGTGATTACCTGTACGTACCTCAACATTACATGCATATGAGTAATCTCATTGGGAGACAACAACTAGATTGTTTACCGTAGTCACTCTGTCTAGACATGTGAGAAAAACCACCTCTGGTCACTGCAGATGGCCCCCTCGACCCTCACAATCTTATCCATATATATCCGAGGCTAGTATAAATTGGATAGCACCCACAAGTACGGCGCTACTAATTAATTGTGGACTGTATAGATTATATTAGTTTAACTGAATAAAGGGAGGGGGGTAGGTTACACATGGATATATCCATCAAGGAAAAAACATTTGTACATAATCCCACCACTTACCAGATGTTCTCTGGTGGTCTCTTGAAGTGGCTGGATCACCCATAACCTATCCAATTACAACATACCTAACTGGCCAGTATCAGTCTGCTATAACTAGAAGGGTTACTTAACTGAGGGTGATTGATGCTCCTTATTTCCTCCATTCACCATCTCATTTCGATGTCCTGCTACACTGACACTGTTCTTATTCCAGCAGGATGAGGTATCCGTTGGTTTGTCCCAGTTTAGAAGTCATGACTCCATAAAAACTCCACTATCCTCGGGACGGGAACCACGTGTTCACTCGGAGCAGGGCGATTTATTTCACTTCCCGCATTCTCTTAACCTAATGTTATTATCACTGATTACATTACGATTCACAAGACGATTTAATGTCTCATAATTATTATACACATTAGAGGCCACTCCATTAAGATCTGAGACTGATGAGTGATGATTAAACCACGGGTATGTTAACCGGGACACTCCATGGCGACGCGCCAGTCACCCCTGGTCCAACCATTATTCACTCATTTTAACACTTTATTACGGTGGTCCCGTAAATCACGTTCCCTCACTCATCACCAGGAACAGTCACGACACTTCCTATTATGAAGTGAGGCCTATATTAATCCTTAGGCCGCCGTGAACGCCAATTTCCTGGTCCCATGTTTTCACAACCTCCTCATTACATTCAAAAACACTGCCGCCTCCTCATGCCCCAGCTCGACCTATCCCCCGCACATCTGCGCAGGCGCAGCGGGAACCCATTTGGTTCCATTCCATTTTCAAATACATTTTGACCCAAATCAACACATTAAACACTTATTAGGCACTGTAGCTTCGGAAATTAAATAATTTCCACGCTATCTACAATACGAGGGTCATTATTAGGAATAAGGTAAAATTACACGTGAGTTAGCTAAAAAAATAAAAAATAATTCCCCTCCCTTTCTGTAGCTACATCCATCAGACACATTTCGGCTCTCTTCTTGAACTGGTTCATGCTATGACTGGCTTTGGCATGTGCGGGCAGTCTGTTCCATTCCTTTATTGCTGTACAATAAAAGGTGTTTGAAGCCTGGCCACTGACTTTGGGTACTACAAAGTTGTGCTCTCTCCTCTTAGTATTATGATTGCTTTGGTTCCCAACCTTGACAAAATTGACAGCAAGATATTCTGGACACTGTGAGCAATTTTATAAACATGATTTAGCTTCAGTTGTTTCACTCTGTCTTCAACATTCAGCATATCCAACTGCTGTAATTCATTCTGGCCTATATGCTCACTTGGACCCAGGCCCAGGATGAATCTTACAATTTTGTTCTGGGTGATTTGCAGTCTATCTTTCAGTTTTTTTTTTTTGTCAAGACAGAGTACCATGAAGAGCAAGCGTAATCCATATGACACTGCATAAGGGCTAGACATACGTAGGGTCCTGCGAGCCTCAGTAGGTAGACACTGTGCTTGTCTATACAGGAACTTCAGTCTGGCATTCGCTTTCTTTACTACACTGTTCCCTATCAATTCTCCTGACACGCATGGGTCAAAGGGGATTCCCGGATATTTTACTGATGAAATCAAAGTGATGGGCTCCCCATTACACTGGACATTAAAATTATTTACCCTTCTCAGTTTGCTTCATGCCAAAGAGAATGGCTTCAGTTTTCCCGAGGTGTAATGATAGTTTGTTGTCTACTAACCATTTGCTGCAGGACACCAGTTCCAGTGTTAATACATTAGATATATCTTGTGGGTCTTTACACTAACAGAGCACTGTCATCTGCAGTCAGTAGGAGTTTGCACTTAAGAACATAAGAACATAAAAAAGAAGGAACACTGCAGCAGGCCTACTGGCCCATGCGAGGCAGGTCCAAGTCTCCTAAAGGCTTAAGCCACTTAAGACACTAATAGGCATGTCATTGACATAACATAAGAATAATAAAAGACCCAGAATACTACCTTGGGGAACTCCACATGCTATCGGCAGGGGTTCTGACTTGGACCATTTACAAAGTCACACTAACAAGAGTTCCGAGTTATGACCAGAACTTTGGTAAGTTGGGGAAGGAAGAAGAATGGAAATATGGGCAAAGGGTGGGTGGGGGGAGGGGTGGTGGGGAACTAACGGTATGTGGCCTCACCACTTTGGTGCATTTTAATATAAGTGTGTGTGTGTGAGATGTGAGATGATCAAGTACTCTGTTGATCTAGATAGACAGCTAATTTTGTACCTACATAGAGCGCTGTCAGTTCCAATTGTGGTGCTGTTCTGATCTTCAAGGGTGCTACCCTGGCCTTTGAAGTAACTAGTGTACTTCCTTCAGCATTACTCATGTAAGCTACAGCGCCATAACCTCTGGCTGACGCATTACAGAACACATGTAATGTGTACTTGTTTCCCTCTTGACCCATTTTTTCTGGGAAATTTAATTTGATGAAGTTGTTTAAACTCCTTGGATATTTCATCCCATGCTTGACTCATTTCTAAAGGCAAGTTCTCATCCCATCCAATTTTGAGTTTCCATGCATCTTGCACAAGTATTTTACCTTTTATGGTAATTGGTGAGACGAGTCCTAGAGGATCAAAACATTGTGATACCTCTGACAGTAAACTACGTTTGGTGAGTGTACTGCATGATTTATTGTTTATCCTTTTGAGACTCAAAGTGTCTTCCTGTGTGTTCCAATTAAGTCCCAGCATATTGTTGCAATCAGAAATTTCAGTTTCAGGGAAATCTTCTTTGATAAGTTTCCTTAATTGCTTTGAATTAGTATTCCACATCCTTAGAGGCATATTTGTTTCTTTCATCTCCTTGTTAGCTTCTCTGTATAAGGATTTCAAATCCTCCTCTTTATTCACATTAACTTGAAGATTGTCCACATAGAAACTTTTCTTCAAGATTTCTTTGAAGGGACTTTCAAATTTCTTCAAATGTGTATTTAGAGTAGCTTCTAATAAGAATGGAGAGGATGTTGCACCAAATAATATTGATTTGAAACGATAAGTTTTCACAGGACTTTGAGGATTATGTGGATTTTCAGGCCACAAGAATCGAGTACAATCTCTATCTATTTCTTGTAGTCCTACTCTTAAGAAAGCTTTGGAAATATCAACCGTGTAGGCATATGGCTTTGTGCGAAATTTCATAAGCACGTCTCCAAGTTTCTCAGTTAGTGAGGGTCCGGTCATCAGACAATCATTAAGACTTGCTACATCTTTATTTCCCCTCAAGGAAGGTTCCTTGATGTTGGTGAGGGGCTCTTGATTTAGGGAATTGGATCTGTGCTCCAGTTCCCCGAATTAAGCCTGAATGCCTTCCACATCCCCCCCAGGCGCTGTATAATCCTCCGGGTTTAGCGCTTCCCCCTTGATTATAATAAATAATAATACATCTTTATTTGCACTTGCGCTGCAATTATATACAACACGTAGTGGAGTGGTTTCAGAATCTTTTCTGACTCCATGGTGCGGAAGATAATGAGCTTCAGTCTTCAACTTATCTTTGACTACTTCCTCAATGAATTTATTGTCCAACTGTTCTTGTATGATATTATCATAGACAGTGAGTAGCTCTGGATTCTTCCTGAGCTCATGTAGTTGTGCTTTCATCTGTCCGAAAGCCATGCGATAATTGCTAGGCAGATGTGGTGGATTTAATTTCCATGGTAACCTAACCCAATACTGTCCATCTTTATATATGACAGTGTCCAAATATTGGTTATAAGTCTGAGACTCTTGTGGGCTTGGTTTATTTACATCAATACCTATCACATCTAAATCCCACAACTTATCAACTGGTTCATTCATTTCTTCCAGTAATGATAATTTTTGCTGTGGTACATGATCAGTGGTTATTCTTGTAACTAGTACATTTTCCACTGAATCAATATCAGCTTCTTTCCCACTTTGAGAGGGAATGGGACCACATATCATGTGGCCTCCTGCTGTTTGCAGCAAGTGAACATCATGTTTACTTACTATATTTTGCACAAAACAGTGATAATAATCACTTCCAATGATTAAATCAATTGGACTAATTGTGTCCGTCTGTATGTCGGGACAGGCTAACTTGACCTTAGCTGCTTTCAGTGCTGCAACTGTTTCTTTTAATCCCTGGATCTGCACAGACTTAGGCAAATCATCTACTACAACAGCTTCTACTGTCGTTTTCCTGTTTCCTAGACTAACAGTGATTCTGGCTAGGTCATATGTCTGTTTACCAGAATTGTGGAAAAAAACAGCTATATCTAACTGTACTTTGGCATAGGGTTGTTTATTCAGTTTCTTTAACACTTTTCTTCTTATGAAGGACCTTTGTGAGCCTTGATCAAATAATGTTAGCACATTGGTTTTGTGTAATTTATTAGATAATTCAACTTGAGCTATCGGGAGAGCTGTTGCTTTAAACTTATCTCTCACATTTAATGCTGTTGCATGTTGACTTTCTGATTCTGTGGAAGCCTTCTGTTGTTAAGCAAAATTATTTGGGCATAATGCTGTATGATGCATACCCTTGCATTTAAAACACTTCTTCAGTGAGCATTTTCCTCCCTTGTGTTCACCTAAACACTTGATGCACCTTTTCAGCTGATGAACACGTTGTTTACGTGCCTCCATTGATGTGTATTGACTACAATACTGTGCCCAATGTGTTCCATCACAAAGTAGACATTTTGGAGTACGTTCAAGTGTGACAGTTTGTTTACTGTCTGTTGTATTTACAGCTTGATAAATGCCTATATGGGATTTCCCATTCTGTGGTTTAATGGGAGTAGGTATACTCTTTTTATACTGAGTTGAAAGTTTATTATCCACGAGATTTGTGGATTTTTCATCTTGTCTCGTTGCTTGCATGCATGAAACTGTTTGTAAACCATTGCTAATTTCTTCACAAGTGAAATAGCGATTATTGAACATAATATTTAATCGTTCAATAGTTTGTGGTGACAACTTATCCTGTACAATACCACTGATAAACCAATCACATTGTCTTAGGTCATATTTAGCACCTAGAGATCTGAGACTATTGTCTATTGTGATTCTAAATGCCTGTAAATCTGAAAAACAATGTTTGGGTGGCTTCAAGCTTGATATTAAGACTGCATGTCTAACTCTGGCCTTGTCAGCATCAAAGTAATTGTCTGCTAAGACACGTAAGGCTATTTGATAATTGCCTTTAACCACCGGAAATGACTTAATCAGTTCATAGGGTTCTCCCTTCACAAGGCATTTAAGATAATTGAACTTAGCAATCTCATTTATGTCAGTTCGTGAATTGACTATGGATTGAAAACCACTAATGAATTCTTCATAATTATGACCTTGGAAAATAGGTAATGACAATGTAGGTAAGCTTGGTAATGGGACACTTGTTGTTGTTACAGGTGTAACAGGTGTTTGACCACTAGTTACAGTAGGTCTCTGTGACAGAGTTTTACAGCAAATAGCTTGTACTCCAGTCCACCTTAATTGTTGATTACTAAAAGTATCCAAAACATTTTTAATTTCATCCTCAGATGGATCTGATTCAAGAAAATCCTTTTCATAATGTGTATAGTCTGAATTAATTATTTCCAGACGTTGTGCAAGTAATTCAAATTTGTCCTCATGATCATCAAAATCTATGTTTGTATCTTGAGTTAATCCTATACAGACTGAAATTAGATTTTCTGATTGTATAATCTTAGTCTGTAAAGACTGAAACTGAGTTTTCAAACAAGCCATTTTAAAGGTATACTGAAAATTCTAGCACCACACTTAGAGAGTTTAAAAAACACTGTACTGTTATAAACAGCTGAGTTTTTGTTGTGTTTAAGTCAGCAAAAATCGAGTCAGACACTACTGACCTACTAAGCTTAACCTCAGGGTCAATGACCATGAAGGGTACAGAGTACATATGGCTGGTGTTTATGGCTTGAGTTTGCTGTGTCAGCCCGACCACGATGATTAATAGTAAATAACAATGTTATACACTTCATTCACCATACACTATAAATGTCACTGTATAACTGTAAATCACACGAGAATATTACTTACACATATATAAATGTCAATGTTGATATAACAGGTATATCTATAAGAAACTTAAACACAATCTCGTCTCTTAATCACTGTCTATAAATATTATAAACACTATGTGTATATACACTTAGAGAAATCGAACATCAGTTGGGTTGTTGTTGTCGTCAGCATTTCTCGAGCTTGGAGTAGTGGATGCCGGGTGCCATCCCCTGTTTTCTTGTTGGGTGAGTCACCCAGCTCCCGTTTTCTTTGGGTGAATGCTGGGTGAGTGCCTGTTTTCTTTTGGCTGCCCATTCTCTGTGATTGACTCTGGAGGGACTCATATATACTGATTGTATTGTAAAACACTAGTTTTACAGCTTTTTTTTGAAGGACTTTGGCTCGTAAGCATATTTCATTCACTGAATGCTGACAAAATTACGTACTTGTGTGGACTCAAAAGTCCGCACCTCACTGCCGACTATAGGTTGATTACAAACTCCTTGGGACACAAGAACTGTGCAGTCCCCCGTACTACAAGAAATCTATAACCCACCTTGCTCTTGAAGCGTGAGCTATGGTGTTCTTTACACCCTCGACAGGTATCGATGACTTGATAGAAGCTGAAGGGTCCTTGGATGTCCACGTCTTCCACAGTATAGGAACACACACACTGGTACACTATGTTCTACAAGATTTGTCTTTATTGTTCACAATCTTATCACTGAAGAAGCTGATCACACTTCTCTGTAAGTGTTTATTGTGTTTTGTGAGACACTTTGTTCACACTAACGCACATATCGTTCTTTGTTGGCTATCCTGGTATCAGTGTCACTCTTGGTAGAGTCAAAAGTAATCTAAAAATGCCACAACGCCCACGCCATCGCCGTCACTGCCCCTAGCATATAAAGGAAAAGCTGACCTAGTACCTTTTGCTTCCTTACCACTTCCTCGATGAAGCAAAGCAGAATGTTTGATTCTTGCTGTCTTAAGCATAGACAACAATGTACACTATCTTTACCATGGTAATAAAGTGGGAGCAGAATTTTCCTTAATTGTCCTGCTAAGGTAAGAGATGGGCTGTCTTTTATTAAAATACACTTTGCAACACTGGAGTCTTGCATGGAGCGGCGGTCGCTTGACCACACGTCGCATACTGGTACTGCATCTGGGATCAATTACTTGCTGTAGCAGTAAACAAGAGGCTTGCCCCTTCTGAGATGGCTGGGCCCCTCTGGGCTGAAAGGGGCTGAAGGGGGCTAATACCCCCCTCCTGGAGAAAATTTCTCCACATATCCTGTGTGATGGAGGTTACCAGGAAACTATCCTTTGTGATGGAGTTTACAAGGAAAACTATCCTGTGTGATGGAGGCTTCCAGGAAAACTATCCTGTGTGGTGCAGTTTATCAGGAAAACCATCCTATGTGAGGGAGGATGCAAGGAAAATTATCCCGTGTGATGGAGTCTACCAGGAAAACTATCCTGGGTGATAGAAGCTATCAGGAAAATTATCCTGTATGATTGAGGCTACCAGGAAAATTATCCTGTGTGATTGAGGCTACCAGGAAACTTATCCTGTGTGATGGAGGCTACCAGGAAAACTATTCTGTGTGATGGAGTATTCCAGGAAAATTATACTGTATGATGGAGGCTCTATCAGGAAAACTATCCTGTGTCATGGAGTATACCAGGAAAACTATTCTGTGTGATGGAGGGTACCAGGAAAACTATCTTTTGTAATGGAGTCCACCAGGAGAACGGTTTTGTGTGAAGGAATCTACCGGGAAAACTATCCTGTGTGATGGTGGCTACCAGGAAAATATCCTGTGATGGAGGCTACCAGAAAAACTATCCTCTATGATGGAAACTACCAGGAAAATTATCCTGTATGATGGAGGCTACCAGGAAAACTATCCTGTGTGTGGAGGCTACCAGGAAAACTATCCTGTGTGATGGAGGCTTCCAGGAAAACTATCTTGTGTGATGGAATCTACAAGGAAAGCTATCCTGTGTGATGGCGGCTACCTGGAAAACCATCCTGTGTGAGATTATTATTATTATAATCAAAAAGAAGCGCTAAGCCACAAGGGCTATACAGCATCCTGTGTGAGAGTCTACCAGGAAAACTATCCTGTGTGATGGAATCTACGAGGAAAACTATCCTTTGTGATGGAGACCACCAGGAAAACTATCCTGTGAGAGTCTACCAGAAAAATTATCCTGTGCAATGGAGTCTACCAGGAAAACTATCCTGTGTGATGGAATCTACGAGGAAAGCTATCCTGTGTGGTGGAGGCTACCAGGAAAACTACCCTGTGTGATGGAGTCTACTAGGAAAACTATCCTGTGTGATGGAATCTACAAGGAAAGCTATCCTGTGTGATGGAGGCTACCAGGAAAACTATCCTGTGTGATGGAGTCTACCGGGAAAACTATCCTGTTGATAGAGTCTACCAGAAAAACTATCATATATGATGGATGCTACCAGGAAAACTATCCTGTGTGAGAGTCTACCATGAAGACTATCCTGTGTGATGGAATCTACCAGGAAAACTATCCTGTGTGATGGAGGCTACCAGGAAAGTTATCCTGTGTGATGGAGTCTACCAGGAAAACTATCCTGTTTGATGGAGGCTACCTGGAAAACTATCCTGTTTGATGGAGGCTACCTGGAAAACTATCCTGTGTGATGGAGGCTACATGGAAAACTATCCTGTGTGTTGGAGGCTACCAGGAAAATTGTCGTGTGATGAAGGCTACCAGGAAAATTATTATGTGATGGAGGCTACCAAGAAAATTATCGTGTGATGGAGACTACCAGGAAATTTATCATGTGATTGAGGCTACCAGGAAAATTATCGTGTGATTGAGGCTACCAGGAAAACCAGTTGTGTGGTTTTAGTGTAAATTAAGATAACACTTGTTCAGTAAGTTTACTCAGGTATTCAGTTTATTCATACATAGTAGTACATGTGAACAATGTTAAATTTATCAGGGTAATAATAGCACTGATGTTGTACTTTGTTTTCATATTTAGATACTACAAACTAATTTCGAAGAAACATATACATGAAAGTAAAGTTGTAGGAATATTCATGTATAAAATGTCTTTGTTTGGTGTGGTGCTTACTGGTATTTCCAGGAATGCTGTACACGAACGATTATTGCTGCACAGGTCCAGAACCTGAACGAGTCCAGACAGACGACTGGAGGTGTCATGTTACGTAATGTCTTTTTAATATAACACAGTATATACGCTTAGTTTTGTACTATGGTGAATAACAACAGTACGTTGGTCATTTTGTATATGCTTAGTAAAGTTGAATATCTTGATGAACACATAACACTGATAGAATATATAACAGTGTAATGCAGTACTTAGCACCCGGGTGAGGCTGGAGCGCTCCTCGACACACAAGGACTGGCAGAAGCAACCTGTACACTAGAAGGGTAACTGGCTGCTGCTGCTGAGTGCTGCTGCCGCCTGCTGCTGCGGCCTGCTGAGCGCTGCTGAGGTTTGGTAAGTGTTGGTGCTGCCTGTTAAGTGCTGTTGCTACCTGGTAAATGTTATTTCTTCCTGGTAGGCGCAGTTGCTCCCAGGTAAGGGCTGTTGTTTCTGGTTCATGGTTTTGCTAAGTGCTGTTGCTGCCTTGTTAAGAGTAGGTCTGAGTGCTCCTGCTGCTAGCTAAATATTGTTGGTTTCTGCATAGTGTTGCTACATTCTAAGTGCTGCTTTTCTAGCAAACAATGATGTTGCCTGGTAAGTACTGTTTTTTATCAAGTATTACTGTTTTATAACAAGAGCTGCTTTTCTTTAAATGGTGCTGTTTTTATACTTAAGTGTTGCAGTTTCTTAACAAATAACTTTTTTAACGTGTGGCTTAATAACAAACATTCCTGTTGTCAGCAAGTATTGATCCTTTAAGTAAGTGATGCTGTTTTTAAGCAAGTGATGCTACTTTTAGCAAATGTTGCTTCTTTTAGCAGGTGTTGCTACTTTAACCCTAAAATTGTCCAAGCATCTAAGTTCACATGCTTAGTGCTCCAAAAGTAGATCTACGTTTTTTTTTACATATTTTCAAATATAACAAAAAAATGTAGATCAAAGTTTTTTTTTACACATTCAGTTAAAAAAAAAAAAGATTACATTTTTTTACATACTTTCAAATGTTGAAAAAACGTAGATCTACGTTTGGACAGTTTAAGCCTTAAGGGTTAAGCAAGTGTTCTACTTTTAACAATTGTTACATTTAAGTGTTGCTACTTTTAACAATTGTTGTTACATTTAAGAAGTGTTGCTACTTTTAACAAGTGTTGTTACTTAAAAAGTATTGCTGCTTAACAAGTATTCCTACTTTAGCAAGTATTCCTACATTTAACAAGTGCTGCTACCTTTAAAAATTTTGCCACTTCTGCTACTTTTAACAAGAGTTGCTTATCTTAATTAAGAAGTGTTCCTTTTAAGAGGTGTTAAAAGATAAGATTTTGTTCGGATCTTTAACCCAGAGGGTTAGCCACCCAGGTCGTTTTCAGAAGAGAAACATGTAAAGTGAACACTAACAAGAAGAAACTCTCTAGCTAGAAGTAACATGTTTGTTTACCCACTACATGTGTTGCTCCTTTTAACAGGTGTTTTAAAAATTGTTGCTTTTAACAAGTGTTATCTTTAACAAGTGTTATCACTTTTAACAAGTGTTATCACTTTTAACAAGTGTTTATCACTTTTAACAAGTGTTGATGTTTTAACAAGTGTTGATACTTTCAACAAGTGTTGCCTTCCTAAGTGTTGTTACTTTTAACAAGTGTTGCATTTTAATGCAAGTGTTGCTGTTTTAAAATATGTTACTTTTATTTTTACTTTTAACAACCTCTTTTAGCAAGTTTTTATGAATGCTTATTATGTGAGTTTGAGGTTTACAGGGTATTACCTGAATTATTATGTGCAAGTAATCTGGGTAACATAAGTAGGATTTAAGTCACAGTAGGTCGCCGAACTGTAACTCCCTCGATGCCCACTTGTTCACCACTCTCACTAAAAGCTAGACCTGACATTAAATTAATTACAATATTAAAACCTGCTTTGGTAAATTAAAATTATGGACTGTATATGATTACACTTGCTGGGTACACAGAAGAAATTTGTATTATCACTTACCATTTAATTACTGGCCAGCTAGAGATCTAAATGCAAGGACTAATGGTGCACTTCAATATGAGTAATGGTTGTATCCCTCATCTTCCGCCATCCAAATTTCCTGTCCCAATTCTTCAGCAAGGGACATTTAATTTAATAATTTTATTTAATATCTTTATTTCTACAAGTACGTGTACAAGGTATACAGGCCTAGCTGACATCAGTGACAAACTACTCTATAGAAAGCCGCTTGTTATGCAGAGCATTTCGGGCAAATTGGGTCAGATTTGTCCCAGGATGCAACACCAGTCGACGAACACCCAGGTACCTATTTTATACTGATGGGTGAACATAGACAACCGGTGTAAAGAAACACACCCAATCTTTCTACCCTCGTTGGGAGTCGAACCCAGACACTTGCCGTGTGAAGTGAAAGCTTTAGCATTCCTATTACAAATTCAGGCCGAAACCACCCAGTTTGGCTCGGAAGACGCAGAATTATTAGCAGAGCTTTTCGTGACAACCAGTGTTCACAAATTTCAAAATGGCGTCCTCACCAGCGTCACTCAGCAGCTGTTCTACAACCCCCTTCACTTAAAATTTCTCGATCGTTTCAAACAGCATTACATTTTAATTTGTAATTACAGTAGACCGTTATTTAACACCGTAGTTACGCTCCTGAAAACACCTTGTTAGGTAAAACCGTGTTAGATGAACTAAAGAACTTATTGAGAGCCCCCAAAAAGACAAACAACTTTTTTTTTAGGCCTCCACATCTTACAAAAATAAAAGTGAATAGGTAGTTATAGTTCATTGTTGTGATGTATTATGTTGTTTTTACTGCTTAAGACTACAAATGTAACAGAAATAATAGTATTTCTTACCTTAAATTGTGGGTGCTGGTGTTTGTGGATGATTGTGAAGAGAGTGTAGAGTTATGCTGTGGCCTTACTGGTTTGAGGTGGATGGTAGAGGTTCTGGTACTGAAGTTGATGGTTGTACTGGAGTGTCTAACTTTGTTATTCAGTCAATCAAGTCATTCAGTAAGTCAGCCAAGTCATTAAGTCAATCAAGTCGTTCAGTAAGTCAGTCAAGTGATTCAGTAAGCCAGTCAAGTGATTCAGTAAGCCAGTCAAGTGATTCAGTAAGTCAGTCAAGTGATTCAGTAAGTCAGTCAATTGATTCAGTCAGTCAAGTCGTTCTGTAATTCAGTCAAGTCCATCAGTAAATCAGTAAAGTTGCTCAGTAAGTCAGTAAAGTTCAGTAAGTCAGTCACGTTATTCAGTAAGTCAAGTCATTCAGTAAGTCAAGACATTCAGTAAGTCAAGTCATTCAGTAAGTCAGTAAAGTTATTCAGTAAGTCATTAAAGTCATTTAGTCAGTCAAGTGACTCAGTAAGTCAGTCAAGTGACTCAGTAAGTCAGTCAAGTGACTCAGTAAGTCAGTCAAGTGACTCAGTAAGTCAGTCAAGTGACTCAGTAAGTCAGTCAAGTGACTCAGTAAGTCAGTCAAGTGATTCAGTAAGTCAGTCAAGTGACTCAGTAAGTCAGTCAAGTGACTCAGTAAGTCAGTCAAGTGATTCAGTAAGTCAGTCAAGTGACTCAGTAAGTCAGTAAAGTCATTTAGTCAGTCAAGTGACTCAGTAAGTCAGTCAAGTGACTCAGTAAGTCAGTCAAGTGATTCAGTAAGTCAGTCAAATGATTCAGTAAGTCAGTCAAGTAGTTCTGTAATTCATTCAAGCCATTCAGTAAATCAGCCAGGTTGTTCAGTAAGTAAAGTTGTTCAGTAAGTCAAGTCATTCAGTAAATCAGTCAAGTCATTCAGTAAGTCAGTCAATTCATTCAATAAGACATTCAGTAAGTCAGTCAAGTCATTCAGTAAGTCAGTCAAGTCATTCAGTAAGTCAGTCAAGTCATTCAGTAAGTCAGTCAAGTCATTCAGTAAGTCAATCAAGTCATTCAGTAAGTCAAGTCGTTCAATAAGTCAGTCAAGTCATTCAGTAAGTCAGTCAAGTCATTTAGTAAGTCAATCAAGTCGTTCAGTAAGTCAAGTGATTCAGTAAGCAAAGTGATTAAGTCAAGTTGTTCTGTAATTCAGTCAAGTCCTTCAGTAAATCAGTCAAGTTGTTCAGTGTCAGTAAAGTTGCTTAGTTAGTCAAGTCAGTAAGTCATTAAGTCAGTCAAGTCATTCAGTAAGTCAGTCAAGTCATTCAGTAAGTCAGTCAAGTCATTCAGTAAGTCAGTCAAGTCATTCAGTAAGTCAGTCAAGTCATTCAGTAAGTCATTCAGTAAGTCAGTCAAGTCGTTCAGTAAATCAGTCAAGTCATTCAGTAAGTCAAGTGATTCAGTAAGTCAGTCAACTGATTCAGTAAGTCAGTCAAGTCGTTCTGTAATTCAGTCAAGTCGTTCAATCAGCCAAGTTCAGTAAGTCAGTCAAGTCATTCAGTAAGTCAGTCAAGACATTCAATAAGTCATTCAGTAAGTCATTCAGTAAGTCAGTCAAGTCATTCAGTAAGTCAGTCAAGTCATTCAGTAAGTCAACTCACTCAGTATGTCAGTCATTCAGTAAGCTGTCAGTCAGTCAGTCACTAAGTCAGTTATACAAACTTATGTTTACCTCCTTTGTGTACAAAATAACACTTCATTATGGCCACAAGATGTCTTGTTTAATATCTTTGTTTCCTTTGTTAATTCTAAGACTTACATGTTTACACCTTTTCTTGCACTTTGAGGGGTAAATCGAGCGGGCTCAGCGCGAACGAAAAATTTTGTCGAAAAATTCACAAATTGAGTTAATCTTATAGAAAAATAGCTTAACTCTCTGGCAACACAATGATACAAGAATCATTGTTCTACGACATTCCTACAAGGAATTATGGTCATTTAAAACACCTAGGGGGACGTCACCACACGCGGCAGGTGTGCTCACCTGTCGTCAAGTTTCTTTTTTTTCGTGTATTTATTGTATTATTCTTTCTAAGATAATAATTGACGATTTAGCATCATAATACAGTGGGTGGGACTTATCCATAGACTTTCAGCCAACCAGGAACCTCCTGGCACCATTTTGCTGACATCATGGAAAATTCCAGTCTCCGGATGGCCGGGGAATATGCTTCAATATAACGCTATTATAGCTTCTACAGCTTATTTATCTATCACAATTGATCTAATATGGCATAATAAACAATATAAACAACAAAGAAATATGGTAAATACTCCAGAATGATAGACTTAAAGCCTTAAATCTCCACTCTCTGGAGAGGCGTAGAATGAGGGGAGATATCATTGAAGTGTATAAGTGGATGACAGGCATAAACAAGGGAGATATTAATAAAGTACTGAGGGTGTCGAACCAGGTAAGAACCAGAAATAATGGATATAAGTTGGATAAATTTAGATTTAGAAAGGACATAGGTAAGTACTGGTTTTCTAACAGAGTTGTAGATGCGTGGAACAGTCTTCCAAGTGGGGTGATAGAGGCTAGGACCTTGGGTAGCTTTGAGAAGAGACTGGACAAATATATGTGTGGAAATTTATTTGGTCCCTAAAGTTCCACAGGACAGATCCAGCATGGCCGTACGGGACGGCTGAGCTGGGCGGCCCTTAAAATCCTCCCAAACAAACAGCATTCTCTCTCGTTGGCATGGATTGTTGGTAAGGTTATTTAATTTATAGATTTACTCTTCAGGGAATGAGTAGGTAGTTTTACTGTTAGTATATTAATATTAGGTTTACTAAGGCAACTGTAGATAATAATGTAGACCTAAGACCTTAACATAGGTAGTAATAGGCCGATAATGTAGGCAAACACTAGGATAAGTTAGCTAGGGAGAACTGGCAGCCCTAGCTTGAATGACGAGGCGTGGGTCACAAAGACAGAATAGCGTCCTTCTTAAGACAGACACCATCTGGACAAGACGTGCCGTGATCAGCAGACGGGTGTCTTCACATCTGAGACCGGGGGAAATCTGGTAGAGGCACCTCGATGTACCATAGATGACCTCCTCCGTCAGGCCCATACAGTAAGACAAGACCTTCACCTCAGGAATTAAGGCTCCCGGTTGCACGTGGTTTCTGAGGGGAAGTCCAAAGGGGCTAAAGCTAAGCTTAGAGAAGTGAAGATCAGGATATATGCTGCAACACCAAGTAAGTTAGTCCTTTATACGTGCATGCAGGCGAGGTTTTCTTGTAACATCAATCATTTGTGAAAATCTGTACTATAAGCCACTTGTGAGGCTGAGGTACCCACCTCAGAGCTCGGTGTCAACAGAGTTTGCCAGGGTAGGCGACTCACTTGGAGGCAGTCCACACAAATTTTCACATGAGTGGGAGGGGCTGGGTTTGATTGGTGTCATGGGATACGGGAGTTATTTCTTGGGTAGCGGGTAGCTTTAGGTAGAGGTCGTTTTGATAAGGACCTGCCTCGTATGGGCCAGTAGGCCTTCTGCAGTGTTCCTACATTCTTATGTTCTTATATACTTCCAGCGCTCCCACTGGAATATAATATTTAACTTGACTCAAGAAATCGTAATGACACGATTGCAAACAAACCATACCCCAAACCATACCCCCGGCCGGGATTGAACCTGCGGTCATAGTCTCAAAACTGTGACCGCGGGTTCAATCCCGGCCGGGGGTATGGTTTATAATATTTACATAGTCAGGGATGGCTTCCATTCTCCTTCTTTCACCTCCAGGGTCCTTATATTAAAGAAAACGAACATGAGTAACTATGATATACACTGGTAATGCTGAGAAAAATGCTATTTTCTCGAAAAAAAAAAAAAAATCGGTGGTCCTGCTGTTTCGCGGATTATCTCAGAAGTAAGTTATTCACATATATAAGACAGTGTTTTCGTTAATAATAGCAGGAATCCAATGAAATTCACAGAGAACATAAAGGAAAGATTGTTTTACAAGCTGGTGAGTAGTCAACTGAGATATCATAATTTGTTTTTTATTTTTGTGAGGGCAAAAGTCAGATATTTGGCTGAATGTCAAAACCATACAAACTTTATTTTTTTTAAGAATGAAGAAAGGATAAATTACAGTTCTGGCAATTGTTATAAATACAGTTTAGCATTGTTTTATGCGTAGATAATGCCAAAACAGCTTCTCCAAGTCCCATTACGAAAATACAGTTCAATATGTATGATTATTAGTAAATAAGTTTTTCTCAGTTTTTTTTTGAGCTATCTTATTGGAACTTGGTCACATTACTATTGAAAGGTGCTTCTTTACGTACAAAAAAAATGAAAGAAATCGAACGAAAAATAAATTATTATTATTATTATTATTATTATTATTATTATTATAATCAAAGTGGAAGTGCTAAACCAGGAGGATTATACAGCGCCTGGGGTGGAGGGAGATGTGAAAGGCATTCAGGCTTAATTTGGGGAACTGGAGCACAGATCCAATTCCCTAAATCAAGAGCCCCTCACCAACATCAAGGAACCTTCCTTGAGGGGACGAAAAATAAAGAAGTTTAGGTGCGAGTGCAACTTTTCCCCTTGAGCAACACTGGTATGCTTACTGGGTGTCATGATTGCTTGGTACATACAAGATATAGCAATTAAAAGATCAAAACACAATTCACAATCACATGCTTGTAGCAGAGAAGTTGGATTGGAAACACATGAAGTACGTATGAATGCGTTAATGATGGGGTGGTGTCGGGGGGGGGGGCTGGGGACGGCTGGAGGTCTCCCCAGCTGAACCACAACAAGGCCGCCGCTTGAGGAATGTGCCAATGTGCCGCAGTTCTTCAGTCTTCAATCATGCTATGCCCAAATCGGGACAAATAATCTTGTGTTAAATAACAGTCTACTGTATAATATTTTTCAAATTTAAGCATGCTAAATTTAGGAAAATTCAAAATTTTCCAGACAAGTAGTACTTAAAACGATAATTTTTATCGTGTTACTTTTAACAGGTGCCATTTGTGGAAAATTTTATAGGGGTGATTACTTGTACATACCTCAACATTGCATGCATACCAGTAATCTCCTTGGGAGACAACTATATTGTTTACTGTAGTCACCCGTGTAGACATGTGAGAAAACTTAACCACCTCTGGTCACTGCAGGTGGCCCCTCGACCCTCACAATCTTATCCATATCTATCCGAGACCAGTACGGCACTACTAATTAATTGTGGACTGTATAGATTATATTAGTTTATCGAAATGAAGGGGGGGGGGTAGGTTACACATGGATATATCCATCAAGGAAAAACACTTGTACATAATCCCACCACTTACCAGATATTCTCTGGTGGTCACTTGATGTGGCTGGATCTCCCATAATCTATACAATGATCGACACCATGCCTAACCCTTCTAGGGTAGGGTAGGTGCCTGAGCCCGAGCCTTTAGCTCATAAGACTGTCGTTCCCATTAGCCCCCTTGGGGCGGGGATGGCAGACCAGAGAGGCCTAGCTTGTGGCTAGGTCTGGGGACAGTTGGTCCCAAAGATGAGGAGGTACTTGTGCCTCCTCCCATGGGAGACTTAGGTCTCAGACACTCCCTAAAGAGGGAGCCAAGGCCGGGCCACCACTTGGAAAAGGCCCGGGCCGGGAAAATACCGGCTAATCTTTAATAATAATAATCTATACAATTAAAACATACCTAACTGGCCAGTATCAGTCTGTTATAACTAGAAAGGTTACTTAACTGTGGGTGATTGATGTTCCTTATTTCCTCCATTCACCATCTCATTTCGATGTCCTACTACACTGACGCGGTTCTTATTCCAGCAGGGTGAGGTATCGGTTGGTTTGTTAGGTTTTAGAAATCGTGACTCAATAAACTTCCTCGGGACAGGAACAACGTGGTCTAGCATGTTCACTCGGAACACGGCGACTTATTTCACTTCACGCATTCTCTTAACTTAGCTTTAGTATCCTTAATTACATTACAATTCACAAGACGATTTAATGTCTCATAATTATTATACACATTAGAGATCACTCCATTAAGATCTGAGACCGATGAGTGATGATTCAACCAAGGGTAATTTTCCCCGGGACACAGTCCATGGCGACGCGCCAGCCACCACCGGTCCAACCCTTATTCACTCATTTTACCACTATTACGGTGGTCCCGTAAATCACCTTCCCTCTCTCTCCACCAGGGACAGTTACGACCCTTCTTATTATGAAATGAGGCCTATATTAATCCTTAGGGACACTTCTTATTATGAAATGAGGGCTATATTAATCCTTAGGCCGCCGTGAACACCAATTTCCTGGTTCCATGCTTTCCCAGCCTCCTCACTACATTCAAAAAACTGTGCCTCCTCGTGCCCCAGCTCGACCTATACCCCCACACATCTGCGCAGGCGCAGCGGGAACCCAGTTGGTTCCATTCAAAATACAAATACATTTTGACCCAAATCAACACATTAAACACTTATTAGGCACTACAGCTTTGGAAATTAAATATTTTCCACACTGCGGCTGGGCGGTGGAAGAAGTCTAACACTGGGCGGAAGTCCTTGTTAGACGGCTGGGCGGAAGTCCTTGTTAGACGACTTAAATTGCATCTTCCTCCAGGAGAGGATTCCAGCCCTCTCTAGATTGCGCTGCTGTTTTCCTAGTGGGTCTTACTACAATTTCTTCTTGCATTACTCGGTCAGTGTCTTCAATATCACTCCTGTCACTTTCACTTATATTTCCATCTGCACTGGATTGAACACCATTTAATTCTAAGGGAATTAATTTATTAATGGTATGCAAACTTTCCTGACCATGACACAACACTTTGACGTTTCTGAAAACACCTTGTGCATCTGGGTATAATGTAACTACCTTGCCCAGAGGCCACAATGTTCGATGTTGTTCAGTATCAATTAACACAATGTCACCTGGTTGAATGTTCTGTCGGTTTACTGCCTCTGGCGCACCATAAAAGTGTTCACGCAGTGTAAGAAGATATTCTTTAAACTCAACATGGTCACATTATTGTAATCCTCATCACTTCCCTCCAGATTATCTCTATAGATAGGTGCAGCTTCTAACCTTTGTCCACATATTAGGTGAGAGGGAGTCAGGATCTCGCTCATGTATGACAGAGAGCGATTGTTTACCCGATTCTCTGCCTCCACCAACACTGCACGGAATTCCTCCAAATAAATTCTCTTCCTGTGTAGCACCTTACGAAGACATCTTTTCACTGTACCTATCATTCTTTCGTACAGTCCTCCCTGCCAAGGGGCTCTGGGAGTAATAAATTTTCAGACACACCCTCGCTGGGTCAACAAAGACTGTACATCATCACTCTTATTTAATTCCATTAAGTGTTGAGCACCCGCTACAAAATTGGTGGCATTATCTGAGATCATCAATCTTGGACAGGATCTCCTAGCTGCAAATTTCCGGAACAGCTGTATGAACTGTTCTGAGCCACTTCTAGATGAACAGCCCTAGTAGCTGTACAAGTAAATAGACATACACCTTCAAGGGAACACCATCTGAAGTACCTGTTAAAATGATTGGCCCACTATAGTCCACTCCGGTCACTGGTTCTGGCGTCCACCCGGCGACATATTACACACAACTTGATAACCCTTTTTACACTTTGCCGTCCTTGTGGAATCCAGAAGGTTTCCCGAATACAGTTTAAGGTATCCTGTACCCCACCATGCATCATGTTATTATGGGCATTAAAGACAATCAAGGTTGTCCGGTGGTGAGTTTTGGGCAGTAAGATAGGGTGCTTAGCATATTCCCCCAATTCAGCATTTTGTAACCTGCCTCTGCACCTAATTACATCATCCTCTAAATACAGCCCCAGCTTTTCTATTATTGAGCCTTTCACAATTTTTCTGTCCATCAGTAATTTAATCTCATCCCTGTAGGTTTCTTCTTGTACCCTCTGTAGCCAGTATTTCAGGGGATGGGGAAAATTATATGAGATATTCATCTTACTTATAAATTTAAACACTAACCTTATCACTCTAATCAGCTTGGGTAAGGAAGAATACCTATTCATGTCAATGGCTAAGGAGGGACTACTGACTGGAGCGGTGCTCACCGTAATTTCGACAGGAGCAATATGTGCCTTTTGCACTGGCCAGTTAATTTTGTCCACCAGCCAACTTGGCCCTTTAAACCACGATGAAGCACTCACAAATTTTTCATAAGTCAAGCCTCGAGACAAGAAGTCAGCCGAATTCTCGCCACCAGGAATGTAATTAAAGGTTAACATATGCTGACACAAACTGTCATATTTATCCTGCATTTGATTGATTTCATTGACTCTGTTTTGTACATACACATGTACATACACAATCTTACTGTTACCATTACGAATCCATTGTAAGGATACCTCGTTGTCAGACCAAATTACGTTGTCGCTGATATTTAACTCTTGCAATTTATTTCTTATATAATTGGCTAATTTGACACCTACATAAATGGCCGTTAATTCCAACTGAGGTAAGGTACGTGATTTGATTGGAGCCAACTTAGCCTTAGACATAAGAGAAATTGCACTATTACATTGAAGAAAAGCGACTGCTCCATATGCTAATTTCGAAGCATCGCAAAAAAATGTGGAGTACATTTTCTCCATTTGACTGGCCACATTACGTGGGAACTCCAACATTGGTAATTTTACATATTCACCTATTAGTTCTTCCCACCTTTCAACAAATTCCTTAGGTAGGTTTTCATCCCAAGCAAACTTAAGCTTCCATGCTTCTTGTATCAACAGTTTTCCTTTTATGGTAAGTGGGGACACAAAGCCTAGTGGATCGAAGCATTTTGAAACTTCCGCAAGTAAGACTCTCTTGGTTAATTTATTGGGCATGCTGTAGTAATTAAACTTTAACGATAACAAGTCTCTCTCTGTGTCCCAAGTCACTCCCAGCACATTACTATATTTAGACACTTCAACTCCAGGGTTGTCTTTATTTATTTGAGCCCTTAAACTGGACGAATTACTGTTCCATTCCCTCAGGGGCATATTTGCACCTTGCATTATTTCATTAGCCCCTTCATATATGCTCATTAGTTCCTCTTCAGTAGACGTCACCCCCAGGAAATTGTCCACATAAAATTGTTTACCCATTACTCCACTCAGTGGACCACCCCTACGCTTAAGGTGTGCATTTATCGTTGCCTGGAGTAGGAACGGACTGGAGGTAGCACCAAACAAAACCTGAAGCGAAAAGTCTTCAGGGGACTAAGTGGGTCACTAGGATTCTCGGGCCATAAGAACCTAGTGCAATCCCGGTCAGCCTCCTGCAGACCCACTCTCAGGAAAGCTTTACTTATGTCTGCCGTGAAGGCATAGTTCTTAACCCTGAAGTTTAATAACATGTCTCCCAGTTTTTCCGTCGACGACGGACCTGACATCAAACAGTCATTCAAACTAGGTACATTTTTGTTATTCCTGTCACTACAATTAAACACAATCCTCAGAGGAGTGGTCTTAGAATCCTTCTTCACTCAGTCATGTGGCAAATAGTGACCATAAATCTGGGCTTGCTCGGGAGGCTCCTCCTCTATGAATTTATTATATAACTGTTCATTAATTATATCATCGTAAGCAGTCAACAGTTCTGGTTTCTTGCTCAGTTCGTGGAGCTGAGCCTTTAATTGTCCACACACCATCAGGTAATTAGTTGGTAGGTCTGGATGGTTCAGCTTCCACAGAAGTCTCACCCAGTATTGTCCAGATTCAAATTTAACATCCTTCTGGTATTGTTCTTGAGTAAAGGAATCATCTGGACTTTCTTCATTTACATTGATCCCTATGCTGTCCAATTCCCATAATTTATACACAGGTTCAACTTCATCCTCTATTGAAGTATATTTATACTGGGGTGATATTTCATGAGTAAGACACACCGTAACTGTATTTATGGCTTCTTCCAGTCATTCATTATCAGTAAGAGGAATCCTGCCATACATCACGTGACCTCCTGCGGTCCTTAGAAGGGTGACTCCGCATTTCTTTGTCATACCCTTTACAAAGGTGGCATAATGGTCGCTACCTATCAAAATATCTATTGGCCCCACAGAATCATTATTTACACCAGAAGGTACCAAATTTACCTTACTTGAAAGCCTTTCAGTAGCGTTACCAAGCCCTATTGTAGATATTTTTTCTGGGAGCCTATCCACAATTACGGCATTAATACGTTTTCTCTCATTGCCCAGCCTGACAGTTACATAAACAGTGTCATATGACTGGGCCTTCTTATTCGAGAGAAAGCCAAATAACTTGAGTATAGCAGGACCTCCCATTTGTACCTTCATCCCATTAAGGCAATTACTTTTATGAAGGTACCTTGTGATCCCTGATCCAGTAATGCTGTTACAGTTTTGGATTTACGCGGTTTATCATTAATCACCACTTCCAACACAGGTAGAGCTACCTCAGCTAGGCCATCATTACCGACATTAGCTGCAATCTTTATGTTGGCTACTGTTGTGTCCCGGTTATTATCACTATCAGTACTATTGTTACCATCAATATGATTAGATCTGCCCTTGCACATAGCTATGTGGTGTCTTCCCTTGTTACACTGATAACAATGGTGCAAGTTAGCATGGCAATCCCTTACATTATGATTTCCTAGACACCTGATACATCTAGCAAGCTCTTCCAATCTTTCTACTTTAACATCCCATGAATTATAGGCATTACAGTTCTTAGAGAAATGAGTACCGTTGCAGAAGATACAATCTCTCCTTTCTTTGCCTGACCTTTTATCAACTGGGCTACCCTTATTGTGGTACTTCCTCCTCTTGCTTTGATGTGGAAGACCACTATTACTGGCCCCTGTCACTTGATATGTGCCTATGTAACCCGTTTAGTAGGTGACTTATGATTATTGATATTGGGATAAAGTTTCCTTTTGTGGAACTTGACAGGTGCACTGGGGTCTGTAGACGTGGTATTCCTAGAGGTAATGGGTTGGCTGGTCTGCAGTTGGACAAGTAGCTCCTGCAGGCCCACTCTTATTTCTTCCAACCCGAAGTAACCCTTGTGATATCTGTTAGATAGCCACTATACTGTCTTGTGGTTCAATTTATTCTGAATCAAGGCACTCAACAACCACTCTGCTCCCTCCAGATCATATTTATTACTCAAGGTCTTAAGAGTGCTTTCTAGTTTGATCCTAAATTGCTGTAAGCTGTTGCTGTTGTGATCTGGAGTCTTCAAACTAGCCAAATTAGCAACTAGATCCAGCCTACTTTGCTCCAAGTTACTGTAAGTGACCTCCAACAAGTCAACTGCCTCACTATAGGAGTCATCTACATTTGGGAATGCTTGTATGAGAACATGCACATCTCCCCTTGTCCCTTTAAATAGCATAATTTGGTAACACTTGCAATATCACTCCTGTCATGTACGACTGCTTTAAAGATAGACCAAAACTCCTCCCAGTTTTCTCCCGGATTAAACACAGGCATGCATAATTCTGGGAGTTTTGGTAGACTCCTCTGATTTTCCTTACTAGGTTGACCAACAACATTGTTTACACCCTTTACCTTCTCTAAAGCCTTAGTTTTGCAGGACACAATGTTGTCCTCCACTTCATAATATTGATCCAGCAGCCGCTCCCTTTCAGCATCTGCACAATTCACCAGAAGATCGCTCTCACAGTCCTTATACCACAATTTATATGACTCATATCTACTTTCTAAGGCATCTAGGTGTAGCTTTAATTCATCAGGGTTTACTGTTTCTTGTCTCATTAACTCCATACACTTGTATGATTTAGTAACATGACCCTTCCGAGCTTGTAGTGACGCTTTCTTTGCTTTGGCATCCATGGACTTGCCAGCCGCACTAACTTCCTCAGACCCAGCCATGGTTAGGGAATTAATAATCACCAATTATACAACTTAAGTAGACACTTTGTGTGAGTAATTCTTGCACTTTACTTTTGTATAAATCCTAGCCACCCATGTGCTAGTAATTAATTGGGCTAATTATCATCCACCACACGACCGATTAAATTTGTGTACCCTATACCCACTTTCTTCAGTCACTTAATTATTAAGTAATTAATTCAATAAATTTTTCACTGATTGCATCTGGTTCGGGAAGGACCAGCAGGCAGATGTGGAAAATTTTATAGGGGTGATTACTTGTACATACCTCAACATTGCATGCATACGAGTAATCTCCTTGGGAGACAACTATATTGTTTACCGTAGTCACCTCCTTGGGAGACAACAACTATATTGTTTACCGTAGTCACCCGTGTAGACATGTGAGAAAACTTAACCACCTCTGGTCACTGCAAGTGGCCCCTCGACCCTCACAATCTTATCCATATCTATCCAAGACCAGTATAAATTGGGTAGCACCCTCAAGTACGGCACTACTAATTAATTGTGGACTCTATAGATTATATTAGTTTAACGGAATGAAGGGGGGGGGGTAGGTTACACATGGATATATCCATCAAGGAAAAACACTTGTACATAATCCCACCACTTACCAGATATTCTCTGGTGGTCACTTGATGTAGCTGGATCACCCATAACCTATCCAATTAAAACATACCTAACTGGCCAGTATCAGTCTGTTATAACTAGAAAGGTTACTTAACTGTGGGTGATTGATGCTCCTTATTTCCTCCATTAACCATCTAATTTTGATGCCCTGCTACACCGACATGGTTCTTATTCCAGCAGGACGAGGTATTCGTTGGTTTGTCTGGTTTAGAAGTCGTGACTCGATAAACTTTACTTTCCTTGGGACGGGAGCAACGTGTTCTAGCGTGTTCTCTCCGAGCAAGGCGACTTATTTCACTTCACGCATTCTCTTAACTTAGCTTTAGTATCATTAATTACATTACAATTCACAAGACGATTTAATGTCTCATAATTATTATACACATTAGAGATCACTCCATTAAGATCTGAGACCGATGAGTGATGATTAAACCAAGGGTAATTTTCCATGGCGACGCGCCAGTCACCACCGGTCCTTTATTCACTCATTTTACCACTTTATTACGGTGGTCCAGTAAATCACGTTCCCTCACTCAACACCAGGGACATTTACAACACTTCTTATTATGAAATGAGGCCTATATTAATCCTTAGGCCGCCGTGAACGCCAATTTCCTGGTTCCATGCTTTCCCAGCCTCCTCGTGCCCCAGCTTGACCTATACCCCCGCACATCTGCTCAGGTGCAGCTGGAACCCAGTTGGTTCCATTCAAAATACAAATACATTTTGACCCAAATCAACACATTAAACACTTATTAGGCACTACAACTTCGGAAATTAAATAGTTTCCACACCATTGTTAAAAATGATAATCCTAACAAATGTTGTTTCTTAAGTGCTTTAACTTTGAACAATTGCTGCTACTTTTAATAAGCATTACTATTATCAAGTGTTGCTATTTTTAACAAGTCTTGTTACTTCTAACAAGTGTTCTAACAAGTGTTATATTTTAACAAGTTATTCTTAAGTGTTTCTACATTCAGCACTTTCCAATTTTAACGAGTGCTGCTACTTTTAACAAGCGTTCCTAGTAAAAAGTGCTACTTTTAACAAGCGATGCTCGTTTAAATAAGTGTTGCTTCTTTTGACATTGGTTGTTCCATTTAACAAGTGTTACTCTTTTTAACTAGAGATGTTCATTATGATGAGGTGTTGCTCTTTTTATCGTGCTGCTTTTTGTAACCAGTTCCTCATTTTGTGTTGCTCTCTTTATCAAGTATTGTTCCTCTGATCAAGTATCACTCCTTTTAGCAAATGTTGCTACTTTTAACAGGAGTTGCACCTTTTAACAAATACTCACTTAGTTTGGGTGTAAAGCCAGCAAATTACAACCTCTAGTAGGACAGACCTAATATCCTTGTGTTTGCCCATGGACTGGAGTTCATTTTTGGTGATACAAATGAGATTAAGCCTTACCTTGCTTGTGTAACGTCAGCTTATGACGTTGACAGCACCATTAAGGCCGACATGGTGATTTGACTGAGAAAGTGTCTCGGGGAATGTTGCATTAATGTTTGCCACCAACGTCGGGAATGTTCATTGCGATCACTCGCAATACCAGTTGTACACTATGTCATTCAGTACCATCATTTGTTCATAGTTTCGAGAATACGGAGACGCAATAAACACTTAACAAATGAAAAAAAAAAATTACTGAAAATGAAATTTGGCAGCATGTACTGGCACTGCCAAAAGTTTATTGGGCGCTCCCTACTGATAAAACAATGCTAATCCGATTTTATCATGATAGGGTATGGTAGAGTTATAATTGAAAGAATTAAGAGTAAGACGGAGAATAGGATAGCAGATGAACAAGGAGGCTTTAGGAAAGGTAGGGGGTGTGTGGACCAGGTGTTTACAGTGAAACATATAAGTGAACAGTATTTAGATAAGGCTAAAGAGGCCTTTGTGGCATTTATGGATTTGGAAAAGGCGTATGACAGGGTGGATAGGGGGGCAATGTGGCAGATGTTGCAAGTGTATGGTGTAGGAGGTAGGTTACTGAAAGCAGTGAAGAGTTTTTACGAGGATAGTGAGGCTCAAGTTAGAGTATGTAGGAAAGAGGGAAATTTTTTCCCAGTAAAAGTAGGCCTTAGACAAGGATGTGTGATGTCACCGTGGTTGTTTAATATATTTATAGATGGGGTTGTAAGAGAAGTAAATGCGAGGGTCTTGGCAAGAGGCGTGGAGTTAAAAGATAAAGAATCACACACAAAGTGGGAGTTGTCACAGCTGCTCTTTGCTGATGACACTGTGCTCTTGGGAGATTCTGAAGAGAAGTTGCAGAGATTGGTGGATGAATTTGGTAGGGTGTGCAAAAGAAGAAAATTAAAGGTGAATACAGGAAAGAGTAAGGTTATGAGGATAACAAAAAGATTAGGTGATGAAAGATTGAATATCAGATTGGAGGGAGAGAGTATGGAGGAGGTGAACGTATTCAGATATTTGGGAGTGGACGTGTCAGCGGATGGGTCTATGAAAGATGAGGTGAATCATAGAATTGATGAGGGAAAAAGAGTGAGTGGTGCACTTAGGAGTCTGTGGAGACAAAGAACTTTGTCCTTGGAGGCAAAGAGGGGAATGTATGAGAGTATAGTTTTACCAACGCTCTTATATGGGTGTGAAGCGTGGGTGATGAATGTTGCAGCGAGGAGAAGGCTGGAGGCAGTGGAGATGTCATGTCTGAGGGCAATGTGTGGTGTGAATATAATGCAGAGAATTCGTAGTTTGGAAGTTAGGAGGAGGTGCGGGATTACCAAAATTGTTGTCCAGAGGGCTGAGGAAGGGTTGTTGAGGTGGTTCGGACATGTAGAGAGAATGGAGCGAAACAGAATGACTTCAAGAGTGTATCAGTCTGTAGTGGAAGGAAGGCGGGGTAGGGGTCGGCCTAGGAAGGGTTGGAGGGAGGGGGTAAAGGAGGTTTTGTGTGCGAGGGGCTTGGACTTCCAGCAGGCATGCTTGAGCGTGTTTGATAGGAGTGAATGGAGACAAATGGTTTTTAATACTTGACGTGCTGTTGGAGTGTGAGCAAAGTAACATTTATGAAGGGATTCAGGGAAACCGGCAGGCCGGACTTGAGTCCTGGAGATGGGAAGTACAGTGCCTGCACTCTGAAGGAGGGGTGTTAATGTTGCAGTTTAAAAACTGTAGTGTAAAGCACCCTTCTGGCAAGACAGTGATGGAGTGAATGATGGTGAAAGTTTTTCTTTTTCGGGCCACCCTGCCTTGGTGGGAATCGGCCGGTGTGATAATAAAAAAAAATAAGGGTATATTACAGCATTTCATATCTTCATTCAGCCCCAAAAACACAGTTTGTAAGTCTTTGACATTTAGTAAAATATCTGCCTCTTACCCCCACACAAATATAAAAATATTTGGGATATTTAAAAAATCTCATCATCAGCATGTAAAAAATTTATTTATTTATGTTTGTTGGAAAAAATACTTTCAAAAGATATCAGATTTTGTTCGGATTTTTAACCTCGCAGGGTTAGCCACCCAGGATAACCCATGAAAGCCAGTGCGTGACCGAGGTACCTACTTACTGCTAGGTGAACAGGACAGCAGGAGTAAAGAAACATACCCAGTGTTTCCACCCCAGCCTGGAATCGAACCTGGGCGCTCAGCATGTTAGTTACCGTTTTGTCCAGGGCACTTGTCACTAACCCACTTGGCCTGTGTGTGTGTGCTAATACAAGATAGTTTGTTAGAGTAATAGATTGCAGTACCACCCCCAATTTGGTATGGTCTGCAGTTGTGGATTGCTGTGTATCCTGGTAGTGGGTAGATATCAATTGTGTCCTGCTTAAGCCAGGTCTCAGTAAGAATAATGCAGAAGGGTGTCTTTAGTGACTCAAGGAGTGCCAGGAGGTCATCATAGTGTTTGCTTAAGGACCTGATGTTGTAGTTAAGAACTAATAGACTTTGAGCAGTGTTCAGGATAGTGCTGGCTTGTGATGCTGTGTAATAAAGGCAGTTACTTTCCAATAAGTTTTGATTGGGTGTTAGATTATGGAGGTTTAGATCAGGGTCAATGTGATCATTCATCTTTTAGGTTTAAATAGTGGTTGTTTATATCCTGTATTATGTGGTGAGTTCTAATACTGATTTCTGTAGTGGTGGGAGGTTTGGATAAGTATACCTCTATGTATTGAGCTAGAATGAGCTAAAGTACAACTAGGTATACTTAGTTTAGGTGTTGTCTATGTATTGAGCTAGAATGAGCTAAAGTACAACTAGGTATAAACTTATAATATAAAAATACAATTTAAAATGGTGCTTGCAATTGCACTAGGGCCTGATATAGGTTGTTAACAAGATCAAGAGTATAACTAGATTTAAATTTACAAAATAAAATTCACGAATTAAAGTACCAAAAGAATAATAAGTAAAAAATAACAATGGCAATGACTTGGTTATAATATGATAGTAAGATGGTAGACAGGTACACAGGTACACAGGTACACAGGTACAAAGGATAATATAAAGGTTGGAGTTGAATATACAAACTTGAAAATTTGGCAACAAAATGTTCTGAAAAGTATAAAATAATGATTAATTTACAAAAGTAAAATTGACTGGTAGTAAATATGGTGTTTAATAAAATTTTGGTAAGTAATAATGATTACAAAGAACATTAATTAGCAAAAAAAAAAAAAAGTGAAAAAGTAATGTTTATTTCAAGTATTAAATTTTAAGAACATTTATTTGGATTCAGTATCGCACTGGTAGTTATACTAGAGGTTATTTGGCAGTACAAGGTATTTAAGAGTACTCTAAGATAGTAAATGTGGTATTAAAACAGGTTATGGTAATTAGACAAGTAATGGTAATTAAATGATGTCAAAAATGTTAAGAGTAAATTGTACTGATAGTAAAAATGGTAATTAATTATTAATTTTAGTAAGTAATATCAGTTAATAGTAGTTAAAAAAATATGAGGTAGTAATATGGACAAAGAAAGCATCAATTCAGCTAATATTTAAGCAAACAATAGTAAATAAGAAAATTACATAAGGTGACATGCTTACTAGTAAATCCACATTCGCTGCCTGACCATGGTAGAGTGCCATTGTGCTCTGCACCCCTCTGCTGTTTGTAGGCGAGCTCCCTTGTCAGTTACCTAGCTGCAGTGGTGTGAAGTAGTGCTGTTACACCTCTGCTAACAACAAAGGTGAACTGTGATTGTCAAGATGGCGGTTAGTCTGAGATGGCGGATAAATACTGTAGGCATTGAGCTACTTAAAGGAACGATAATGTCTAGTTCTGCACAAGTTTTATTGCCAAAGATCATCCGGGAGACATATGACATACAAGATAGTGACTTGTATAGTGTAGCATTGAATGGAGGCCAAAGAATTTTCGTCAAACTGCTATCGACTACGGTTTATGAATCCTTAGTCACCAGGTTTCAGGACGTAAGTCTTAGCGTCACACCAGCTGTCAGTGTAAAAATGATAGATTTTTACGGCATTATATGTGGATCAAGTTACGCAACGTTCCCTTTGAGGCGGAAGAGGCGGATATAAGGAAAGTTTTTGAGACGTATGGGATGGTGCATTATGCTCAACGTGGTACGTGGGCGGCAGGAGCCTATGCTGCTTTTCCAGAGGGTTCTTTCAACCTCAAAATGACTATGAGGGACCCAATACCGTCCTATGTGTATCTACAAGATTTCAGGATGCAGGTAATGGTAATGTACCCAGGACAACGACGTACATACCGCCTATGTGGTGAGTATGATCACATAGCGGCGACCTGTGAAGACGTGTGCCTGGACCTGTGGTGGACGTCTCAGTCCCTGCTTCAAAGGTGGCAGGTGAGTAACAAACATCGGATGGAGGGTGTGGTGTTTTGTGGAGCGAGATAGTGGATCGGGCACACAGGACTGGCTGTGAGTTGGAGTCCAGCCCCCAGCTGCCTGATCAGGTGTCGTCTCCTGTGGATAAGGAGGAGCAGCAATTACAGGAGAAGGTTCTTGAGATTGAGGAGGAATTGGTGGAGGTGTTGAAGACTTAGTCACCGCCAGAGAGGGATGTCACATCTGTGCGTGGTGTCATCGGAGAGTCGTTGCTTCCGACATGATAATTTGGGATGTGGGGATGTGATGGTGGTTTGGAGTCGTCCGTTGAATCATTAAACCATTCTCAGGTGGAGGTGGAGGTTCATCGAGAGGCAACATCTGACCAAGACATGTGTAACATGACTGTCGTGAGAAAAAGGGTGGCTACATCAGATTCTGATGACGTTCTTATGCGTGCACAAAGGCCTGGGAAACCGACTGAGGTGAAGTGTGAAGGTAGTGGTGTAGGTGGTGGTAGCCATGATAGGAGGCACCGGAAGAAGGGGGGAGGGAAAGAGAGCACTCTGAAGGTGTCAAACTTAAATTCAAGCTCTGGAGTTGTAAAGAGTAATGAGAGGAAGTAGGGGTGGAAACTTTAATAGGCCTTAGGTGTATGTCTGTAAAAGTTAATGGGTTATGTAGCGGTATGAAGAGAGATTGGTTTCGTAATTTCCTGAATAAATCTAGAGTGGATGTTGTGTTCCTGCAGGAACACAATTTTAAAGAGGGTAGGGTGTTGGAGGTGGCAGGATTTCGAGTAGTTACCCTGCCATCTCCCTGTCTAAAAGGTGGTGTGGGGAATTTTAATAAGGGATTCAAGCCCATTTGTTTTGCAGAGAAGCGAGGGAGGAGGGGGAGGGAGGGTGTTGTGTGTGGATAGGTGGTGGATGGGTAAGTGTGTGTCTTTTGTGAGTGTGTATGCACGGGCAGAAAATAACATAAAGGTAAAGAATGATTTTGTGTGTGAGGATCTTGTGTTTTTCTTAAGTGCACTGCCAGAGGTGGCAATAGTTGGTGGGGACTGGAATAGTGCAATCAGGGTGGCTGATGTGGACCCAAAAGGGGCTGGATATATGTCTGTGGCTCTTAGGGATTTATTAAGGGATGTTAGGTTACGTGAAGCCTTTGGGGGGGCTGTGTGGGAGACTGAATATACGTTTGTTAGGAGTGGATATGTTACGAGACTAGATAGAGTGTACCTTTCTCAGGGAGTGGATGTGAAATCTTTCAGTACTGTTGAGGCTACAATGTCAGATCATAGGGCAGTGGTGGTGGAGGTTGGGTGTGGGATGCTCGCGGACATATATAGGAGTTATTGGAAATTAAATATAAGTGTGTTAGGTGGTGAGGAGGGGTTGGAGGGGTTTTCAGTCCTATGGAGGGAGCTTAGTGTGGAAGAACAGGGAGTGGATGACATTGTGACATGGTGAGATAATGTTGCAAAGGAAAGGATTAGAAAGTTTTATGTGAGAGAAGGAAAATGTATTAATAATTTAAAATATAGACTGGCTAACTATTTAGAGGATATGTTAAGAGGTTGCTATGAGCAGGGGGTAGGTGGGAATAATTTTCTTATGGATGAAATAGCTGAAATAAAGGGGAGGTTGAGGGTGTTGCAAAATGAAAGGTTTCAAGCTGTAAGGGTGCAGGCAGGGGTGAAAGAAGTGCTTTGGGGCGACAAGCCGTCAGCGTGTTTTGCAGCATCAAAAGCAAAGGCAGGCAGTGACATCTATCCCATGTTTAGAGGTAACGGAGATGTTTGGGAATTATAGAACAGGGCAGGAGATACGAACCACGAAGGGGATGTGTGCGTATGCGGAGGCTTGGTACGAGAAGTACTGGAACAGTGGGGGGTGGGTGACATGGTGTTGGACAAGGTGTGTGCATATGTGAAGTATAATTTAGGAAATAGTGATAGAAAGGCTTTAGGTGGGACTGCAGAGGAAATAGAGAATGCGTTAAGGGGAATGAGGAAGGGGAAAGCTCTGGGTATTGACTGTCTCCCGGTAGAATTTTATCTACAACATTGGACTTTAATAAGGGCATTTATAGTTAGGTTATTTAATCGTATGAAGGAGTAGGGTAAGTTGGGGGAGAAGCAGGTAACAGCAGTTGTAGTGTTGGTCCCGAAGGTCAAGGGACAGCCCACCCTTCGGGAATACCGAGCCATATCGCTGATGTGTGCAGACTATAAGGTGTTTGCAAAAATTTTAGGCAATAGGTTCAAATGTGTTGTGGGGAGGGTGGTGTCAAAATTCAGTTTGGGTTGCCGGGGAAGTCGATGATTGAAGGACATGGGATACTGAGAAGTTTTGTGGAAGCTAAGGATGGGGGTGGAGGGGTGGCTTTGTTGGCTCTAGATTGGCAGGGAGCATATGATAGAGTGGAAAGGGGAGCTTTGCAGGTTATACTTAGGAGACAGAGTTTTGGGGAGGAAATAGTCGAGTGGATAAATATGTTGTACAAGGGGCGAAAATGAGGATACAGATTAATGGATGTATGGGGAGGGAAATTGCAATGGGTAGAGGCCTTAGACAGGGATGTCCCATGTCCCAGATATTGTTTGCATGTTTCCAGGACCCCTTTTATAGAATGGTTGACCGCAGTTTATGTAAGTCATGTGAGGTAAGTGTGGGTGGTGGGAGGGCCGAGGGCCTGGCCGGGTTTAATTGAATATGTTGACGACACCACTTTTCTCATTCGTGAAGGGATGTCAATGGGAGTGTTGGACGAGGTTGTGCAATTATTTGGAAGTGCCATGGGTATGCGGGTAAATAGTCCGAAGTCAAGGTGCATGGGGTTGGGTTCTTGGGTGGGATATGTAATGTTGTTATCTACGTGTTCCGAGACCCCAGCACCTAACTCTTATACAGTGTGTGATAGTCGTAAACATTTTATTGTATAGTAAGATTTGGCATGTTGCAGTTGCAGGGATTCTAAGACGGGTGTACAATTATTTGTGGGGTTTACATTGTGATTGTTTACGGAGGGAAGTTGTAATGTTACCTGTAAGTCAGGGTGGGCAGGGATTGCTGGATTTGAGACAGTGCTAAATGTGTGTTTATTAAATGGAAAGTGTTGCATGAGGGTGTGAACGCAGGGCAGTTGGGAAGGATACACGACAGGATGGGTATGTGGTATCGAGGAATGGAGCTGAGGGAATGCGAAATCGTTTTGAGGGCTGTGATGTTGGTTAGGGAACTGAGAAAGGTTCGTATAAGGGTTTTGTGTAGGTTACTTGTAGGTAGGTGCGTTGTCCCAGTTGAGGGTTTGATTTCCATGTAATTTAGTAAAATGAAGTTAAACCCTCAGGCGCGTGAGGTGATGTTTCGTTTTCTGCATGGGATCCTTCCGTCTGGTGAAATACTACAAAACAGACAGGTTGTAGAGGGTGGGGGGTGTGGTATCTGTGGAGGGGATGAGACAGCATTCCATGTAGTTTACTTTTGTGAAGGGCTAGAGGAGGTTAGGTGCTGGTTAAGTAGGTTGGTACAGAGGGTGGGTGGCCGTGGGGTGTTGGTTTTGCGTGCTTTAAGTCTTGATATGGGTGGGTTAGACGAGGGTGTCATAAGAGCTTTAGATTATATCATGGTAGATTATATATATATATATGTCGTGGGTGATGAGGGGGGAGAGGGGATAGCGAAGAAAAGGAAGGTTCTTGCGGTAATGTTCTATCGTATGATGTGTAGTAACAGATTTTTATGGGAGGAGGTGGGATCAGGCTTTCTCAGAGGGGTATAGAATGCTAATGTTAGGGATTCTCGTAAATCTGTGATTGATGAGTGAGTGAGTGAAGGGGTTTTCATAGGTTGGAGGGAGTCAGGGGGTCACAGCGGGCTCGCCTCCTTGGGGGGGTCGTGAGTGTTGTGAATATGGGTTTGGAATGGTTTCCTGGTTTTCATTGAGACTTTATGGCATCCAAGTGTGGATGTAGAGCTCAAGGTCTCCTTATGATAGATATAACACTTTTCAGAATGTAGGTATAATATAGTAGATTTTTTTATGTATTATTTTGATGACTTGTATGACACTATTCTTGAGTAATAAGTTTTTTGCAACATGAAGTGTGTTATAGTTTGTATTTATGTTACGTGCTGGGTTTTTGCATGATGAGATATACTTATATACTGTTTTTCTGTGTGCATACAGTGCATCTGATTAATGTGATTTTGTGAAACTTTTTGTGTGTATGTGTGTGTGTGTGTATGTATATATATATCCCTTTCTATTGTATTGAGCCTTTGTCATGGGTCAGACGTTATGTAATACTTTATATATGTATGATTCGATTCTTTTTAAAGTTTATAATTATGGTCTGTACCCTGATACCGGTTTGGTGTCATTGCTAAGTTCTTGATGTTAAGTTTTAGTCTGTATGGTATACAGATATAGCTAGACAGTTTAGTGACGTAGTCCATTTGTGTAAGAGATTTTGTATATGGGTTTATTGTAACAGTATTGCGCTTCAGTTTTTGAGTTCTAAGCTGTATTCTTTTTCTGTTTATTCGTATGTTGGTATTCTTTTTCTGTTTATTCGTATGTTGGTATATGTAAAGCTGTATTGTTAGGGATACATATGTAGATGTTCTAGTAAGATTATGATGTTAGGTTTTGGTTTTTTGATTAATGTGAAGGATGGGATTTAACTGATATAACTTCTTTGTATATTTTATGTTCTAGTGTATTGAGCCTTTGTCAGATGTCATGTTATATGTACAATTTATATATATGTAAGGTTTTGCATCAATGAATGTGTATATATGTCAATTCACGACCCTATGAAAGTAATTCTTTTTTTAGCTATGTTCTTGCGGTAAGTTCTTATTGTATGTTTTGCAGCAATATCTTGTGAGCATATAAGTGCAATCTGTTTGTTAGTTAATTTGATTGAGATCCATACTGTTTCTTTATTTTTATGTTGAACTGTATTGGTTTTAAATAAAATATAAAAAAAAGTAAAATCACATAATGAGGTAGTTGATTATTTAATTACTTAGAGATTGTACTGTGAAATTTGAACAATAATGGAGCAAAACATACACTACACTAAGTAGGCTTTTAGGTTGGACATTGTTTAGTTATTCTCTGTAAGATTAGTATCCCTGAAAAATCGTGATAGATCATTCTCGTTCGTGATTGTGTACAGTTGACCTACATTTGTTTTCCTAACTAGAATTTTCCCATCCCGTGTGAAGCATTGGTGTATTGTGTCATTGTTCTCCAGCTTAAGTTGTCTGACTCTATACAGGAGGTTCTGGCGTTTTTTGGTAAGACACTCGTTTATGTATACCCCTTTCTTTACTTTAATAGATGCAATTATTAAGTCTTTTTTCCTGTCATGTGAGTGGAATCTAAGCATAACACTTTTTCTACCATGGGATCCTAGCAACCTGGCTTCCTTTATTTCTGACTCTGGTACTGTAACTTTTGTTTGGTCCTTTATGATCTGGAGAGTAATTTCTTTACTATTCATTTGGTTCATATCACTGGGAAAAAGTGAACTGTTAACTATTACTGCGTCCGATAGTTTATCTTGCTCAGTTTTATCTTTTTGGAGAGCAAAGTAATCACTAAACTGTTTATCTAAGTTGTTCTTCCATTCTTTTACTGCTTCTTCAACCTTTGTATTAAGAGATTTTATTTGTTCTGTATGGCTATCTATGACTGTTTGGATGGTTTTGCAATAGTTAGTCATTCCTGGTGTTGATAACTTTTGTTCAAGACTGAGGATTTTGTTCTCGAGTTGTCATCCTGGTGTCTTGTTTTGTTAGCGTCTCTCGAAGATTCATATTTTCAATAACTAAGGTGGAGATGCATGACTTTAAGGTATCTGGATCATTGGTCATACCTGAGAGACTACTTGGTAGGTTGAATCCGGGGAAGAGAGGGGTGGATGGGCTGGGGGCAGCCATGTTTGTTGTTATTGTTGTGGTGTGGCCTTGAGCTGTGGTGAGAGGCGTGGTAGCTGGGCCGGCGTCCTCCTGGCTACACTTGTTGAATAGTTGATTTTTCGGTGTGAGGTACATACTGGTAACCCCCTATAAAAATTTTCATAAGTAGGTCGATAAATCTGACTGAGTACAAATTCTGGCCACAAAATAAAGCGAAGCACCAACGTCAAAGACCTGGGAGTGATCATGTCGGAGGATCTCACCTTCAAGGACCATAACATTGTATAAATTGCATCTGCTAGAAAAATGACAGGATGGATAATGAGAACCTTCAAAACTAGGGAGGCCAAGCCCATGATGACACTCTTCAGGTCACTTGTTCTATCTAGGCTGGAGTATTGCTGCGCACTAACGGCACCTTTCAAGGCAGGTGAAATTGCCGACCTAGAGAATGTACAGAGAACTTTCATGGCACGCATAACGGAGATAAAACACCTCAATTACTGGGAGCGCTTGAGGTTCCTAAACCTGTATTCTCTGGAACGCAGGAGGGAGAGATACATGATTATATACACCTGGAAAATCCTAGAGGGACTAGTACCGAACTTGCACATGAAAATCACTCACTACGATAGCAAAAGACTTGGCAGACGATGCACCATCCCCCCAATGAAAAGCAGGGGTGTCACTAGCATGTTAAGAGACCATACAATAAGTGTCAGGGGCTCGAGACTGTTCAACTGCCTTCCAGCACACATAAGGGGGATTACCAACAGACCCCTGGCAGTCTTCAAGCTGGCACTGGACAAGCACCTAAAGTCAGTTCCTGATCAGCCGGGCTGTGGCTCATACATTGGTTTGCGTGCAGCCAGCAGCAACAGCCTGGTTGATCAGGCTCTGATCCACCAGGAGGCCTGGTCACAGACCGGGCCGCGGGGGCGTTGACCCCCGGAACTCTCTCCAGGTAAACTCCAGGTATGTATCACGTTCAGGGATTCATGAGCCATACAGGTACAGCAGAGTGTCATGGACGATTGAACGTCTGGTGAAAGTAGTTTGTGTTTTAGCACTAGAAAACTTTAACCCATGAGTAGTGGCCCAGTGGGAAACACTGTTGACAGCATTCTGGAGTGACGCTGCTACTGGGTGAGTCAGCACCTGCACAAACTATAGCAAAGTCATCAACATATTCAAATTCAATTCAAATTCAAAGTTTATTCTCTATAAAGATTACAATGTTGAATTTACAGAATTTGGTTGTTGTGTGGTTTACATGTAGTTAAATAATGATTACAGAGTGTACCACTAGAACGCCTAGCATGGCTAGGCATTTCGGGCTGACTTAGTTTAATTCTTTTTTTTTTTTTTAAATATTACAAATTATGAGGTAAGTTGGTATTATGGCTAAGTGACTAAATACTAGTTTGTGAGTTTAGCAATGTGAATGCTTTTGTTTTGGCACAGTACATAGTTTCAGTATTGGAGTATCATAGGATTCATTATTTTAAGATTGAGATTAATATTTCTGTTTATGGTCAAATGGGTGAGTGAGTGTAAGTGTGAACCACCAGGTGGTATTCGTGTAGTTAGTTGATGGGGTGTATCAGGGAGATAAGATGTTTTCTAATGGTAGTTTTGAAGGTGATGAATGTGTCTGCAGTTCTAGAGTTCTCAGGTAGGGTGTTCCAGATTTTAGGGCCTTTGACATACATTGAATTTTTGTAAAGGTTTAGTCGGACACGGGAAATGTCGTAGAGATATTTGTGTCTGGTGTTATGCCTGTGGCTTCTGTCACTACTATCAAGAAAGCGTTTTAGGTCAAGGTTGATATTGGAGTTTAAGGTCCTATAGATGTAGATTGCACAGTAGTAAGTGTGGATGTACTGAACAGGGAGCAAGTTTAGATCTATGAAGAGTGGGGGGGTGTGTTGCCAGGTATGGGATTTAGTGATTATTCTTACTTCGGCTTATTGTTGGGTTATTATTGGCTTTAGGTGTGTTGCTGCAGTTGATCCCCAAGCACAAATAGCATAGGTGAGGTATGGATAAATAAGTGAGTGGTATAGTGTGAGAAGGGCATTTTGCGGCACGTAGTATCGTATCTTGGAGAGGATCCCAACCGTTTTGGATACTTTTTTGGTTATGTGTTGGATATGGGTGCTGAAATTCAGGTTGTTGTCAAGGTATAGGCCTAGGAATTTGCCCTCATTATGTCTGGTAATTAGAGTGTTGTCGATCTTAATGTTAATTTGTGCATCTCCTGCTCTGCTACCAAACATAATATACAGGAAGGCCCCGCTTTACGGCGTTTCACTCTACGGCATTCCGCTAATAAAGGACATTTCAAATTATGACCAAAACTCGCTATACGGCTCCCCCCACCTGACTTTCTAATAAGGTCACCGTGCCCCACCCTATTTGTTTACATTCTCCATGAGCTCAGTAAGCACTAAGTCTCTCCATTTTGTCTGGAAACTCCAAAATTTCAAATGTTTTTAAAAGTTATTTCATATTTTATATACTCTGATAATTATACTTATGTATACCTGTACCTAAATAAACTTACATACTGTGCTGGCATGCAGGTACACATTAAAATTGTTAAGTGTCTTATGTCTCCAGACGTCATATTAGTAATGATAATAATAATCATCGAGTCATTTAAATGTCGTATATTACGTTAATATACACATTTTCATTAATCCATCTATGATATTTTTTCAAAATTATATAATAAACACGATGCATAACATATAAATAAGATAAATACACCCCACAGTAGAATAAATAAACATAAATGTGAGATGTGGTAGCAGACGACTTGCACAAGTGACGCCATATTAGAAATGATAATAATAATAATAACAATACTCACCGAGTCTCATTAAATGTCGTATATTACGTTAATATACACATTTTCATTAATCCATCCATGATAGTTTTTTCAAAATCATATAAACACGATACATAACATAAAAAGATGATAAATACACCCCACAATAGAATAAATAAACATAAATATAAGATGTGGGAGCCACATAACTTGTACAAGTGACGGCAAGAATAACATTTTCTCTAATCTAATATAAGAGAAAATGTGTTACTGGGGGTAACTGTAGAAAATTATTCCTTTCGTATGTATGTAAGTAAGTTTATTCAGGTATACACAAATACAGTTACATAGATTATCATACATAACAACATATGTGTAGAGAACCTAGGATAACCCAAAAAAGTCAGAGTGACTTATTTCCATTCCCTTCACTCAGAGCTTCATTTCTTCTCAAAATGATGTTACATGAGAATGGGAGTGTTCTTCTTTATTAATTCTACCATATCAATGTAGAGACAACCTGTACACAATGTAACTTGTACACAAACCAGACGTGTACACTTCGTTTGTTTACAAAACTTACGTTCGCCTGGTTTGTTTACATAACTCTGTGCCTGTCCCCTCTCATGTACTCATTCTTTCTCTCTCTCATTTATTCGTTTTATCTCATTTACTTACTCCTGACCCTACATTAAGACAACAAATATTTTAAGGTAAGTAATGAGTGAACTGTATATACATTTTATCGCTCTGGGATGCTTAAATATCATAGAATATATGTGTGGGTGGGTTGGCCTGGTATGGTAGCCCGGCTGACTACCATACATACCACACTTGATTTTTTACAATAAATACTACTCATCTCACCCTATATTTTAAGGTAAGTAATGAGTGAACTGTATATACATTTTATCGCTCTGGGATGCTTAAATATCATAGAATAGTATGTGTGGGTGGGGTGGCCTGGTAAGGTAGCCTGGCTGATTACCATACATACCACATTTGATTTCTTACAATAAATACTGCTTGTCTCACCCTAGATTAAGACTATAAATATTTTAAGGTAAGTAATGAGTGCACTGTGTGTATTGTACTTTTTTCTTGTTTTTTTGATGCCTGGTTCTATTGCTAACTTAATATATGTTAGTGTAAACTTGTTATCTAGTGTTTGTATGCATTTATAAGTGGAAAAAAAGGGTGTTCCACTTTACGGCGGTTTTCGCTTGACGGCGGTAGCCTGGAACCTAACCTGCCGTATAAGTGGGGCCCTGCTGTACTAGGTTTTGTCAGTGTTAAGCGTAAGTTTATTGGCTGTCATCCAAGTCGATATTTTGATCAGCTCCTCGTTAACAATGGTGTTGAGGGTTGCAAGATTAGGGTGAGAGATGACATAAGTCGTGTTGTCAGCAAAGAGAATGGGTTTCAGGTGTTGGGATACGTTTGGAAGATCATTGATGTATATGAGGAAGAGCAGGGAACCAAGGACACTTCCATGCGGAACTCCAGTATCAAGTGGCCGTGTTGTTGATGCTGTGTCTTTAATGGTGACATACTGATACCTATTAGTAAGGTAAGATTTGAAATAAGCAAGGGCATGGCCTCTTATACCGTAATGGTCAAGTTTGTGGAGTAGGATGTTGTGGTCTACTGTGTCAAAAGCTTTTCTTAGGTCAATAAAAATTCCTAGTGGATATTCCTTATTTTCCAATGCTGTGTAAAGCAGATCTAGCATTTTTATGATTGCATCATTAGTGCTCTTATTTTTCCTGAATCCAAATTGGCAGGGGTTGAGTATGTTTTGTGTTGTTATAAATGAATATAGTCTCCTGTGCACGAGTTTCTCAAAGATTTTGGATAGCAATGGTAAGTTTGATATTGGCCTATAGTTGTTTAAGTCTGTAGGGTCACCACCTTTATGTATTGGTGTAACCCTTGCCATCTTAAGTAGTTTCGGGAAGGTGCTAGTTTCTAGTGACTTGTTAAAAAGTAATGAAATAGCATGTGAAAGGATATGGGCCTCTCGCTTGTAGAGTAATGGTGGGACATTAGACAGATTCCCTGAGTTGTTTTTAAGTGACTTTATAATCTTGGTGACTTCCGAGGGCTCAGTTGGTGCAAGATAGAAGGAATTTGGGAAATTCCCATCTAGGTAGTCCCCGGCATGGGCATTGGTATGTGGGATTTTATTGGCGAGATTAGATCCTATGGTTGAGAAGAAGTCGTTTATCTTGTTAGCTGTGTCAGTGGGATGTAGTGGTGTTTCATTAGGTTTAGTTAGGACAATATTCTTGTTTTTTTTCAGTTTGTGGGTCCCTAGAATCTGAGAGAGTGTTTTCCAGGTCTTTTTTATATCTCCTCTAGTGTCTGTGAATCTACTGGAGTATTATAGTTGTTTGGCTTTCTTTATTACTTTGGTGAGAACTGATGAATAGTGTTTAAGAATATCTTTGTGTATTAAACCCTGTCTATATTGCTTTTCATATTGGTGTTTCTTGTCAGTGGATTTCAGAATGGTACTGGTTAGGCATGGGCAACCAAGCTGTTCGTTTGTGATCTGTTTCGTTTTTATAGGACAATGTTTGTTGTATAGTCTAAGTAATTTGTTAAGAAAAATGTCTGTCCAGTCATCAATACCATTGGCCTTGGAGAATTCTGTAGGCCAGTCAACAATCTCTAGGTCAGCTGTGAACTTCCTTATTGAGGCCTCGTCATGGAGTCTAAATGAGACTTTGTTGAATTCAAGTGGTGGTTTACTAATGTTTGTCAGGAGGAAGGTAGGGTAGTGGTCTGTAGTGCTATCTATGATTATCCCTGATTTAAGGGGGGCTAGTATATTAGTCCATATGTGGTCTATTATGGTTGCACTTGTCTCAGTGAGCCTGGTTGGTTTAGTTATTGTTGGTACTAGGGAGGATAGAAGTAAGACAGGGAAACATGCACCAACAGGGAATACAGTCACAGAAACCCAAGGCAAACGGAAACCAAGCCTGTGCACATACTATGCACTTGGTATCTGCTGGCATGGGAAATCTAGAAAAACAGATGGGACGTGCAACTATGACCACCCTAGGAAATGCCATGCCCATATGACAACAGGAAAATGCAAACTCCCTTCCTGTAAGCTTTTTCACCCTGAACTGTGTACCTCTTCAGTACAGGAAAGACTGTGCTATAACTTAAATTGCCAGGCATACCATCTAAAGGGGACAAAAAGATACAAAACATCCAGGCCATGGGAAAACCTGGGTAGCCACAGCCACTCAAGAGGGAGAGGTTTTTTAGTGCCAGGAAGGAAAAAAAACTGGCAGGAAATGGCAGAAATCGTACACCAAATCCAGTCATTCCTGGAGTGGAACCACAGTCGATGGCCTCCACTCCAAACCAACAGATACAGATACTAATGCCGGAAAAAAAATCCCCCCCAGTACCAACAATACCACCAGTCCGATAACATTCTTCTTTGCAAATATACAGGGTCTAAAGCCAGCAACAAACAACAAAATACCTTTCATCCGTGGACTGCTTGCAGAGGCAAAGGCAATGTTCGCGGCTTTCACTGAGACCCACATAAAGGATCACTTGGACAACGAAATATGGATCCCAGGTTACAACCTATACAGATGTGACAGAGTGAACAGGCAAAAGGGGGGGGTTGGCCTGTACATTGCAGAGTCACTTGTTTGCACAAAACTGCTAAATGCCTCAAATGATGTAGTGGAAGTTTTAGCAGTAAAGGTCGAGACCCAAAACCTAGTCATTGTGATAGTCTACAAGCCTCCGGATGCAACATCCCAGCAATTCCAGGAACAGCTGTTAAAAATTGACCACTGTCTGGAAAACCTTCCAGCTCCTGCACCCAACATCTTGCTCCTGGGGGATTTCAACTTAAGGCACCTAAAATGGAGGAATATAGCAAATAATATTGTTGCAGAAATAACACCAGGAGGCAGCTCTGATGAAAACTCACACTCACGCGAGCTTTTAAATCTCTGCACAAAATTCAATTTAAACCAGCAAATAATAGAGCCTACTAGACTGGAGAATACACTAGACCTCATCTTCACTAACAATGATGATCTGATAAGAAATATCACCATATCAAAAACAATATACTCAGATCACAACATAATTGAGGTTCAGTCATGTATGCGCGGAGCCCCAGACCGACATAAGGAGATTAGTCACGAGGGAGCATTCACCAAATTCAACTTCAATAACAAAAACATAAAGTGGGACCAAGTAAACCAAGTCCTAACCGATATAAGCTGGGAAGATATACTAAGCAACACAGACCCCAACTTATGCCTAGAACAGATTAACTCGGTAGCACTCGATGTATGCACAAGGCTTATTCCTCTAAGAAAAAGGAGGAGTAGATGTAAAACAGAAAGAGACAGGCGCTCCCTTTACAGGCGACGGAAAAGAATAACAGAGCGGCTAAAAGATGTCAATATATCTGAAATGCGTAGGGAGACACTGGTCAGAGAAATAGCAAGCATCGAACTTAAGCTAAAAGAATCCTTTAGGAGTCAGGAATCGCGGGAAGAACTATAAGCCATAAATGAAATCGAAAGAAACCCAAAGTATTTCTTCTCCTATGCCAAATCAAAATCGAGAACAACGTCCAGTATTGGGCCCCTACTTAAACAAGATGGGTCCTACACAGATGACAACAAGGAAATGAGTGAGCTACTCAAGTCCCAATATGACTCAGTTTTTAGCAAGCCGCTAACCAGACTGAGAGTCGAAGATCAAAATGAATTTTTTATGAGAGAGCCACAAAATTTGATTAACACAAGCCTTTCCGATGTTATCCTGATGCCAAATGACTTCGAACAGGCGATAAATGACATGCCCATGCACTCTGCCCCAGGGCCAGACTCATGGAACTCTGTGTTCATCAAGAACTGCAAGAAGCCCCTATCACGAGCCTTTTCCATCCTATTGAGAGGGAGCATGGACACGGGGGTCGTCCCACAGTTACTAAAAACAACAGACATAGCCCCACTCCACAAAGGGGGCAGTAAAGCAACAGCAAAGAACTACAGACCAATAGCACTAACATCCCATATCATAAAAATCTTTGAAAGGGTCCTAAGAAGCAAGATCACCACGCATCTAGAAACCCATCAGTTACACAACCCAGGGCAACATGGGTTTAGAACAGGTCGCTCCTGTCTGTCTCAACTATTGGACCACTACGACAAGGTCCTAAATGCACTAGAAGACAAAAAGAATGCAGATGTAATATATACAGACTTTGCAAAAGCCTTCGACAAGTGTGACCATGGCGTAATAGCGCACAAAATGCGTGCTAAAGGAATAACAGGAAAAGTCGGTCGATGGATCTATAATTTCCTCACTAACAGAACACAGAGAGTAGTCGTCAACAGAGTAAAGTCCGAGGCAGCTACGGTGAAAAGCTCTGTTCCACAAGGCACAGTACTCGCTCCCATCTTGTTCCTCATCCTTATATCCGACATAGACAAGGATGTCAGCCACAGCACCGTGTCTTCCTTTGCAGATGACACCCGAATCTGCATGACAGTGTCTTCCATTGCAGACACTGCAAAGCTCCAGGCAGACATCAACCAAATCTTTCAGTGGGCTGCAGAAAACAATATGAAGTTCAACGATGAGAAATTTCAATTACTCAGATATGGTAAACATGAGGAAATTAAATCTTCATCAGAGTACAAAACAAATTCTGGCCACAAAATAGAGCGAAACACCAACGTCAAAGACCTGGGAGTGATCATGTCGGAGGATCTCACCTTCAAGGACCATAACATTGTATCAATCGCATCTGCTAGAAAAATGACAGGATGGATAATGAGAACCTTCAAAACTAGGGAGGCCAAGCCCATGATGACACTCTTCAGGTCACTTGTTCTATCTAGGCTGGAATATTGCTGCACACTAACAGCACCTTTCAAGGCAGGTGAAATTGCCGACCTAGAAAATGTACAGAGAACTTTCACGGCGCGCATAACGGAGATAAAACACCTCAATTATTGGGAGCGCTTGAGGTTCCTAAACCTGTATTCCCTGGAACGCAGGAGGGAGAGATACATGATTATATACACCTGGAAAATCCTAGAGGGACTAGTACCGAACTTGCACACGAAAATCACCCACTACGAAAGCAAAAGACTTGGCAGACGATGCACCATCCCCCCAATGAAAAGCAGGGGTGTCACTAGCACGTTAAGAGACCATACAATAAGTGTCAGGGGCCCGAGACTGTTCAACTGCCTCCCAGCACACATAAGGGGGATTACCAACAGACCCCTGGCAGTCTTCAAGCTGGCACTGGACAAGCACCTAAAGTCAGTTCCGGATCAGCCGGGCTGTGGCTCATATGTTGGTTTGCGTGCAGCCAGCAGCAACAGCCTGGTTGATCAGGCTCTGATCCACCAGGAGGCCTGGTCTCAGACCGGGCCGCGGGGGCGTTGACCCCCGGAACTCTCTCCAGGTAATGAGAAGTGTGTTGTTCATATTGTTGATGAAATCAGTTACAGGCTGATCATCTAGTAAGCCAAGGTTGATGTTGAAGTCTCCAGCTAAGAAAAGGTGGTGCTTATTCATTTGTCTGTTTGTTATTAGTGACTTTAATTTCTCACTGAAATTTGGGATGTTTGTGTTAGGTATCCGGTAAATGGTACCGATTGTTATAGGTGTCTTAAGGTTTTTCACAGTAAAATTAGCAAAAATGTATTCCCCATATTCATCACTAAAGCAAGTGGCGCTAATACAAGATAATTGGTTAGAGTAATAGATTGCAATACCACCCCCAACTTGGTTTGGTCTGCAGTTGTGAATTGCTGTGTATCCTGGTAGAGGGTAGATATCTGTTGTGTCCTGCTTAAGCCAGGTCTCAGTAAGAATAATGCAGGAGAAGGGTGTCTTTAGTGATTCAAGGAGTGCCAGGAGGTCATCATAGTGTTTGCTTAAGGACCTGATGTTGTAGTTAAGTACTGATAGACTTTTAGCATTGTTTAGGATAGTGCTGGCTTGTGTTGCTGTGTAATAAAGGCAGTTACTTTCCAATAGGTTTTGATTGGGTGTCAGATTATGGAGGTTTAGATCAGGGTCAACGTGATCAATCATCTTCTATGTGATGAATGGTTTGAAAAACCGACAAGTTGAAGATTGAGACACTTATGCAGCATATGGGAATCTTTATTCAGGAAACGTTTCGCCACACAGTGGCTTCATCAGTCCAATACAAAGAGGAAGGCGTAAGGAGAGGAGGAGAATGAGGTAATCAGTCCCTCAACCTGGAGTCGATGTGTTCAGTCCATCAATCTTGTAGAAAGTACAGCATAGGGCCGTAGACGTGGCTTATATACTGTAGTGAGGTGACGTGAAGCAGATGGAGGCGGGGTCATAGTGGTACCATCCACTAGTCGAAGTAGGTCTTCGTCCAAAGGTTGAACAAGTGTTGAAGAATTCTTTGTAACAAGATCCCATGATGCTGCAGTGTCTGACAGTTGTGATGAATGGTTTGAAAAACCGACAAGTTGAAGATTGAGACACTTATGCAGCATATGGGAATCTTTATTCAGGAAACGTTTCGCCACACAGTGGCTTCATCAGTCCAATACAAAGAGGAAGGCGTAAGGAGAGGAGGAGAATGAGGTAATCAGTCCCTCAACCTGGGGTCGATGTGTTCAGTCCATCAATCTTGTAGAAAGTACAGCATAGGGCCGTAGACGTGGCTTATATACTGTAGTGAGGTGACGTGAAGCAGATGGAGGCGGGGTCATAGTGGTACCATCCACTAGTCGAAGTAGGTCTTCGTCCAAAGGTTGAACAAGTGTTGAAGAATTCTTTGTAACAAGATCCCATGATGCTGCAGTGTCTGACAGTTGTGATGAATGGTTTGAAAAACCGACAAGTTGAAGATTGAGACACTTATGCAGCATATGGGAATCTTTATTCAGGAAACGTTTCGCCACACAGTGGCTTCATCAGTCCAATACAAAGAGGAAGGCGTAAGGAGAGGAGGAGAATGAGGTAATCAGTCCCTCAACCTGGAGTCGATGTGTACCACTATGACCCCGCCTCCATCTGCTTCACGTCACCTCACTACAGTATATAAGCCACGTCTACGGCCCTATGCTGTACATTCTACAAGATTGATGGACTGTACACATCGACTCCAGGTTGAGGGACTGATTACCTCATTCTCCTCCTCTCCTTACGCCTTCCTCTTTGTATTGGACTGATGAAGCCACTGTGTGGCGAAACGTTTCCTGAATAAAGATTCCCATATGCTGCATAAGTGTCTCAATCTTCAACTTGTCGGTTTTTCAAACCATTCATCACAACTGTCAGACACTGCAGCATCATGGGATCTTGTTACAAAGAATTCTTCAACACTTGTTCAACCTTTGGACGAAGACCTACTTCGACTAGTGGATGGTACCACTATGACCCCGCCTCCATCTGCTTCACGTCACCTCACTACAGTATATAAGCCACGTCTACGGCCCTATGCTGTACTTTCTACAAGATTGATGGACTGAACACATCGACTCCAGGTTGAGGGACTGATTACCTCATTCTCCTCCTCTCCTTACGCCTTCCTCTTTGTATTGGACTGATGAAGCCACTGTGTGGCGAAACGTTTCCTGAATAAAGATTCCCATATGCTGCATAAGTGTCTTAATCTTCAATCATCTTCTAGGTTTAAATTATGGTTATTTATATCCTGAGTTGTGTGTTGAGTTCTAGTACTGATATCTGTAGTGGTGGGAAGTTTGGATAAGTATATAGCTAGAGTATTTTGGTCATATAGAGTATAGTCACTACTACACATAATGAAGTTGATGTTGTCTATGTGTTGTGCTGGAATGAACTAAAGTACAACTAGGTATAAACTAGTAATATAATACAAATTTAAAATAGAACAAGACTCTCATTTGTAATTGCACTAAGGTCTAATATAATGACTTTTGTGGAGTCTATGTTTTGAGCTAGAATGAGCTATAGTACAACTAGATTTAATCTAATAATATAAAAATACAAATTAAAAATAGCACCAGTCTCTCACTAGTAATTGCACTATGGTCTAGTATAATGAATTTGGTATTGACTATAGTACAACTGTGTTTAATCTAATAATATAAAAAAGGCACAAGACTCAATTGTAATTGCACTAAGGTCTTATATAAGTTGTTTACAAGAATTAGAGTCTAACTAGATTTAAATTGACAGGATAAAATACACAAGTTAAGGTAGCAAAAGAATAGTAATAAAAAAAAATGATAAAAATAAAAATGGCAATGACTTGGTTATAATATGCTAGTAAGATGGTAGACAGGATAATATAAAAGTTGTAGTTGAAAATACTAGTTTAAAAAAGTATAGAATAAAATGGTCAATAAAAGAAGTTTACAATAAGTTTGATCCATATAGTTTAAAGCAAAATTGGGCAATAATAGTGATTTTAGAATAAAATTGGGCAATTGAGTATTTCTTAAAGTGAGGTAGAATTATTGAGGACAAGTTATGGCTAGTTTATAATAAAATCAAATGGAACAGTGATGCGGTAAGTTGTAAAAAAAGGAGATAGATTCTGTAGATATTAAACAAATTAAGACTATGAGGTAGAATGGTCGTTGAATACAACAATGACAATCAAAAGTAGTTGAGGTATTAGAATTTTATGGGGGCACAAATTTATGACAATATAACACTAACTGTGGACTGTGGGTATTATCTGCACTTTACACTGATTCTGTTAGTCCAGCCTCACTTAGGAATGTTTTAAGGTCATGTTCTGTAGAGATGAAGTATCTCTTCCCAATGGGCTGTTTCCTAACTGCGATTTTTCCATCCCTCACAAAGCACTGGTGGATTTTTGGGGCATAGCGTAATTTTCTTAGCCGATAAAGAAGGTTTTGTCTTGTTTTGGTAAGGCACTCATTGACGTAAACATCAGTTTTCATAGAAATAGATGTTTTTAGTAGGTTGTTTCTTTGTAGGCTAGTTTGGAATTTTAACAGCACTGTTTTTTTACCTGCTTGGTAGCCCATCAGTTTGCAATCCTTTAGGTCATCACTACGTATGTTAAGGCGAAGGTGGTCCTTGATAAGCTGCAGGGTGGTCTCCATGCAGGTCTCTTGGGTGACTGTGGGTGGGAGATGTTTGCTGTTAACTACAACAGCGTCAGATAGCTGTTGTTGGTCATTATGGTCTTGGAAGTTGGTTATGACATTGGCAAGTTGTTGGTCCACTCTTGATCTTTCCTCTGTAATGTTGGTAGTAAGTAGGGTGACTTGGTCTTTTAGAGTGTTGATAGTGTCTAGGGACTGGGTGTGGGTGTTGCTTTGTTGTTCCAGAGTGTCTAGTTTATGTTCTAGAGCAGTGATCTTGTTGAGGTAATCTGCATTGCTAGCTTTTAGTTCCTGCATTTCTTGAGTTAGTTTGGTGATCGTTTGGTTCTGAATCGTAAGGAGTTTAGCTATTTCTGGGTCGGTGATCTTCTTGACATCAAATACTGGGAAGGAGTTATCTTGGACTGTGACGGCGGCCATGTTTGTTGTTGTCTGTTGTGGTGGTGCCGGTGGGTGATGAGGGTTGTGTCCTGGCTGGCAGTACCACAGGTTTTCCTCGTGTTTTTACTACTCTCACCTTTGATGTTAGGAGTCCTTAGCTGGTTACTGGATCTTCTTTTATTGCTCTGATCCTTGTCCATTGGCTGTGGCTTCGGGTGAATAATAGGCGATGGGTGAATGTTGTGGAGTATCACTTCAGTGGCAGCAGGGTAGGAGGTGGTAGTACGAGTCCTATTAGTTGGTAATTTGTGAACTTTTGGGTGATTTCTGCAGTTGATTTATATCATTCTGGGTATCCACACATGTTAGTGTTATGTGGGTCTTGATTAGGTCATCACTGGGCTGCTGGGAACCTCAGGTAGAAGTAAAAATAGAGGACAAGGTTCCTGTTGCCGCTGCCGTTGCCGGAAAACAGATGCCAGATCATTTATAGCAAGAAGGAAAAGTGTGGTGCTAAGGACACATCCCTGAGGAACACCTTCAGCTTGGACAAAGTCCAAGCAAAGCAAAGTATTAACCCAAGCATGGAAATGTGTCTCAGATTATAGCAAGTAAGTTTATTCAGGTATACACAAATACAGTTACATAGAATTATCATACATAGCAGCATATGTGTAGAGAACCTAGGATAACCCAAAAAAGTCAGACAGAGTGACTTATTTTCATTGGGGTTCTTACTTATTTCCATTAAGACGTTTGCAAGAAAAAATGGTTGATTGCCTCAGTGACCTAAGGAGTGAGCTTGGGCCAAAATGTTACATCTCAAAGTAATGTCATATGCCTTTCCAAGAGCTAAAAACACTGCTATAATGAGGTATCTAAGGGATAGGGGTATCTCAGTGGATAGTGATCTTGCTTCTTAGAAGCCTTTAAGAGATTTTTATGAAGCTATCAGTCTAATTCTTTGCAATTGCTTTACTGCCACCTTTGTGGAGTTTGGCCCCTCAAGGAAGGTTCCTTGATGTTGGTGAGGGGCTCTTGATTTAGGGAATTGGATCTGTGCTCCAGTTCCCCGAATTAAGCCTGAATGCCTTCCACATCCCCCCCCAGGCGCTGTATAATCCTCCGGGTTTAGCGCTTCCACCTTGATTATTATAATATTATTATTATTATGTGGAGTTTGGCTATGTTTGTTGATTTTAGTGAATGTGGAATGACCCATGTCTATGCTCCCTTTCCATAGAATACATAATCATGGAATTTCTTGAAGTTATTTCACAAACAAATGACAGATTCACAGGTAAGGACCCACTAAGGGTGAGGAGGAAGTGGGGACAGACGAAGAATAGCCAGCAAGAGGCATGTCCATCATGTAGGAAAAGAGCCGGGGCTACACGCAGCTGCTGGGCATTGTAAAGCACTTATAGAAGTGGCAGGCAAGCAGGAGGATAAGCTGGGGTGAGGCAAATGCTTTAAGGTGATTGGTCGATGGTTTCAGAAAGGGCAGCTTCGTGGTGAATGGTTAAGTACATTTATTTCTATTTGGTGGTAGATGAACCATTCTTAACCCTTAAACTGTCCAAACGTAGATCTTCGTTTTTTTTCAACATTTGAAAGTATGTAAAAAAATAATTTTTTTTTTTTACATTTGAAAACGTGTAAAATAACTTTGAACTTTTTTTTTTATGTTTGAAAATATATAAAAAACGTAGATCTACTTTTGGAGCACTACGCATATAAACTTGGACAGTTTAAGGGTTAAGGGATTTGAATCAAAATTTGGAGATATGTGTAATTTATATCTTGTTTGTCTTGTTCAATTCTGTTTTGATAGAGAACATAAGAACATAAGAAAGAAGGTACACTGCAATAGGCCTACTGACCCATGCAGAGCAAGTCCATGCCCTCTTCCCCCCAGATTAGTCCAATGACCCACCCCCTGGATTAGCTCAATGACCCACCCAGTCTGGTCACCTCCACTCAAGGATGGAGCACTGTACCAGACCCAGCAGCACAAGCTAGTCAGGTCCAACTCACACCCACCCACACCCACTCGTGTATTTATCTAACCTATTTTTAAAATGACACAATGTTTTAGCCTGAATAACTGTACTCGGGAGTTTGTTCCACTCATCTACAACTCTATTATCAAACCAGTGCTTTCCTATATCCTTCCTGAATCTGAATTTTTCCAACTTGAAACCATTGCTGTGAGTCCTGTCTTGGCTAGAAATTTTCAGCAAGCTATTTGCATCCCCTTTATTTATTCCTGTTTTCCATTTATACACCTCGATCACATCCCCTTTAATTCTACGCCTTCGTAAAGAATGCAGATTCAGGGCCTCAGTCTATCCTCATAGGGAAGATTTCTGATACATGGGATCATCTTTGTCATCCTCCTCTACGTTTTCCAGAACATTTATATCCATTCTGTAATACGGTGACCAGAACTGAGCAGCATAGTCTAAATGAGGCCTAACCAAGGATATATAGAGTTGAAGAACAACCTGAGGACTTCTATTATTTATACTTCTAGATATGAAGCCAAGAATTCTGTTAGCTTTATTGCAAACACTAATGCACTGTTGTCTTGGTTTTAGATTACTGCTAACCAGAACTCCTAAATCCTTTTCGCAATCAGTAGTATTAAGATCTACATTATTTAGTTTATATATGGCATGGTTATTTAACCGTCCAACATTTAGAACTTTGCATTTGTCAATATTAAACTGCATCTGCCACTTCTCCGACCATTGCATCAGTCTATTCAAAGCATCCTGCAGTGCTCTTGTGTCCTCATTAGGATGAATTCGACGGCCTATTTTGGTGTCATCAGCAAATTTACTTATGTCGCTATTTATTCCCTCATCTATGTCGTTTATGTAAATTGTGAACAGCAACGGGCCCAACACTGACCCCTGAGGAACACCACTTGTGATGTGCCTCCATTCTTATTTCTCCCCATTTTTGCAAACTCTCTGCTGTCTATTTGTCAGCCATGCCTCTACCCAGGAAAAAATTTCTCCTCCTATTCCATGTGCCTTAAGTTTCCTCAATAGCCTCTGGTGTGGAACTCTATCGAAAGCCTTACTGAAGTCCATATACACAATATCATATTCATTACCATGATCTACCTCCTCAAACACCTTAGTGAAAAAAGTTAGTAAATTTGTAAGACAGTAATGGCCCTTTGTAAAACAGTAATCCTGTGATTTGCATTTGTTAGCGGGGATGCTTTGAACATGATGGTTCCATCTTGAAGTCAGTAAACAGTTCTTCAGCATACATTGTATCTTTTTGTGGCAGGGAGATGTAGAATGTTATATCTGTCCATCTAAGGTATGGAGGAGTTTCATCTTCTTTTCCCTTTTCAATTTCTATTGTGTCTTCATGTAGTGGTTGAGGCGTGGTTTCTAAGCAGTGGTGGTGGAAGTCGATGGTGGCATATCATTAGTCTCGTCCTTGGTTAGGAGTAATTCCTCTACTGGTTTTGTGATATTGACCATTTTTGTGGTGATCTTGATTATATCAGCAGATGGTGGCGAATCCAGAAATGTAAAACTGGGCATGTTGTTTAGCCTGAAGTTTCCCTTAAAGCCGGAGAGGACGTGCCTATAAAGCCTCAGTCAGTGAGAGTAGTGGTAGCAGCGGTGGTGAGTAGCTTTTCAGCCTTAACGTCATCATTGCACATGACAGTGAAAGCATCCTGGAGCGTCAGAATAGTGTTAAACTTAAGTTGTAAGCCGCCCCTAACTGCAGGTGCAAGTTTTGAGGAGTTGTTCACAGCTCCACTGCAAGGTTTAATCTTTACACAATTAGAGCAGTTCATCTTGAAGATCAAGAACGATGAAGACGAAGGTAAAGATTCCCCTCCCCAATGGAAATCGTAGGGAGACTGTAGAGAAGAGCTGCAGAGTGTCTGTGACTGGCTGTGGCAAAGTCTCGTTTTTAGTTCAAGAGGGTACAGATGGGGTGAGCAAGGAAGTGGGAGTAGTAGATTGGTGACAGGAAGGTTATGAGCGAAAGTCGTTACTTCAAGGTGAAATAAATAACAGGCACGGAAGCAAGACTTACATTTATTATGACAATTGGTACAAAGTGACTGTTTGTCCCTAGCCACGCCCAGGTCATAGGCCATTCAGAGAATGAACGTGACCGAGCATCTATATCTGTCTAGTGAGTTAAGAGTGAAACAGTATGTGCTGCACTAAGTTCTGGTCAGAACCAGGTCTGTGGATGAATGGTTCAGAGAACCGACAAGTTGATAAATTAGACACGTGCAACATTTGGGTATCTTTAATGAGGAAATGTTTTGCCACACTGTGGCTTCAGCAGTCCATACAAAGGAGAGTGCTGAAGAACAGGACGAGTTTGAGGTAATCAATCCCTCAATCTTGAGTTGATGTGGTCAATCCATCAATCTCGAAAAGAATACAGCATATGTGTGAAGAAGTTTCTTATACATGTATACTGTAGGCAGGAGAGGTGCGGCAGTTGTAGGTGGTATCACATTTGACGAAAGTGGAAGCGGACCCATTCATGTACATTCCTGTCTGACACAGCAACATCTGGGATCTTAATACAGGGAGTTCTTCAAATTGCCTAACCCTTGGGCATGACCTACTTACACATTCGTCATGTGTGATACCATCTATGACTCTTGCACCTCTCCTGCCTACAGTATATAAGCCACTTCTTTGCACATCTGCTGTATTCTTTTCAAGATTGACGGACTGGTCACATCAACTCAAGGTTGAGGGACTGATTACTTCAAACTCCTCCTGTTCTTCACCATTCTTCTTCGTATGGACTGATGAAGCCACTGTGTGGCAAAACGTTTCCTCATGAAAGATAATCAAATGTTGCACATGTGGCTAATTTACAGAACCAGGTCTGTTAAGCAGCAGCACATGTGACATGGTGACAAACCACAAAATACGTAGGTTTGACTGGACTTATACTATCTTTGCCTGTGTGACTGTCTCCCTCTCTCTCTTTATGGTTTTACAATTTGGTTTAAAGTTTCTGACACAAGTAAAGAGCTGTTACCTACACCAGCTGATTTTGAAAGTCTTTTTTATTAAGAGATATATTGATAGGAAACAGGATGAAGTTGGAACCATCTGTGAGCCAGTAATTTCATTTGGTCAACCGACTTTATTTCAATGATATCATTATTCTGTACAAACATGTTCCAGTTATGAGTCATCCTAGTAATAAATGATCTCAGATGAAGTGATGTTCTGGAAAAGATACATATAGTCAGTGTTGCTGCTTGCTGCTTGTCATGTGGTGTAGCTCAATTCTTGCTCTCCTCGGAGTGGAGCCAAGTGTGGTATTGTGACACTATTGCTCTTGTACATAACAGTAAGGCTACCCTGATTCCTCCTGTGTTGAAGGCTTTGCTGAAATGATAGAGATGTCCAGGCTGGGTCCAGGTAAGAGATGAGTCATCTTGCTTTGTTCTATATTCTGTCATGATGTCTCAGATGAGACCTTGGGGCAGGCAATCCAAGAAAGTTGAGCATACTCAAAGTGTGAGTGCATTTGTGTCTTTTACAGAATCTTGCAACCTAGCTGTCGAACAAATTCGAGATATATGTAAGTGTTGTAAGTTTCCTGGCAGGTTTGTTTGCAAGATTTACAAAGTGGTTCTTCATAGTCAGTTTGTAGTAAAATTTACCCCAAGGATATCAACACTCTCCCATTCATTCTTACCATTGCTCTGGCATTACCATCATGGTGCCTAGAGGCACTTTCTTTCTTAGATAAGAATGAAATTAAAAGACAACTGTATTCATGCATGAGTTAGGGTTAAGTTTTAATAGAGTTTCTGGTGCATCACTGCATTTTAAGGTTAAAATTGTTAACTCATTGGAACTATTAAGCAGCACCTTGAATTAATTTTCTGATGTTCTGACAATTCTTGTCAGTTATAAGGATTATACTAGCTTTAATATCAGTTATTTCGTTGTAGGGAATTTTTAATTCAAGAATGAAAACATGAATTGCATATTATATACCTGTACATTAAAATCTATTACACACACTTCTGAAAGTTGGCTATAACTGGTATTAAAACAAGAGACTGGATAGTATCCCCCATTTGTTGACACATTTGATCACCCATTTGAAATTAGACTATACTATATTCAGTTTACAATGTATTTTATTCTATATTTTCAGAGAAGACTTCTTCCAGAATGTGAGCAATACATCATATATCACAATGGGTAAGTTGTCATTTTGTTTAACATTCAAAGTTAATTATACAGTAGATCCCCTGTGTCCACTGATTCACTTCCACAATTTCAGTTATACCATGATCTACTGTGGCCTAAAAATACCTCTTAATTTTGCTTAATAATGGTCCCAAAGAAAAAGGATAAGAAGTTTATTTCAGCATGATACATATGTGTACAAAAGAGTACAACAATTGGGTGTACATGCTATAAGCCCCTTTACATGCAGAACATGTAGGGCAAACTTAAGACTAACTTAAGATTAATAAGGCAATAACAGTGCAGTAATTTTCTACATATGGTCATTAGGTGAGTTTACAATGAATACAAGAGAACTGAATATTCTATTAGTTCATGCTATATGGCTTTAATATGTTTGGTAGAGAGAGGAATTACAGTAATGAGTATTTAACTTAAGGTGGACACAATGGAATGATTAACATTTGAGAAGATTACAGATATTGAGATTAAGTACAGTAGGGTCCCCACTTATACCAAGTTTGGTTCCAGACAATCGCCGGAAAGCAGACATCTCCAGAAAGCAGAGCACTATTTTTTCCCCTAATAAATGTATATAAATGCCAGATAACAAGTTTAAACTAATATATATATAAAGCTAGCAATACAACTACGCATCAAAAAACAATAAAAATTAAAATACACACACAGTACACTCATTACATATTTGTAGTCTTAATGTACGGTGAGAGGTGAGTTGCATTTATTGCAAGAAGTGAGGTATGAGAGGTATGGTAGCCCTCCTGGCTACCCATCCACACGTAATATACTTTGACATTTAAAGCAACCCAGAGCAATAAAATGCATATACAGTACACTCATTACTTACCTTAAATTATTTTTAGTCTTAATGTAGGGTGAGAGGTGAGTATACGATATAAAGATATAAAAATGAATAAACAAGAGAGAGAATGAATATATAAGAGACCACAGAACCACACAGTAAGTATGTAAACAGATGAACACGTCTGGTTTTGGTTGATACACATTCATTCCCATGTCTGTGAATCTTATACCATAATACAAATACCTCACATTCTGTATAAGTTGTCTCCATGTTGGAAGATGGAAGGAATATTTTAAGGAATTGTTAAATGGTGATGAAGACGGAAGCTGTGATTCCGTGTATAGGGCAAGGAGGAATAACATCTTGTAGGAGTGAGGAAGAGCTGGTTGTGAGTGTGGGGGAAGTGCCTGGGGCAGTGAGTAAAGTGAAAGGGGGTAAAGCAGCTGGGATTGATGGGTTAAAGACAGATAATTTTAAAAGCACATGGGAATATAGTTTTGGAGAGGTTAGTGTTTTTATTTAATAAATGTATGGAAGAGGGTAAGGTACCTAGGGGACAAAAGAGAGTGTAGAATTATAGGGGAATAAACCTGTTGAGTATACCTGATAATGTGGATGGTAGAGTTGTTATTGAAAGAATTAAGAGTAAGATGCAGAGCAGGAGAGCAGATGAACAAGGAGACTTTAGGAAGGATAGGGGGGGTGTTGACGAAGTGTTTGCACTGAAACATGTAGGTGAACAGTATTTAGATAAGGGCAAAGAAGTTTTTGTGGCATTTATGTATTTGGAAAAGGCATATGACAGGGGGGATAGGGGAGCAATGTGGCAGATGTTGCAAATGTATGAAATAGGAGGTAGGTTATTGGAAGCAGTGAAAAGTTTTCATGAGGATAGTGAGGCTCAGGTTAGAGTATGTAGGCGAGAGGGAGATTATTTCCCAGTAAAAGTAGGCAGTATGGAGGAGGTGAATGTGTTCAGATATTTGGGAAAGGATGTGTCAGCAGATGGGTCTGTGAAGGATGAGGTGAATTATAGAATTGAGGAGGAGAAAAGGTGAGTGTTGCACTGAGGAGTCTGTGGAGACAAAGAACTTTATCCCTGTAGAAAAAGAGGGGAATGTATGAGTTATACCACCACTCTTGTATGTGTGTGAGGCATGGGGTGTGAATGTTGCAATAAGGAGAGCGCTGGAGGCAGTGGAGATGTCATATCTGAGGGCAGAGTTTGGTCTGAATATGATTCAGAAAATCTGTGCTTTGGAGATTAGGAGGTATGGGATTACCAAAACTATTATCCAGAGGACTAAGGAGGGGTTATTGAGATGGTTTGGACATGTGGAGAGGGTGGAACAAAACAGAATAATTTTGAGTGTAAATCTGTAGTGGAAGGAAGACGGGGTAAGGGTTGACCTAGTAAAGGTTGGAGGGAGAGGGTAAAGGAGGTTTTGTGTGCCAGGGGCTTGGACTTCCAGCAAGCATGTGTGAACATGTTAGGAGCAAATGGAGACAAATGGTTTTTAGGACTTGATGTGTTGTTGGAGTGTAAGCAAGGTAACACTTACGAAGGGATTCAGAGAAACCGGTAGCCAGGATTTGATTCCTGTAGATGGGAAATACAGTGCTGGTACTCTGAAGGAGGGGTGTTAATGTTGCAGTTTTATAACTGTAGTGTAAGCATGCCTCTGGGAAGACAGTGATGGAGTGAATGATGATGAAAGTTTTTCTTTTTGGGCAACCCTGCCTTGGTGGGAAATGGCCGATGTGTTAATAAAAAAAAGTCTGTTGAGTAGACCTGGTAAATGTATGGTATTGCTGTTACTGAAAGAATTAGGAGTAAGATGGGGAGTAGGACAGCAGATGAACAAGGAGGCTTTAGGAAAGGTAGGGAATGTGTAGGCCAAGTGTTTACAGTGAAACATATAGGTGAACAGTATTTAGATGAGGGTAAAAAGGTTTTTGTGGCATTTATGGATTTGGAAAAGGCATATGACAGGGTGGATGGGGGGGGGGCAATGTGGCAGATGTTGCAAATGTATGGAATAGGAGGTAGGTTACTGAAAGCATTGACGAGTTTTTATGAGGAGAGTGAGGCTCAGGTTAGAGTATGTAGGAGAGAGGGAGATTATTTTCCAATAGAAGTAGGCTTTGGACAAGGAAATGTGATGTCACTGTGGTTGTTCAATATATTTATAGATGGGGTTGTAAGATAAGTGAATGCTCGGTGTGGGATTAAAAGATAAAGAATCTAACACAAAGTAGGAGTTGTCACAATTGCTCTTGTCTGATGATACTGTGCTTTTAGGAGATTCTGAAGAGAAGTTGCAGAGGTTGGTGGATGAGTTTGGTAGGGAATGTAAAAGAAGAAAATTAAAAGTGAATACTGGAGTAAGAGTAAGGTGATGCGGATAACAAAAAAAAAAAATAGGTGACAAAAGATTGGACATCAGATTGAAGGGAGAAGGTATGAAGGAGGTGTGTGTATTCAGATATTTAGGAGTGGATGTGTCAGCAGATGGGTCCATGAAAGATGAGGTGAATCATTGATTTGATGAGGGGAAAAAGTGAGTGGTGCACTTAGGAATCTGTGGAGATCAGGAACGTTGCCCATGGAAGCAAAGAGGGGAATGTATGAGAGCATAGTTTTACCAACACTCTTATATGGGTGTGACACATGGGTGGTGAATGCTTCAAGGAGAAGGCGGGAGGCAGTGGAGATGGCGTGTCTAAGGGCAATATGTAGTGTAAGTGTAATGTAGGGAATTCATAGTTTAAAATTAGGAGGAGGTGTGAGATTACCAAAACTATTATCTAGAGGGCTGAGAAGGGGTTGTTGAGGTGGTTCAGACATGCAGAGAGGATGGAACAAAATGGAATGAGTTCGAGAGCATATAAATCTGTAGTGGAATGAAGGGGGTATAGGAGGTTTTGTGTGCAAGTGGCTCAGACTTCCAGGGATCATGCATGAGCATGCTAGACCCGAATGGAGACAGTGGTTTTGAGGACTTGATGTGCTGTTGGAGTGTGAGCAGAGTAACATGAAGGGATTCAAGGAAATTGGCAGGCTAGACAGTGTTTGCACTCTGAAGGAGGGGTGTTTATGTTGCAGCTGATGGAGTAAATGTTTTTTCTTTTTCAGGTCACCCTGCCTTGGTGGGAGACGGCCAATGTGTTACTAAATATTATGTTTCCTTTTTTTTTTACTTTGATGGCACAGTTCTCAGTACATGTTCTAGTGTGGGGTAGCTTATATAAGGCCTTATAAAGCCTAGGGGAATACTTTCATGATTGGTCATCCTCAGTCTCTGAAATGTTTTCACCAAGCCTATCAATAGGTTATTTCAGCATCTATTACAAAAATAGGAATATACTCTAGACAGGTATATTCAGAATATGCAAGTTAAGCATTTTCCTATTCATAACAAAAGGATTCACACCCTTACCTGTTCAGCCAGTATAGTCACATGGTCCATCTGAAACAATTAATATGTCTCTGTTCTGATGGCCTTAACCCACTGTTTTGACACTGTAGTCACTCTGTTTATAATGGTTACATCATATTCAAGTACAAATCTTACCTCTGGGGCACTCCCATCTTGGCCAGAAGCAAGAGTGAAGGAGGTCCTGCCATGTTGGCACCACAACAACAAAAGTGAGAGAGACAGCTAGCCTCTCTCATCAATATAACAACAAACATGACTGTGAAAATGCCCAATTCTTTAGCTAATACAATAATTTTTTCCATTACTACATCTTATTTTGCATTAAAAAAACAAATACAAACTTTATAACTACATATTTTAATTGTGCATATTTATAGTACAACCTATTCATATTGAAAAAACAGGCCTAAACTCAACAGAGTTTTTTCCCCATAAGAGTGATCTGCCCTTATGCCAGAATTAAAGCAGTTGTGCCTAAGAAGTTCAATATAATTAGGCATTGCAAGTGCATAACTGCTCCTTAGATACATAAATACATGTTGGGTCCTATAGCCCCATAACAATAAAAATAATAATACAAGTGCTTGCTGGGTACAATAAAATCAACCAATAGTTGGACCACCTGGTGCAATAGTAATACAGTAATACAGCTTCTCGGACTTCATAATTAGTGTGGTTAATATGGATGCATATTTTTGTCTTTGGTCTTTATTAAGCCCAATCTATAACTTATATTGCCAGGCACACCACCGAAAGGGTACAAGAAGATACAAACATCCAGACCATGGGACAACCTGGGTAGCCAGATACTCCAGAGAGGTTTTTTAGTGCCAGGAACGTAAAAAAACTGTCAATAAATGACAAATTGTACACCTGCTCCAATCATTTCTGGAGTGGAATCAAAGTCGATGGTCTCCACTCCAACACAACAGATATTAGTGCCAGGAAAAAAAGGCCTCCCCCATACCACCAATCCAATGACATTTATCTTTGCAAAGATACAAGGTCTAAAGCCAGCAACGATTAACAAAATAGCTTTCAGCTTCACTAACAATGATCTGACGCGAAATGTCATCATATCAACAACAATATACTCAGATCACAACATAATAGAGGTCTAGACATGTATGCTGGGAGCCCCAGACTGAAAAAAAAATATGATCAGTCCCGAGGGAGCCTTCACCAAACTCAACTTCAGCAACACATTAAGGTGGGACCAAATAAACCAAGTCCTAAATGATATAAACTGGGAAGATAGACTAAGCAACACAGACCCTACCCTTGAGGTATGCTCAAGGCACATTCCCTTAAGGAAAAGGAGAAGATGTAAACTAGAAAGAGACGTGCGCTCCCTATACAGGCGAAGGCAAAGAATAACAGAGCAGCTACAAGAGGCCAATATATCTGCAATACATAGGGAGACACTGGTCAGAGAAATAGCAAACATTGAACTAAAGCTAAAGGAATCTCACAGGAGTCAAGAAATGCAAGAAGAACTAAAAGCCATAAATGAAATTTAAAGAAACCTAAAGTATTTCTTTTCTTATGCCAAACCAAACTCTAGAACAACATCCAGTATTGGGCCCCTACTTAAATGGGATAGGTCCTACACAGATGACACCAATATGACTCGGTTTTTAGCGAGCCACTAACTAGACTGAGAGTCGAAGACCTAAATAAATTTTTTGATGAGAGAAACAGAATTTGGTAGACAAACACCTGTCTGATATTATCTTGATGCCAAATGACTTAGAAAAGGCGATAAATGACATGCCTATCACTCTGCCCCAGGCCCAGACTTATTGAACTCCGTGTTCATCAAGAACTGCAAGAAGCCCCTTTCACATGCTTTTAATGTCCTGTGGAGAAGGAGCATAGACACTGGGGGTCGCCTCAGAGTTACTAAAACAACAGACATAGCCCCACTCCAAAAAGGGGACAGTAAAGCAATAGCAAAGAACCACAGACCGATAGTGCTAACGTCCCATATCATAAAAATCTTTGAAAGGGTTAAGATTGAGATGTTTATTTTGACAAATTACATGGTTGTACAGAGGAATATAATAGTTGGGTGTACATGCCAAAAGCCCCTTTGTATGCAGAGCATTTCAGGAAAACTTCAAGATTAACTTAAGATTAGTAAGGCAATAATACATAGTTCATGTGGTCATTAGATGAGTTACAGGAGAACTGAATATTCTATCAATGGTTTTGATGAGTCTAGTAGAGACTTATTACACTATTGATTTAGTTAATAAAGATTACAGTATTGTAATGTAACAATAAACCAATTTACAGTATGATGCATTACAGTTTAGTACTATTTAAAACAATGAAAAAACAGACATCTAATTTCGAAGTAGTAAGTGATTGAGCATTCATCAGCACAATATGAGTAGCTTTTGAGAAACTGGTAGTGATTAGGTACGGTTTTTCTGGTTAGTCTTTGGTGATGAGGTGGTTTCTTATTAGGACCATGAACTAATTTACAGATAGGGGTCCTGTAGTGTGTTCTGGCAATGAATTCCAGATCTTCAGACCTTTTATGTGCATAGCAATCTTGCATAGGGAGAGATGAACATGAGGGATATCGAAGAGTGATCCATGGCTCGTATTATGGTTGTGTTCTGTTATAGTTATCAAGGAGGAGTTTGAGCGGAGGGTTTATATTAGAGTATAGTGTTCTGTGTATGTAGTAGGCACAATAATAAGTGTGGATGTTTTGTATATTTTGCAAGTTAAGACTCTTGAAAAGAGGTGGTGTGTATTGTCTAATGCAAGAGTTAGTAATCAATCACTGCAGCTTTTTGCCAGGTTATTAAAGGCTTAAGGTGATTTCCTGTGGTTGAGCCCCATGCACAAACACCATAAGTGACATAAGGGTAAATGAGAGAGTGGTACAAAGCTAGAAGAACTGATTGGGGTACATAGTACCGTATCTTTGAAAGGATGCCTACTGTTTTGGAGACTTTCTTGGAAATTTGCTGTATGTGTGCCTGAAATTTGAGACTGCAGTCAAGATGCAGACCTAGAAATTTGCCCTCTGCCTGCCTTGAAATAGGTGAACCATTCATCAATATGTTTAGCTGTACATTTGAAGCTCTGTTTCCATAAAGTATGAAGTAGGTTTTGTCTATATTTAGAGTAAGTTTGTTAGTAATCATCCTAGTAGATATTTTTAGCAGTTCAGCATTTACTCTTTCTGTTAGTATGGTTGGGTTTGGGTGAGAAAAGACATAAGTTGTGTCATCTGCAAATATTAGATGCATTTGGTAGGTCATTGATATAAATGAGAAAGAGATGTGGGCCAAGAATGCTTCCCTCTGGGACTCCAACAAGAACTGGTTGTGTAGTGGAGCTGGCTCCTATTGTGTATAAATACTGGGTTCTATTGTTAAAATAAGATTTTAGGTAATCGAGAGTGTGTCCTCTGACCCCGTAATGCTCCAGTTTTTGGTGCAGAAGGTCATGGTCAACTGTATCTAAAGCTTTTCTTAAATCCATGAAAAGTCCCAGGGGAAATTAATTTTTCTGGAGTGCAGAATACATTAGTTCAAGCATATGTATAATAACATAATTAGTACTTATTTTCGGCCTGAGCCCAAACTGACAAGGGTTGAGTATGTTGTGGGATACGAAGTAGGAGTAGACTTGCTTGTGAATTAATTTTTTGAAGATTTTAGATAGGGTGAGGTTTGATAGGCCTATAATTGCTCAATTCAGTTGTATTACCTCCTTTGAGAATCTGGGTGACTCTTGCTGCACACAAATAACCCACATATAGAAGAGAGGAGCTTACAGCGACATTTCGGTCCGACTTGGACCATTTACAAGCCACACAATCTGGGTGAATCCTCCCTAATACACAGCTTTCCTTGTATGAATCTTTGTCCTGGCTTCGTCCCTGAAGATGCCTTCCTTTTTCACTACACTGTAAAATGCTCCAAACTTCAGAATACCTGTGACCTAACCTGATTCCTCCTTTTTTTCTCTCCCTCTTCCCCTTTCCTCTTTCCTTTTTCTCCTTTGAATTTTCTTTCTTCTTGCTTGTGTATTTGTTCCTTCTTTATTTATTTATTTATTTCCCTCCCCTCAGTGTTCTTGCTCTTACCCTCTGTGGGCACGTAGCTCCCTTGCAGTGCTCCTCTTTCTTAGTATTTGACTGACTCCTCCTCCTCTTACTACCTCCCCACTACTACTTCCTTCCACCTCCGCTACTACTAATACTACTACCTCCTGTCTATATATACCCTTCCCTCTCTCCTTTTCGTTAGTGTGACTTTGTAAATGATCCAAGTCAGACCGAGATGTCGTCTTAAGCTCCTCTCTTCTATGTGTGGGTTGATAAATTAGACACATGTGCAACTCTTGGGTATCTTTATTGAGGAAACGTTTCGCCACACAGTAGCTTCATCAGTCCATACATAGGAGAAACTTGAAGAACAGGAGGAGAATGAGGTAATCAGTCCCTCAACCTTGAGTCGATGTGTTCAGTCCATCAATCTTGAGTAGATTGATGGACTGAACACATCGACTCAAGGTTGAGGGACTGATTACCTCATTCTCCTCCTGTTCTTCAAGTTTCTCCTATGTATGGACTGATGAAACTACTGTGTGGCGAAACGTTTCCTGAATAAAGATACCCAAGAGTTGCACATGTGTCTAATTTATCAACATGTCGGTTCTCTGAACCATTCATCTACAAATATGTGTGGGTTATTTGTGTATCGTTCCAGTCACGGTATTGTGCCTTATTTTGTTATATATGGATCCCACAGTTAAGCGTCTTATTTTTTCCAACTTTTTTAATGTTCTTCCTTCTTTCAAACCCCTCTTTCATTCTTAATGAGGCTGCTCTTATTGCTGCCAGGCATCGTAAGAATCGGCTTCGCTTCCTGCACGACTGTCTTGCTGAACAAGTTCTACCACCTTCCTTCTCCCATTTCCTGAAACCCAACCCACTGGGCACTCCCTTTCCTGATCATGCCCGTCTCCTACTTCAACAGCTCATCCTTTCTACTAAGTCTCAGGTTGAAGATACCTTCTTTACTCTCCGTCAGTGTCAACATGCTCTCTTTCCACAAGATCTCTGTAACCTTCTCTCAAGCATTGCTTTTGACACTGCTCACCTGAATTCACAAATTCATTCCTCTAATCTACAGACTAAACTTTTTATCTCAGATAGCCCTTCGTTTGAATTCTCCTTCACTGACTGTGTTACCAACCTGTCTTCTGTCACACTCTCTCAATATGAGCTTGAACTTCTTGGTTTTGGTCTTTCCTTTGCCATTTCACCTACCCCTCATGCTGGTATTGCCCGGATTAGCTGTTTTGATTCTTTTTATCAGTCTCGCTCCTGTAATCTTCTGATTTGCACATCTTTCGTGGTGCTCTCCTCCCTGCTCTTGTTAGTCTCTTTTCTAAGAACCACCACCTTTCTAAGAATAAGCACCTTCCATGCTGTTACCAATTTGCCCTTTTTTCTCTTAAATCCAACACTAACATTGTCATACTATCTTCTGACAAAGGTAATTCGGTAGTTATCCTTGATCGCGAGGATTACCTCCATAAAACCAATGTCTTGCTCTCTGACTCACGTACCTACACTCCTCTCGTTTCCAACCCTCTTGATTGCATCAAGAGATCTTTTAACAAGAAACTAAGGACTCTCTCCGACCTCTGTCCTCCTGACTTTGACCTTGTTCAACATTTTCGTGTCATCTGTCCCTCTCTACCCTACTTCTATGGCCTTCCCAAAACCCATAAACCTGATATTCCTCTACGTTCTATCATATCCTCTAGAGGTTGTGTCTCTTATTCTCTTGCTTCTTGGCTGGCCAAAACCCTCACTCCCTTTCTTGGTACTTTTTCTCCTACCCACCTCCGTCACTCTCAAGACTTCATTGAATGGATTCGCTCTCTCCCGACCTGTAAGATGCTTAGTCTTGACGTTGAGTCCCTCTTCACCAATGTCCCTCTTGATGATGTCCTTGATTTTCTTAGAGTGAAGGCTAATGAAGGGTTTCTTCATCTCCCTATACCTATTGATGTCTTTCTTGATCTTATCCACCTCTGTGTGGACTCTAATTCCTTTTCCTTCCAAGGGAATAATTATTCTCCAACCTTCGGTGTCGCTATGGGCTCTCCTCTCCTGTCCTTGCTAACCTTTCCGTGGAATACTTCAAGACTATTCTTCTTCCTACTATCGATGTGCGCCCTTCACTCTGGCTCTGCTATGTAGATGACATCTTTGCTCTGTGGCCTCATGACTCTTGTCTCTTCCAACCATTTCTTAATAATCTTGTCCCTTCCACTAAGTTTAAAGGTGAATGAGAATCTAATTCCTTGCTTCCTTTTCTTGATGTGCATGTCCACTGCTCAGATACAGGTTTTGCCATTTCTATTTATAGCAGACCTATGCACTTCTTTTCTTATCATTCTTCCTCTGTCAAGAAAAGTGTTCTTATCTCCCTCTTCCTCCGTGCTCTCCGCATTTGTGATCCTCAGTTCCTTCAATCAGAAAGTTCTACTCTTCATAACTCATTTTCCTGTCTTGGCTACCCTTCCCATTTTATATAGACTCATGTGCTAAACATAATTTCTTATGTCCCAAACTCTCTACTCCTAGGAAGTCTTCTGTCCTCTGCCTTCCCTACATTTCCGATCTTTCTAATCTCAACAACTCTCTCTCCGTTCCTTAGACATCAAACTTACTTTCTGCCAGACTAACAGTCTTCGCACTTATCTTGTTCATACCTCTCCTCCCTCTTCAGATGCTCCTGGTGTCTACTCTATTTCGAACTGTCCTCTTCAATACTTTGGAGAAATTGGCCGATCTCTTTCAGAATTAGGGAGCACAAAAGTAGTGTTAGGTTTCCCAACACTAACAATGCTTTCTTCTGTCACGTCAGAGATCACAGCCATCCTATCAACTGGTCTTCTGCTAAAACTGTCTTCCCTACTTTCAACTTTAACAGTTGCATCTGTTTGAATCATCCCTAATACACAATTTTCCTTGTATGAATCTTGGTCCTGGCTTTGTCTCTGTAGATGCCTTCCTTTCTCACTATATTGTAAAATGCTCCAAACTTCGGAACACCTGTGACCTAACCTGATTCCTCCTTTTTCTTCTTCGCCCTCTTCCCCTTTCCTCTTTCCTTTTTCTCCTTTAGGTTGTCTTCTTCCCTGTGTATTTGTTCCTTCTTTATTTATTTATTTCTTCCCCCCAGTGTTCTTGCTCTTACCCTCTGTGGATCCTTAGCTCCCTTGCAGTGCTCCTGTTTTTTTAATATTTGACTGGCTCCTCCTCCTCCTCTTACTATCTCCCCACTACTACTTCCTTCCACCTCCACTACTGTTAATACTACTAACTCCTGCTTATATATACCCTTCCTGCTCTTCTTTGCGTTAGTGTGACTTTGTAAATGGTCCAAGTAGGACCGAAACATCCTCGTAAGCTCCTCTCTTCTATGTGTGGGTTATTTGTGTATAGTTCCAGTCACGGTATTGTGCCTTTTTTTGTTATTTATGACTCTTGCTGTCTTGAGTATGGATGGGAAGATGGAAGATTCAATGGATTTGTTAAAATGAGTTGCAATAATTGATGACAACCCATGAGAAGTTTTTTATACATGAGTGGTGGTAAGTTATTTAGGTCGTCTGTCTTGTTCTTTAGTCTTTTGATGATAAGCGAGATTTCAGTAAGGTTTGTTGGGGCTAGAAACAGAATATTTGGGTAGTTGCCAATGAGGTAGTCTTTTAGTTGAATGTTTGTGCTTGGGATGTTACTTGCTAGTTTTGTTCCTACAGTAGAGAAAAAGACATTATGTTTGTTGGCAGTATCCATTGGCCGAAGGAGAGGTTCGTCTGGTTTAGTTAAGGTAATCATTCTGTTATGTGACAACTTTTTTGACCCTAGAATTTCAGATAAGGTTTTCCAGGTCTTGTTCATATCACCTTTCATGGCATAAAATCTGTTTTCATAATACAGTATTTTGGACCTCCTTATTAGACTGGTTAATACTGACGAGTAACATTTAGTGTGATCCTTTATTATTAGGCCCATTCTGTACGTTTTTTATTAATAGATTGTGGGATGCTGTTTGTAAGCCTGGGACTTTGCTGTGATCTGCTTAGTTTTTATTGGGCAATGCATGTTAAAGAGGTTTTGGATTTTTTCTAAGAAAATATTAACACATTCATCAATATCTAAGTTGTCTGCTATCTCGTTTTGCCAGTCAATGTCACTATCTGTTGAAATAAAGTTATTAACAGATGACTCGTCATTTAGTCGGAATGTGATCTTAGTTGTGTCCTGGGGCACTTTACACGCATTGGTTATGAGAAAGATGGTATAGTGGTCAGTGGTGTTAACTGTGGTATGCCTCCTTTTAACGGGAATATAATGTTTGCTCAGATATGGTGTAGTAATGAGGCATTTGTGTCAATGATTCTTGTTGGTTTTGTTATTGTTGGTAGAAGTAAGCAGCTGTTCATAGTGTTTGTGAATTCAGTCACTTGTGGGTCATGGTCATGGATGAGATTTATGTTGAAGTCCCCTGTAAGTATTAGGTGGTATTTATGCATTTCAGCACTAGTTATTATGTTTCTTAGTTTTTCACTAAAAGATAAATATTGGAGTGAGGAACTCTATAAATTGCTCCGACTGTTAGAGGGTTTTATAAGGTCTTTGGATTTAAATTTAGTAAAGGTATATTCACCATGCTCATCCCTTGTGCAAGTAGAATTTATACACTAGCTCATCAGAGTAGTATATAGCTGTTCCACCTCCTAATTGATCTGGCCTACAATTGTGTATGGCTGTGTAGCCAGGTATGGAATAGATGTTTGAAACATCATGTTTTATCCATGTTTCAGTGAGAATAATGATAGACATACTGACATCTGGAGAATTCACTTGTGCCTGGAGGTCATCATAGTGCTTGCTTAGTGATCTGACATTATAATTAAATACTGTTATGTTATTGTTGGCACTGAATAGTGTCTTAGCCTGACTAGCAGTATAATGAAGGCAATTCTTGTTAGGATCATGTGTGTCATTTAATAAAAGGTTAATGTCAGGATTGATGTTTGCAATCATATGACTGGAGTTTACCTGGAGAGTGTTCCGGGGGTCAACGCCCCCGCGGCCCGGTCTGTGACCAGGCCTCCTGGTGGATCAGAGCCTGATCAACCAGGCTGTTACTGCTGGCTGCATGCAATCCAATGGTCAGGTACCGACTTTAGGTGCTTGTCCAGTGCCTGCTTGAAGACAGCCAGGGGTCTAATAGTAATCTCCCTTATGTGTGCTGGGAGGCAGTTGAACAGTCTTGGGCCCCTGACACTTATTGTGTTGTCTCTTAACGTGCTAGTGACACCCGTGTTTTTCATGGGGGGGATGGTGCATCATCTGCCGAGTCTTTTGCTTTTGTAGTGAATGATTTTCGTGTGCAAGTTCGGTACTAGTCCCTCTAGGATTTTCCAGGTGAATATAATCATGTATCTCTCCTGCCTGCATTCCAGGGAGTATAGGTTCAGGAACTTCAAGTGCTCCCAGTAATTGAGGTGTTTTATCTCCTTTATGCATGCCATGAAGGTTCTCTGTACATTTTCTAGGTCAGCAATTTCACCTGCCTTGAAAGGTGCTGTTAGTGTGCAGCAATATTCCAGCCTAGATACAGCAAGTGGTATGAAGTGTGTCATCATGGGCGTGGCCTCCCTAGTTTTGTAGATTCTCATTATCCATCCTGTTATTTTTATAGCAGATGCCACTGATACAAAGTTGTGGTCCTTGAAGGTGAGATCCTCCGACATAATCACTCCCAGGTCTTTGACGTTAGTTTTTCACTCCATTTTGTGGCTGGAATTTGTTTCATAATCTGATGAAGTTTTAATTCCCTCATGTTTACCATATCGGAGTAATTGAAATTTCTCATCATTGAACTTCATATTGCTTTGTGCAGCCCATTGAAAGATTTGGTTGATGTCCGCCTGGAGCCTTGCAGTGTCTGCAGTGGAAGACACTGTCATGCAGATTTGGGTCTCGTATGCAATAAAATACAAAGTGCTGTGGCTGACATCCTTGCCTGTGTTAGATATATGGATGAGAAACAAGATGGGAACAGAGCTTTTCATCTTTTCATCGTAGCCGCCTCAGACTTTACTCTGTTGACTACTACTCTTTGTGTTCTGTTTGTGAGGAAATTATAGATCCATCTACCAACTTTTCCTGTTATTCCTTTAACATGCATTTTGCGCGTTATCACACTTGTTGAAGGTTTTTTTGCAAAGTCTGTGTATATTACATCTGCATTTTTTGTCTTCTAGTGCATCTAAGTCCTTGTCGTATTGATCCAGTAGTTGGGATAGACAGGAGCGACCTGCTCTAAACCCATGTTTTCCTGGGTTGTGTAACTGATGGGTATCTAGATGGGTGGCAATCTTGCTTCTTAGGGCCCTTTCAAAGATTTTTATGACATGGGATGTTAGTGCTATCGGTCTGTAGTTCTTTGCTATTGCTTTACTGCCCCCTTTGTGGAGTGGGGCTATGTCTGTTGTTTTTAGTAACTGTGGGATGACCCCAGTGTCCATGCTCCCTCTCCATAGGATGTTAAAAGCATGTGATAGTGGCTTCTTGCAGTTCTTGATGAACACAGAGTTCCACGAGTCTGGCCCTGGGGCAGAGTGCATGGGCATGTCATTTATCGCCTGTTCGAAGTCATTTGGCGTCATGATAACATCAGATAGTCTTGTATTTACCAAATTCTGTGGCTCTCTCATAAAAATTCATTTAGATGTTCGACTCTCAGTCTGGTTAGCGGCTTACTAAACTGAGTCATATTGGGACCTGACTAGCTCACTCATTTCCTTGCTGTCATCTGTGCAGGACCCATCTGACCCATCTGTTTAAGTAGGGGCCTAATACTGGATGTTCTCGACTTTGATTTGGCATAAGAAAAGAACTTCTTTGGGTTTCTTTCAATTTCATTTATGGCTTTTATTTCTTCCCGCAATTCCTGACTCCTATAAGATTCCTTTAGCTTAAGTTTGACATTTGCTATTTCTCTGACCAGTGTCTCCCTACGCATTTCAGATATATTGGCCTCTTTTAGCAGCTCTGTTATTCTTTCTTGTCGCCTGTGAAGGGAGCACCTGTCTCTATCTATTTGAGATCTATTCCTCCTTTTTCTTAAAGGAATATGCCTTGAGCATACATCGAGTGCCACAGAGTTTATCTGTTCTAGGCATAAGTTGGAGTCTCTGTTGCTTAGTCAATCTTCCCTGCTTATATCGTTTAGGACTTGGTTTACTTGATCCCACTTTATGTTCTTGTTATTGAAGTTGAATTTGGTGAATGTTCCCTCGTGACTGATCTCATTTTGTCGTTCTGGCATGCATGTCTGAACCTTGATTATGTTGTGATCCTGTGATCCGAGTATATTGTTTTTGATATGGCGACATTACGTATCAGATCGTCGTTGTTAGAGTGAAGATGAGGTCCAATGTATTCTCCAGTCTAGTTGGCTATTTGCTGGTTTAAGTTGAATTTTGTGCCTATATAACAACAGGAAAATGCAAACTCCCTTCCTGTAAGCTTTTTCACCCTGAAATGTGTCCCTCTTCAGTACAGGAAAGACAGTGCTATAACTAAAACTGCCAGGCACACCATCTAAAGAGGACAAAAAGATACAAAACATCCAGACCTTGGGAAAACCTAGGTAGCCACAGCCACTCAAGAGGGAGAGGTTTTTTTTAGTGCCAGTAAGAAAAAAAAAAAACTGGCAGGAAATGGCAGAAATCGTACACCAAATCCAGTCATTACTGGAGTGGAATCACAGTCGATGGCCTCCACTCCAAACCAACAGATACAGATATTAGTGTCGGATAAAACAAAAGTTCCCACCAGTACCACCAATCCATGACATTCTTCTTTGCAAATATACAGGGTCTAAAGCCAGCAACAAACAACAAAATACCTTTCATCTGTGGACTGCTTGCAGAGGCAAATGCAATTTTCACAGCTTTAACAGAGACCCACATCAAGGATCACTTGGACAATGAATTATGGATCCCAGGTTACAACCTATACAGATGATTATCAAATGGTATACAATACCGACAGGTTGGTAGATAAGACACATAGGCAACATTAGGCAACTTTATTCCGAAACGTTTCGCCTACACAGTAGGCTTCTTCGGTCGAGTACAGAAAGTAGGCAGGAGCAGTAGAGATGTAAAGATGATGTAATCAGTCCATCACCCTTGAAGTCGTAGATTTGAGGCTGTCAGTCCCTCAGCCTGGAGAAGTTCTGTTCCAAAGTCTGGAACTAACTGAAGATCAAGCGGCAGTGTTGAGACTTAAATACTGTCGGAAGGAGAGGTGCAGAGTAGTAGTAGTGAGAATGTAGCCACTGAGAGGTCATGTCCCTCTCAGCTCAAACAATTCTCACTTGAAAAAGTTGTCAAAAGTGTTTTCTTTTCTGTACCAAGATGCCATTGTGTTGCAGTGTCTGACAGAGTGATTATCAAATGATATACAATACCGACAGGTTGGTAGATATGACACATAGGCAACATTAGGCAACTTTATTCCGAAACGTTTTGCCTACACTACAACGGCTTCAAGGGTGATGGACTGATTACATCGTCATCACATCTCTACTGCTCCTGCCTACTTTCTGTACTCGACTGAAGAAGCCTACTGTGTAGGTGAAACGTTTCAGAATAAAGTTGCCTAATGTTGCCTATGTGTCTTATCTACCAACCTATACAGATGCCACAGAGTGGACAGGCAAAAAAGGGGGGGGAGAGTTGGCCTGTACATCGCAGAGTCCTTATTTGCACAGAACTGCTTAATGCTTCAAATGATGTAATGGAAGTTTTAGCAGTAAAGATCGAGAACCAAAACCTAGTCATTGTGGTAGTCTACAAGCCTCCAGATGCAACATCCCAACAATTCCAGGAACAGCTGCTGAAAATTGACCACTGTCTGGAAAATCTTCCAGCTCCTGCCCCCAACATCATGCTCTTGGGGGATTTCAACTTAAGGCACCTAAAATGGAGGAATATAGCAAATAATGTTATTGCAGTGATAACACCAGGAGGCAGCTTAGACGAGAATTCACACACACACACACACACACACACACACACACACACACACACACACACACACACACACACACACACACACACACACACACACACATACACACATACACACATACACACATACACACATACACACACATATCCCCCCAATGAAAAGCAGGGGTGCCACTAGCACGATAACAGACAACACTGTAAGTGTCAGGAGCCAAAGGCTGCTCAGCTGCCTCCCAGTATACATCAGGGGGATTACCAATAGACCCCTGGCTGTTTTCAAGCAGGCACTGGACAGGCACCTAAAGTCAGTACCTGACTAGCCGGGCTGAGGTAAGAAGTTGGATTACTTGCGACCAGCAGTAACAGCCTGGTTGATCAGGTCCTGTCCACCATGAGGCCTGGTCACAGACCAGGCCGTGGGGGCATTGACCCCCAGAACTCTCTCCTGGTATTACTGCTTTTTGTATTATGTTTCATATCTGTGGATATGAAGATGCTATTTGTTAGCCATGGGCTAGCTAGTCTCTTTGCAGTGATGTGTTGTGTGTCATTGGTAAATTCTGTCCTCAAGTCAATGTAACTTACTGTTTGCTGTAATGAAGGTATGTATTGATGTCTTGTCATGGAGGCAGAATGAGATCTTGCTAGACTCTAGTAGTAGTTGACTTAAATTGGTTATGAGAAATGATTATCCCTGTTTCGAGAGGAGCAAGTAAAGTGATTTAATGAGAATTTTTACTGGCTCAACATTTTTTTGTTTTGAATGTTCTAGTTATGGATTCTGTCATTTTCCTTGCAAATACAAGAACATTGTTGTGATCCTGAGATATATTATCATTTGACTTTGTCACTACAAAATCTTTACAACTGAACCTCTGCTCTATTGCAACATTAAGCATTTTTATACTATGTTTCATCTTTAGTTCCTCAAATTTTTTCCTTGCATAAGAACTGATTTTTTTTCTCTTTGAACTACATTGTTGTTCACGGCTCAATGGGCCACAAACAACAATGATTTGGGAATGAATCTCCAATTATAACATTGAATCTGCACTCATAAAAATATCGTTATCCCAACTCATCTGCTGGCGTGCAGCCAGCAGCAACAGCCTGGTTGATCAGGCGCTGATCCACCAGGAGGCCTGGTCACAGACCGGGCCGCGGGGGCGTTGACCCCCGAAACTCTCTCCAGGTAAACTCCAGGTCCAGGTATTCACCCACCCTTACCTAAGTACTGAACTACCACCAGTCTGATCACTTTATGATTCCAGTTATTCAATATTATTACCATATTATAATAGGCACAACTGTTTCAGTATAGCAATACCTTTTTATATTTTTTACCAGATGAACTGGATGATCCATTTGATTACACTACCATCGAGATCCCAACAGTGGTGGGTCTATTAAGAAATATTCTTGTCCAGTATCCTGATAATGGTCAGATAATCAAGGTAAGAAAATTAACTAGAAATTACCTTCTTGTAGTGTATAACTTACAAATAATCTCTCATGTTAAGGGGTTATATTAATAGTTTCTGCCACAAAAAATGAACATGACTTAAATATATTTGTGTTAACATATCTTTCTCTGCCTCATAAACACGCTGGATAACAGGTATATCTTGCTACTTCTACTTACACTTAGGTCACACTACACAGGCATCCACATGACTATTTATATATACATAAACACATCTAGGTTTTTCTTCTTTTTTTTAATAGCTCCTATTTTTCTTTATTTTCTCTATTTTCCATGGGGAGTGGAAATGAATCTTTTCTCCGTAAGCCATGCGTGTCGTGCGATTAAAATGCCCGGAGCAATGGGCTAGTAACCCCTTCTCTTGTATACATTACTAAAAAAAGAGAAGAAAAACTTAATAAAACTGGAATGCTTGAATGTTCGTTCATGGATGTAGAGTGGATGATTAGAAAGAGATGATTGCTGATGTTAGGAATGAAAAGAAGTTGGATGTCCTGGCCCTAAGCAAAACAAAGCTGAAGGGGTAGGCGAGTTTCATTGTGGAGGAATAAATGGGATTAGTTATAGCTAAGGAAGGGGTAGCAATAATGTTGAGGGATCAGTTATGGAAGGAGAAGAGGGAATATAAATGTATAAATTCAAGGATTATGTGGATTAAAATAAGAGTCGGATGCAAAAAGTGGGTCATAATAAGCGTGTATGCACCTGGAGAAGAGAAGAGTGTAGAGGAGAGAGAGAGAGAGAGAGAGAGATTTTGGGAGATGTTAAACAAATGTGTAGGAACTTTTGAACCAAGTGAGAGAGTAATTGTGGTAGGGGACATAAATGCTAAAGTAGGAGAAACATTTAGAGATGGTGTGGTAGGTAAGTTTGGGGTGCCAGGTGTAAATGATAATGGGAGCCCTTTGATTGAACTTTGTATAGAATGGGGTTTAGTTATAGGTAATACATATTTTAAGAAAAAGAGGATAATTAGGTATGCAGGATATGATGTAGGGTGTAATGACAGTAGTTTGTTGGACTACATATTGGTAGATAAAAGACTGTTGAGTAGACTTCAGAATGTACATGTGTATAGAGGGGACACAGATATATCAGATCACTTTTCAGCTGTAGCTACAGTGAGAGTAAAAGGTAAATGGGATACAAGGAAAATAGAAACAGCAAGTAAGATAGAGGTGAAGGTTTACAAACTAAAAGAGGAGGCAGTTAGGGTAAGGTATGTACAACTATTGGAGGATAGATGGGCTAGTGAGACTATAGGCAATGGGGTCAAAGATGTATTGGGTAGGTTTAAGAATGTAATGTTAGAGTGTTCAGCAGAAGTTTGTGGTTACAGGAAAGCGGGTGCAGGAGGGAAGAAAAGTGATTGTTGGAATGATGATGTAAAGTGAGTAGTAAGAGAGAAAAAAGTCAGGATTACAAAACTATTATCCAGAGGGCTGAGGAGGGGTTGTTAAGGTGGTTCAGACATGCAGAGAAGACAGAACAAAATAGAATGACTTCGAGAGTGTATAAATCTGTAGTGGAGGGGAGGCGGGGTAGGGGTCGGCCTAGGAAAAGTTGGAGGAAGGGGGTAAAGGAGGTTTTGTGTGTGAGGGGCTTAGACTTCCAGTAAGCATGGGTGAGTGTATTTGATAGGAGTAAATGGAGACAAATGATTTTTAGAACTTGACGTGCTGTTGTAGTGTGAGCGAGGTAACATTTATGAAGGGATTCAGGGAAACAGGCAGGCCACACTTGAGTCCTGGAAATGGGAGGTACACTGCTTGCACTCTGAAGGAGGGGTGTTAATGTTGCAGTTTTTTAACTGTAGTGTAAGCACGCCTCTGACAAGACAGTGATGGAGTGAATGATGATGAAGGTGTTTTTTGGGCCACCCTGCCTTAGTGAAATGGCTGATGTGTTAATAATAATAAAAAACATCTCTACCTGAATTATGTAAGTGACGAGATCTTAATGTCAGGCAAATAAACTACTAGGCAACAAGTGGGCAGTATTAAAGTATATGTACTACTAGATCATTAAGTGGGCACTATTCAGGTAAATACACTACAGTATTAGGCTGTCAAGTGGGGACTATTTAAGCGAATATACTGCCTTTTTGGCAACTGGGCATGATATATACTATTGCTGTGTTGACAATTGGGAATTAATAAATACACTATTAACTTGGTGCTATACAAATAAGTATTCTGCCACCAGTAAATATACAGATGTGTGTGCAACTAGGTAATTATATAAATACATTGCCATGTTAGCAACTGGTTATGATGTATATGTATGCATCATATCTCATTAATAAATAGTGCCATAAAACATAATTTGTGTCATATGATCATCCTGGTGCATCTGGCATCACATTTATTTATGTAAAAAAAAACCTGCATATTATAACTGATAACCCAACACAGAGGGAGCTCAGTAACATTTGAATAGTGAAAGGGACAGGAAGGCTATTTGACAACTAAAACATTGGTTTTATTTTATCAAATACGAGTATGTGTATTTACGTTAATCATTACAGTTATATTAGCAGTTTCTTATTTAACATAACCCTTCATTTTATTTATTAACCACAGCAGCAAAAGGTCCCCTGCTTGTATACAAATTTAGGGCTATGTTTAACATCTTGTTTCTCAATAGTAACCATACCAACTCTGTCCTAAATCATCAAACAAGTTGAAAAAACTCTCCCAAATACTATATGACCTCCTGTCTATTAAAACATTAGTTCATACTTCAAATTGTACCGTTTGTACCATTGTTAATTATACTACCTGTAATTTTCTTCATGCCATCATTAATTTTATAAAGTATATAAGTAATTAAATAAATAAAATTTTATTTCTTTGCTAAAGTTACAATGTGTGTTTACATTTCATATTTTGATTGGAACAAAGAAAGTCACTATCATGCCACCGAGGCACTTCGGGCAGACTTAAATACTTATAGACTACTTAAGTCTAGACAGGTGAGGAGTGGTAAAATACAAATTTTCAATATTTTACTCTATTATTAATATGAAATAGAGCAATTTATGATACAAACATACAATTTTAAGTTTGTAATTAAGTTTGTTTACTTTATTATTAATATGAGGTAGTACAATTAATGATACAAACATAAACTTTTAAGATTGTAATAATGGCTTAATAGTTAAGGGATAATAAAATATTTGGGAGAGTTGCTATAAATTTGGTTAGAGTTTAGTAGAGTGTGGGTATGGCTGTTATTGAAAGATGAGATGATTTTTGAGTATAGTTGTAAATTGATTTGTTGGCAGGGGACCTCCTGCTGTTTTAGGCAGAGAGTTCCAGATCTTTGGGCACTTTATGTGCATTATATTTTTGCAAAGTGTGAGATGGACATGAGGGATGTCAAAAAGTGTTTTGGGCCTCGTTTTATTCCTGTGTGTTATGTGGAAGCTGTCTAGAAGTTTGAGTGGAGGGTGGATACTGGAGTTTAGCATTTCTTATATATAGTAGGCACAATAATAAGTGTGTATATTTTGTATATTAAGTAAGTTCAAGCTTTGGAAGAGTTGTGGGATGTGTTGTCTGGTGCTGGAGTTTGTGAACATCTGCACTGCCACTTTTGTTGGGTTATTAAAGGTTTAAGGGATTTGCCGTGGTAGATCCCCAAGCACAAATACTACCATAGGTGAGAGTAACATAAAGTAAGGAGTGCCCTTTGGGGTACATAGTATTGTATCTTGGAAAGAATACCTCTTGTTATGGAAACCTTCTTAGTTATATGCTCAATGTGGGTCTAAAATTTAAGATTACAATCAAGGTGGAGACCTAGAAATTTGCCCTCAGTGTGTCTTGTAATGGGTGAACCATTTATTGATATGTTTAGCTGGATATTTAATGCTCTGTTTCCAAAAAAACATGAAGTAAGTTTTGTCTATAATGAGAGTAAGTTTGTTGGTCATCATTCAGCTTGCATTTTCAGTAGCACACTTTTTACAGTGTTACTATGTATAGCCGGGATTGGGTGGGGTCATCTGTGAATAGAACTGGCTTAAGGAGTCGCGATGCATTTGGGAGGTCATTGATGTAAATAAGAAAGAGTAGAGGACCTTGGACACTTCCCTGTGGCACTACAACAACTAGAGGCAGAGTATTGGAGGTCACGCCATTTGTGTACACATTCTGGTGTCTATCACTAACATAAGATTTTAGGTAATTGAGTGTCCTCTGACCCCGTAATTCTTTAGTTTTAGGTTCAAGATATTGTGGTGTACTGTATCAAACGCTTTCCGTGGGTCTAGGAAAAGCCCTGGAGGATATTCATTTTTTCAGTTGCTGTATATAGTAATTCTATCATCTGAATAATTGCATCATTCGTGCTTTTTTTTTGGCCTGAACCCAAACTGGCAGGAGTTAAGTAGAAGATTTTAGAGAGCAAAGGCAAGTTAGATATTGATCTTTAGTTATTTAGCTCTGTAAGATCGCCTCCTTTGAGGATCGGGGTGACCCTTGTTGTGTTGAGTATGGATGGGAATGTTGAAGATTCAACAGATTTGCTAAATATTGTTGCAATAATGGGATTTGGATTTTGCCACCGAAGTGGCTAGTTTATTGTGCACCCCATATCCATCCTGTGGACGGTAGCGTGAGAGCATATGGATACACAAAAGGCCTAGGAACTAGGCCCCAAAGGGTTAACAGGAATACATATGGATTTATATCTACATATCTATAGTTCACTTATCTGTTACAAGCAAATTTAGGAAATTTGCTTAGTATATCTGGTATCTTATTTTCATTAATAAGATATCTTGACATGTCACATAGGTTATTATACTGTCTGTCTCTGTATTCCTCAATAAGTGGACAATTAAGCACATAGTGTTCAAGAGAGTGACCATATGCCTGATCACATAATTTACATTTAGTTTGATCATCATCTGTGTGTCTCCCAAACTGCCAGAAGTACTTGTAACCAAGCCTAAGCCTGGCCACTACAACATCAGTCAGTCTGTTCACATTGCAAGTTGCTCCATAAACATACTTATCTACGTTCATGTTATCATAGTGGGTTATAGATCTAGTCAGGCTTCTAACTGCATTCCTATAACAATCATTTTCATTATTTACTTCTCTCCTAATATTATTCCTAATGCTAGACACAGTTATACCAAAGTTATATTCTACATTCTCCTTCTGGGTACTCTTCTTGTCTAACATATCAACTTTATCATGAAGGAGTAATCCAATGTGTGATGGGATCCATAGCAATTGTACATTAATTCCTTTGTCCCTAATTTTTGAGTATCTATACCTGGCTTCACCAATGACCATGTTGTTGGAGTCATTATATGAGTCAAGAGCCTTCAATGATGACATAGAATCAGTAATGATGACAGAGTCAAGCTCAGTGTCATAGGTTAGCTTTAGCGCCATTAGGATTGCAAACAATTCAGTTTGCACTGTAGACGCCCAGTTGTTAATTCTTATGCCTAACTCAACAAATTTATTATCGTTCTTAACTAGGGAGGTGGCAACAAGAGCAGATGCAGCCCTGCCAGAAGACTCCTGTTTAGATCCATAAGTGTATATAACTTGTGATAACTTAATACTACCAGCTAGGTGAGAAATTTCTTCTTGAGCAGTTGCTCTAACAAGAGATTTAAGGAAGGGATTACTAGCAATGAGCTTCTTGGGAGGGACTTGTAGGTATGTGATATTAAATGAACACATCTTCCATGGAGGGGTGAAATGCTCTTGTTGCCTACAGTGATACAGTTCATGCAGGTTATAAAACTTAATGCAATTGCACGTTTTCACAATCCATTTAGATCTGTGTGTATTTACCTCTAGATACTTGGTAAGATTCACTGTGACAGTGTCTGGTTCGTTTCTCAACATTCTAATACCGAGTACAGTGTTAATTTCAACAATCCTATCACTGATACTAGAAATACCAAGCTCCTTCCTCATGTTAAGAACTTTTGTAGATCTGGGACAGCCAAGAATAATCCTGAGAGCTTCATTTTGCATTAACTCCAAGGGTCGGAGAGAACTTTCTCTAGCTAATATCAACATGGGAGCAGCATAATCAATTAAGGACCTAACATAGGCTATGTACATCATTCTCACGATTCTCACATTAGCACCATAGTTGGGATTGTAGCCAGCAACAGCTTTGAGAGCATTTAGCCTAGCTTTACATTTCTTGTTTAGTTGTGGTATAGTGGATTTGTTAAAGGGTACATCTACACCAAGATATCTGTAAGTTTTAACGTAGCTAATGATTTCACCCTGCAAATAGATGGGTGGGGGATGTCGTTTGCTTGTTAATATCTTTGTTTTAGAGGAAGATATTATGAGGCCTAGTCGATTACAAATCGCTTGAACTTCATTAAGAATGGTATTCATCTTCTTATGCCCTGTTGTATGGATCATGATATCATCAGCATAGCTTATAGCTATATGTTTAGGTGAGGCAGGTAGAGCATTTAGGAGAGCATTAATCAGAATATTAAATAGCATGGGACTAAGAACTCCTCCCTGCGGTGTACCTAAAGACATTTTTTTAGAATCACTTCTGAAGCCTTGGTAAAGGACAGAGGATACTCTATTTGACAGGTATCCTATTATCCAGCAGAGTAAGCTACCACCAATATTCATTTTGGCTAATTCATGTAGTATAATGGTTCTGTTCGCAATATCAAATGCAGATTTTAGATCAAGAAAAGTGGTAAAACTAGTAGAGGTGTGTGCAGTGAGAAAGGTGGAAATACAGTTCTGCACACTTTTACCTTTCATGAACCCATAGAGGTAGGGGGAAAGTTGATGTCTGATTCTGTAGTACAGTCTGTTAAGCATCATTCTTTCAAAAGTTTTACAAACACAACTAGTTAAGGAGATCGGCCTAAATGTATCAGGCTGTTGGGGCTTAGGGATAGGCACAATGAGACTATTGGTCCAGGAAGTAGGAAGAACGCCCTCAATGTAACTGAGATTATACAGTGCCAACAAAGGGTTATCAGGCACGTGCCTTAGAGTTCTGAGAATATCATAGGTTATACCATCCTCTCCAGCAGCAGTTGATCGACCTTTGATTAATGCATTATCTAATTCATACTCGGTAAAGAGGCAATCACTCTCATCAATATTTTGGCTCATAAAATTAATCAGTTTCAACATTTCTTCAGAAGTACTCTCTAATTTTTTTCTAATATGAAATGGAAGGCTTTCATGCCTGGATGTTTTGGACCAGTCATTTATGAGGTCATTTGCTTTTTCAAGAGGAAAGGGATGAGTAACATTGCCAGTCTTTTTCCTGGTTATTTTATTTATACCTTTCCAAGCCAAACTCAAAGGGGTGGACCTATTTAATCCACTAACAAACTGTTCCCATTCCTGTTGCCTAAGTTCTTCCTTTCTATTCCTTGCATTTCTTAGTGCAGCTTGGAACGTTCTGAGCAGGTCTGGGGTTCTACATTCACGGTATGCTTTACCAATCCTCCTAGCTGCATGTGTTAGATTGTGCAGCTGTGGATCATTATAGTATTTACATTGGTTTTTATTGTTATTTATAGTGGAGGGTCTTTGTTTCCTATTCCTGCCCACTTGATCTGTGAGAACACTCTCAATAGTGGTAATTAAATCATCATTAAATTTTTGTGTGCCAATGGGCTCGTAATTCTTATACCATTGATCCAAGTGGTTAATAAAGTTGTCTCTGTGTTCTGGTTTGAGAATAAGTTTCCTCCTTCTGTATTTAGCTCCTTGATTGCTGGAGATGTGATCAAGATTGACAGTTGCTAGTCTTGGGAAGTGATCAGATAGAAGATCATCAACTATGACAGAGTCATGCATCGTATATGATGTATTAAATCCAAGACACAGATCTAGTATGCCACCATATATTTGAGTAGGCTCAGTAGTGCCCACAATTCGAACATTATAAGAACATAAGAACATAAGAATGTAGGAACACTGCAGAAGGCCTACTGGCCCATACGAGGCAGGTCCTTATCAAAACGACATCTACCTAAAGCTACTCAAGAAATAACTCCCGTACCCATTGACACCAATCAAACCCAGCCCCTCCCACTCATATATTTGTCCAGTCTCTTCTTAAAGCTACCCAAGGTCCTAACCTCTATCAGCCCACTGGGAAGACTGTTCCACGCATCTACAACTCTGTTAGAAAACCAGTACTTACCTATATCCTTTCTAAATCTAAATTTATCCAACTTAAATCCATTATTCCTGGTTCTTACCTGGTTCGACACCCTCAGTACTTTATTAATGTCTCCCTTGTTTATGCCCGTCATCCACTTATACACTTCAATGATATCTCCCCCTCATTCTACGCCTCTCCAGAGAGTGGAGATTTAAGGCTTTAAGTCTATCTTCATACGGGAGGTTCCTTACACAGTAAATCATTTTAGTCATTCTTCTCTGTATGTTCTCTAATGAGTCTATGTTCAACCTGTAGTAAGGGGACCAAAACTGAGCAGCATAATCCAAATGAGGCCTCACTAGTGATGTATAGAGCTGCAAAATAACTTTTGGACTTCTGTTACTTATACTTCTTGAGATAAATCCAAGTAATCTGTTGGCCTTGTTGCGCACACTGAGGCACTGCTGTCTTGGCTTTAGATTTCTGCTTACCATGACTCCCAAGTCTTTTTCACATTCTGTATGGCCAAGCTCTACTTCACCTAGATTATAGCTTCGAGGGTTATTTTCATTACCAAGGGCAAGTACCTTACACTTATCCACATTAAACTTCATCTGCCATTTCTCAGACCAAGACATTAATTTGTTCAAATCGTCCTGGAGTTCATTGATATCCTCCTCAGAGTGAATTATACGGCCTATCTTTGTATCATCAGCAAACTTACTCATGTCACTAGTAATCCCTTCATCAAGGTCATTAATGTAAATTATGAACAAGAGAGGGCCTAAAACTGATCCTTGTGGAACGCCACTAGTGACTAATCCCCATTCAGATTTCACTCCATTAATGGTAACTCTCTGCTTTCTATTGGTAAGCCATGCCTCAATCCATGCTAGAACTTTACCTCCTATACCATGAGCTGCCACTTTTCTTAAGAGTCTCTTGTGAGGTACTCTGTCGACGGCTTTACTAAAATCCAAATAAACAATATCATATTCCTTATCACTGTCAACTGCCTCAAATGTTCTATTGAAGAACGTCAGTAAGTTTGTCAGGCAGGAACGACCTCTCGTGAATCCATGCTGAGATTCATTTATCAAGTTATGCTCTTCAAGGTGACTTCTGATAATGTCAGCTATAACTGATTCTAATAACTTGCCCACTATAGATGTCAGGCTTATTGGACGGTAATTTGAAGGAGTGGACTTATCCCCTGATTTGAATATAGGAACCACATTAGCCATCTTCCACATCTCTGGCACAACACTGGTAAGGATGGACGCATTGAATAGACTCGTTAATGGCTGACTAAGCTCCATCTTGCATTCCTTAAGTACCCTTGAAAACAACTCATCGGGTCCCGGGGACTTATTTTGTTTCAGTTTGTCTATCTGTTTAATAACCATGTCCCTCGTGACAGTAATATTAGTTAACTTAAATTCATCAGGAACTAAATAATTGTTAATTACTGGAATCTCATTTACATCTTCCTGTGTAAAAACTGACAAAAATTAGTCATTAAATAAGGAACACATTTCCAGTTCATTATCCGTCAGCTGTCCATTCCCAGATTTCAGAGGTCCTACCTTTTCCTTCACCTTCGTCCTATACACTTGAAAGAACCCCTTTGGATTAGACTTTGATTCATTAGCAACTCTAATTTCATAGTCACGTTTAGCCTTTCTAATCGCCTTTTTTACTTCTCTTTTAAGCTGAACATATTGGTCAGTAAGGTTAACCTCTCCTCTTCTGATGCGCCTATAAATTCCCCTTTTCTTCCCTAATAGATGCTTTAGCCTCCTGTTAACCCATTTGGGATCGTTATTATTAGACCTAATTTCTCTCTGGGGAATGTATATACTCTGGGCACTGTGTACATTATTAAGAAAACAATCATAAAAGCAGATCCCTTCATATTCATAAGTATGATTATCGTCAATAAAATCATTAGCTAGATAACCCCAATCACTAGTTTAGTTCCATAGGTGTTTGTTATAGACCCACCAATATTCTTATGTCTGGCATTAAAATCTCCAAGAATGATGGTAGGTTCACTATTGATGCGATCTGGTGAAGCATCAGGTCGAAGCTGGTTCGCTGGGGCATAGAGATTAAAAATGTTTATGGAAAAATCGCCTGCATATACTTTGACACCATGATACTGCATGTTAACTCGACTCTGCAAGGAAAGGAGTGAATGTGGCAAGTTCTTTCTGACATACATCACACAACAGTTGGTTGACCTTAGGTTATAAGCTGCATATCCAGGCAAGTTTGGTGGAGGTGCTCCATCTTTCAATCTACATTCCTGCAAACAGATGACATCAATATTCTTGGTTGCACTAATATGATGTAAGTCAGGCAACCGCTTCCTGATGGAAGCAATGTTCCATGAAAAGATTTGTAATGTATCCATTGTAGTGAGTTATTACAATCTCTTGCTCATAAGATGGTAAAACTATTATGCTTTGACTACAGTGTGCAGACACTTAAGAGCAAATAGCATAGTTTGTACGTCTTTATCTTCAGGACCTTTATTTTTAAGCATTTTTCGGCATTTTGGCGGCCAGTTAAAAGGCAAGTCTTGAAGGCAAGAGTTATGGGCTTCTTTCTCACAAATTGCTGGAAGCTGAACGGAGATTGCTGCACTTTTGACATCATCACCATGCTCAAGAGCATCATCCTGATTACATATATTTATTAAACTTGTCAGGATCTGTTCAAGATGCTCAATTTTTTTCTGGAAATTTGTTATAATATGAGGAAGGTCAGGCGAATCCAATGCCTCTCCGGAGGATGGCACTTCTGGGTTAGTGCTTTCTTTAACACTTATCACCTTAACAGGTACCATGGTTACATTAGTGTTCTCTGTTTCATCATTCATTGCAGGTAGGTCCTGTGCATCTGACTCATCTCCAATTTCCAGGGAGGTTACCTGTGTGGTGTCTGTCTGACTGTTGTAGTTGTGTGTATTGGGAGAAATGACAAACTCATCCCCATATTCAGGTGTAGCCATAGGTATCTGTAGTGGCAGACCAGTAGTTCCATATGTGCTAGCAGGGATGGCTAGCTCCTCCACAGCTGGTGTGTGTGATGGCATTCTGGTATCACCAGAATCCTTTGCAGTGAGGTGGGGTTCTTGCACACTTTGCAGAGGTTCGGTCTCAGATCTGGCTGTGGTAGACTGGATGGCCTCATCCTCAGTTACCATTAGAGGACTGTTATCAGGTTTACATCGAAGGTTGTTTGGGTTCTGACTGCAGTCCTTGTGGGAAACTGTAACCCCAACTTCTTTACAGTTAATACACTTAAATTTTTGGCTGTCAGGGCCTACTGTGCATTCTCTAGTGAAATGTTTCCCAGCACACTTACCACACCAAGAATGTAGTATTCCACAGTCTACTGCAACATGGCCATAGTGCTGGCATTTGTAACACCTACGTTTAGGGGGTAGGTACACTTCGATGTTTAGGAAACGTAAACCATGCACCCAGATATTCCGGGGGAGGGGCACAGGACCCACCCAACTGGCAATAATTTGGGATTTTCCTTTAAGTCTTTTAGGCTTGATGATATGCTCACTTAGAGTCAGATGGGATGGGTCCATGCAGTGAGGGTATCCAAAGATTATGATACTGACCCATTTTTTAAAGTGGTGAGTGTCTGATGGAGGTCGGAGCAGCTTAATATCCCCATAAGGTGTACTAAGTAGATCATTGATCAGTTCTTCATTCTGTTCCACAAACACAAAGTTGTGTGTGTTTTTCCTAAATTGGATCCTTGAGTTAGGATGCTTGTTTACAGCTGCCATTAGCCATGCACACTTAGCAGGCAGCGGGGTGTTGTCAGGGAAGTTCAGCTTAACACATTCTTCCTTTGAAGAAAGACTTCTTGCAGCCTCTGTGCACCAAGGACGTTTAGTATCACATTGTGTACGAGTCAAGTGAGTCTGACTACGTCGACGCTCTAGCCCTTTCTCACTTTTTCTCTTTTGTTTACTTTTAAAGGTCTGGAAGCTATCATCAGGTTCCTCTTTGACAGTTGCCATGTTTGCCAGTGATGATATCTGGTGTAAGACTCACAACACAAGAATTCCTCGCTTATCTTTCCCTTATAGCAAGAGCAAATATTCACTACAAAGTCAGAAGTCCAAAATAGATCACAAGACACAAGTGCGCAAGTTCAATGAACACCTCCAACCATACTCAACCCAGACCACCACCACTCAATACGACACACACCCCACCAAAAACACACTCAAGAGACCTCTTGTATGTGTGTTAATAATATGGTACATATAATGATATAATGGATGGTACAGGCGAGGTCTTACACCTTATCACAAATTACAAAGATGAAAAGAGAGAGAGAGAAAGAGAGAGAGAGACAAAGTAGGTAATATTGAACATAAAATTAGAATTCTGTCATACATCACATTAAACAAGAGGTTCAAATTCAATGATAACTTCCACTTGAGTTAGTTCAGGCTACTGCCACCTAATGTACCTCACTGAAATAATAATATAGCAGACATCAAAATGAATGCTGAAGACAACCTCTTACCCCAACCATAGATTGTAAACAGTATTACTAAAAAAAAAAAAACTAGGTAATGTTACAATGACAATGAGATAAATCACTCTGGTCGACTTCCTTGGTCCATCCTGGGTAACTCACACATTACTATGTTATATATGTATGCAAGCATAAGTATGCAGCTGTAGATAGATGAACCAGTACCAAAACAATCTCACACACGCGTTACTATGTATGACAAGTGTTACCAAGTACACCAAGTGTACACTTTATCACTTAGAATATACTTGTGTTGATGTAAATATAAGAGAGTGGTACACCGCTGGTCGTAATAAACACACTCAACTTCTCAAAGTCACACACTAGGCCCAGCTTCTGTAGAGGTACCAGCGTTTTAATATGTGTATTATGTGTCAGTGCGTGTCTGCAGTCATTAAATTGGTGTATCAGAAGTTAAACACTACAATCCAGTTGATCAAATAGTCTAAAACAATTTACACAATGTATAACTAGAAGTATAATGATTGCAAATTGTTACTATTGGATCACTACGACAAGGTCCTAAATGCACTAGAAGACAAAAAGAATGCAGATGTAATATATACAGACTTTGCAAAAGACTTCGACAAGTGTGACCATGGCGTAATAGCGCACAAAATGCGTGCTAAAGGAATAACAGGAAAAGTCGGTCGATGGATCTATAATTTCCTCACTAACAGAACACAGAGAGTAGTCGTCAACAGAGTAAAGTCCGAGGCAGCTATGGTGAAAAGCTCTGTTCCACAAGGCACAGTACTCGCTCCCATCTTGTTCCTCATCCTCATATCCGACACAGACAAGGATGTCAGCCACAGCACGGTGTCTTCCTTTGCAGATGACACCCGAATCTGCATGACAGTGTCTTCCATTGCAGACACTGCAAGGCTCCAGGCGGACATCAACCAAATCTTTCAGTGGGCTGCAGAAAACAATATGAAGTTCAATGATGAGAAATTTCAATTACTCAGATATGGTAAACATGAGGAAATTAAATCTTCATCAGAGTACAAAACAAATTCTGGCCACAAAATAGAGCGAAACACCAACGTCAAAGACCTGGGAGTGATCATGTCGGAGGATCTCACCTTCAAGGACCATAACATTGTATCAATCGCATCTGCTAGAAAAATGACAGGATGGATAATGAGAACCTTCAAAACTAGGGAGGCCAAGCCCATGATGACACTCTTCAGGTCACTTGTTCTATCTAGGCTGGAATATTGCTGCACACTAACAGCACCTTTCAAGGCAGGTGAAATTGCCGACCTAGAAAATGTACAGAGAACTTTCGCGGTGCGCATAACGGAGATAAAACACCTCAATTACTGGGAGCGCTTGAGGTTCCTAAACCTGTATTCCCTGGAACGCAGGAGGGAGAGATACATGATTATATACACCTGGAAAATCCTAGAGGGACTAGTACCGAACTTGCACACGAAAATCACTCACTACGAAAGCAAAAGACTTGGCAGACGATGCACCATCCCCCCAATGAAAAGCAGGGGTGTCACTAGCACGTTAAGAGACCATACAATAAGTGTCAGGGGCCCAAGACTGTTCAACTGCCTCCCAGCACACATAAGGGGGATTACGAACAGACCCCTGGCAGTCTTCAAGCTGGCACTGGACAAGCACCTAAAGTCAGTTCCTGATCAGCCGGGCTGTGGCTCGTACGTTGGTTTGCGTGCAGCCAGCAGCAACAGCCTGGTTGATCAGGCTCTGATCCACCAGGAGGCCTGGTCACAGACTGGGCCATGGGGGCGTTGACCCCCGGAACTCTCTCCAGGTAAACTCCAGGTAATTACAATTTTAACTAGGCGCTAGACCCACTAGATGAGATGGCAAGGAACATAGATGTTAACAGGCTGACTCTTGCTTAACACAGTTGAAAGGTAACCGAATTACTCAAGTAAGAAAGTATTCATGAAACTGAACATTATGCAGCAGTAAGCTTGTTCACAGCAAAAATACAAAGCATAAGTTACACACTCACACCACAGATGAACACTGCAATTTGAAATAGTACTGGGAATTTAGCAGTAAAGTTTCAGTCTGAACGAGAAAATGTATGTTAAAACACAGCAATACACTAGGACAAGCAACTTAATTATGTAACCGTGTTTAATAGTTCAGTTACACTGAGCAGAGCATGTATTACACTGATTTATCAAATGTAAGGAGTCGCTACACTGAAGCACACTCTGAGCCTTTCAAAGTCTTAATACAGGCTTACAAATGACAATTAACTGTTGGGGAAAGCAGCACTTAACTAGCACAAGTATGACAGATGAATGTTCACTGTGTACAAGCCAATCACCACAAACTTACTATGTTTATAAGTGAACCTCTGGCATGTCCCACTCAAAATGTCAGCACTGCAATGCTCGTCAAATTGTTCTCAAGCCACTACAGGAAACACTGGTATGCCAGCAGCACTGCAGAACATAATACACAGACATGCTGGGCCCTAGGACAGCTATAACTGCAGGCTGCCTTAGCTTGTTCTGGCTAGCTTTTAGTGCTGCCCTCAAGCTTGCTTGACTGTGCTCGCCAAGCCCGCGCCAACCACCTGGACACCTGCTTGCAGCAGGCAGGCAGGCACACAGGAGACACTCGCAAGATGAGCGGAGTGCCGCACGGAGGACACGGGCACTCAAGCACCCATGTGGTCTGGCAAAAACCGCCTCTAGACCACAAGCAAGTAGAGGCGAACGGCTGAGTTCCAAATCGAGGAAGGAGAAGGGACAAGGAAGGGATATTCACCTCGCTAGACACAGGCAATATGGGTGTAGTGGCCTGCAGGTCGCAGTGCAATTTTCAAGGTCATTCACTGGGCCCACAGTCGTCTCGAGAGTTACCAATCCTGTACTACTTGTTAATTACTCCAAACCCGCAGCACTTAACACATTTAGCACACGTGTCTTGGAATGACAGACAAATTTTCACTACATAAGAACTAGTTCTCACAACACCGAAGGTACGGCCGGAACACTGTAGAAAGTTCACAAAGGCATTCTGGGATTCAGAACAGATGTAGCCTTGGCCTTCACTGGCTGGCTTGGAGCGCTGTTTGGCCTGGATCAGCTAAACTCGCCCTTATCCCATATGTAGATAATGATGACGAGTTAAGGGATACCGGTGAATAGGAAAGTCGAGGAAGGGACATTCATCTCACTAGACACGCAATAATGGGGGACAGCACATTAGCTGCTTTTTCTATACGTGATTGGTGGCTAGTTATTTAGGTCTCCTGCCTTGTTATTTAATGATTTAATTATTAGTGAGACTACAGTAGGATTTGTTAGTGCTGTATTTACAGTATGTGGGTAATTACCAGTGAGGTAGTCTTGTGGCTGAATATTTGCTTTTGGGATTTTGATTGCTAATTTTGATCCTATAGTGAAAAAGTAGACATTAAGTTTGTTGGCATTGTCTATAGGCTGTATGTGTGGTTTGTATGGTTTTGCTTACTTAACCTCTATTGTGTAATGTATAATTGTACTACTTGAAATATTGTTTCTCGTTATATACAATGTCAAAATTATTAATCTTAAAAACTTTCAGATTTTGGCTACCTCTCTTTAAATATTGTATAATTAAAAATTAACCACTTTTATTCTGATGAATTAGACACATGTGCAACTCTTGGGTATCTGAACCATTCATTTACACTTTTATTCTGTCTAGACTTAAGTCTCTTTAAGTATTAGGATTAGTCTGCATGAAATACCTCAGCATGATAGTGGCTTTCTTTGTACCTAACAAATCAAAAATGTAATTACACATTGTAAGCTTTGCAAAGAAGTAAATCTCTCTTTGTCTATCTGCCATATGCTGGCATGAAGGATTTTGTTAGTAGATTCAGTGGTATCCTGTCAGAAAGTAGGAATGATCCTATCATTTGCCTAAGTGCTGCAGGTAAAAAGGTTTAGAAAGGCTGTTGAAATTGTTAAACTGACAGATTTCAAGAACCACAGAATTAATTTTTTCAAGGCAAATGCTCAGATCCGTGTTGTTTAGGATATCATTTAGGACATAGTTTTGTATGTTTTTTTGTTTTGAAATTGAATTTCGTGAAGGGACCTTCATGACTGCTCACATTTTGCTGGTCAGGAGCCCTGTGCACATGTCTGTACCTCTATTATGTTGTGATTTGAATGCATTGTCTTTGATGTGGTTATATTAAGTATGAGATCATCGTTGTTAGTGAAGATGAGGTCCAGTGCATTTTCTAGTCTTGTAGGCTTTACTATTTGCCAGTTTTAAGGTGAATCAGGTGCAGAGATTTAGTAGTTCGAGTGCGTGTGAATTTTCATCTGAGCTGCCTCCTGGGCTCTGCTAAAACATTGTTTGCTATACTCCTACATTTTGGGTGTCTCAAGATGAAATCTCCTAGTAGTAAGACAGTGGTGAATTTTCACAAGCTGCTCCTGGAATTGCTGGGAAGTTGCATCTGGAGGCTTGTATACCACCACAGTGACAAGGTTTTGGTTTTCAGTCTTTACTGCCAAAACTTTAACTTCATCATTTGAGGTGTTTAGTAGGTGTGTGCAAATGAGCGACTCTGTGATGTATAGGCCAACCACTCTCCCCTTGTTGCCTGTTTAGTCTGTTGCATCGGAATAAGTTATAACCTGGGATCCATATTTCGTTGTCATAAATATCCTTTATGTGGGTCTCTGTGAATGCTGTAAATATTGCATTTGACTCCATGAGTAGGCCCTTGATGTAAGGAATTTTGTTGTTTTTTGACGGCTTTAGACCCTGTATGTTTGCAAAGACAAATGTCATTATATTGGTGGAATTTAGGGAGGTTTTATTTGCTGGCTCTAATATTTGTTGTTCTGGGGTAGAGGCCAATGTCCGTGCCTCTGCTTCAGAAGTGTTTTCAGGTGGTGTAGGATTAGTTTCATTTCTTGCCAGTCTTTTTTTTCCTTCTGGCCCTAAAAAATCTCTGTCCCTGGAGAAGTTGTGCTGTCCCTCTTTTATTTTCCATAGTTTGGCTGGTCTGTGTCTTCTAGTCCCATTTAGGTGATGCGCCTGGCAGTATGCACTGTAGCATTTTCTTTCATGGATTGATGAGTGACACATTTCTGGGTGAAATAAGTTACAGGAGGGGAAGTTGCACTCTCTCTTTTGTTGTGTGGGTGTGGCATTTTTTGGGATGGTCAAAGGTACATGTCCCACCTGTTTTTCCAGATATACCGTGCCTGCAGATACATAGATTGTAATTCTGTTTCCTAGAATTTATTGTAGCTGAGTATGCTGCTGGTGCATTTATTTTTCCTGTTTCCTCTCTATATTTCACCCCTGCATGGACATCAGTGTTTCCATCAGGTTTTGCTGGTAGTGTGTCGACACTCTTCCTTGAGTCATCATCCCCTTTTGGTCCATCTCCAGCAGTGGACTGTGGATCGAATAACATTGTCTTCACTGTCCTCCAGGACAACACTAGTAACCTCACGAGCACTGTCTTCCAGGACATCATCAGAACCCTCTGGAGAACTTTTCTCCAGGACAGCACTAGCACCCTGAGGAGCACTGTCCAAGACAGCCCTGTCCCTACCACCCATAGTGTGTATTTTCCCAGCTGTCATACCATGCTGGCATGTTTTTCAAGAAGGATCTTTTTTTGGTGTTCTTATCTTATAATTTAGATGTAATTTTCTCATACAGCTCTATCTCATTTGGGAAGACCCAAAAACATCTCTTTGAGTTTGTCAAGTGTGGTCACTGGTTTAAAATCCCTGCATATACTGTGGGACCATTGACCACAGAGATTGCAAGCAATCCAGGCCTGTTTTCGTCGCTTACTCTTTCTGCAGACTACACAGATCTTCATGATGGTGATCATCTTACAATACTTGACAACTCTCCTAGCTAGCTAGTGTATAATTCTTCAAAGTATTTAATTTTTTTTAACAGTTCTTCCGATTTGGCTTTATTTCCAATACCTCTAACTCTCCATTTAATAACTCTCCTCTCCTATTCTTAACTGACAAGTCCATTTGTTCTCTAGGCTTCCTTAACTTGTTAATCTCACTCCAAAACTTTTCTTATTTTCAACAAAATTTGTTGATAACATCTCACCCACTCTCTCATTTGCTCTATTTTTTCATTGCTTCACCACTCTCTTAACCTCTCTCTTTTTCTCCATATACTCTTCCCTCCTTGCATCACTTCTACTTTGCAAAAACTTCTCATATGCTAACTTTTTCTCCCTTACTACTCTCTTTACGTCATCACTCCACCAGTCGCTCCTCTTCCCTCCTGCACCCACTTTCCTGTAACCACAAACTTCTGCTGAACATTCTAACACTGCATTTTTAAATCTTCCCCATACCTCTTCGACCCCATTGCCTATGCTTTTATTAGCCCATCTATCCTCCAATAGCTGTTTATATCTTACCCTAACTGCCTCCTCTTTTAGTTTATAAACCTTCACCTCTCTCTTCCCTGATGCTTTTATTCTCCTTGTATCCCATCTACCTTTTACTCTCAGTGTAGCTACAACTAAAAAGTGATCTGATATAACTGTGGCCCCTCTATAAACATGTACATCCTGAAGTCTACTCAACAGTCTTCTATTTACCAATACATAATGCAACAAACTTCTGTCATTTCGCCCTACATCATATCTTGTATACTTATCCTCTTTTTCTTAAAATATGTATTACCTATAACTAAACCCCTTTCTATACAAAGTTCAATCAAAGGGCTCCCATTATCATTTACATTTGGCACCCCAAACTTACCTACCACACCCTTTCCATAAGTTTCTCCTACTTTAGCATTCAGGTCCCCTACCACAATTACTCTCTCACTTGGTTCAAAAGTTCCTATACATTCACTTAACATTTCCCAAAATCTCTCTCTCTCTCTCTCTACATTCCTCTCTTCTCCATGTGCATACAAGCTTATTATGACCCACTTTTCGCATCCAACCTTTTCTTTAATCCACATAATCCTTGAATTTACACATTCATATTCTCTTTTCTCCTTCCATAACTGATCCTTCGACATTATTGGTACCCCTTCCTTAGCTCTAACTCTCTCAGATACTCCAGATTTAATCCCATTTATTTCTCCCCACCGAAACTCCCCTACCCCTTTCAGCTTTGTTTCGCTTAGGGTCAGGACATCCAACTTCTTTTCATATTTAGATATTGGCCTATAACTGTTTACATCTGTTGGGTCTACACTTTTGTGTATTGTAGTTAGTAACCCATACTATCTTGAGTAATGTCCAGAAAGTGCTCGTTCCTAGTGATTTGTTAAAATGTAATGTAAAGGTGAGTGAGAGGATTTGAACCCCTTATTTGAATAGTGGTGGAATGTGAACTAGTTTTCCTGGTTTGATTTTTAATGAATTAATAACCTGGGTGACTTCAGTGAGTTTGGTGGAAGTAAGATAGAGGGACGTTTCCTTTTAAGTAATCACTTACTCAGGTATTAGTGCTTGGAATTTTACTAGCAAGGCTTGATTTTTATGGTTAAGAAGAAATAATTTATCTTATTGGCTGTTTCACTAGGCTGGAGCTGTGGTTTTTTTGGTTTTGTTAGGACAGTATCTTTAGTTCTGTTCAGTTTTTTGGGTGTTCAGTATCTCATCTCGTATCAGTGAATCTATTAGTATAATACAGTTGCTTGGACTTTCTTATTAGTTTTGTGAGGACAGTTGTATAGTTTTTGCTAAATTCTTTAGTTATTGTGTTCTGTCTATATGGTTTTTCTTAGTGATGTTTTGTATGTTGATCTAAGGATGCTTATTATAAGCCACAGGCAACCTAGTAGTTTAGTAAAGTCAGAGGCGGCTACAGTTAAAAACTGTTACAACAAGGTACAGTACTCGCTCCCATCCAGTTTCTCATCCTCATATCTGATACAGACAGAGATGTAAGCCAAAGCACCATGTCCTCCTTTGTGAATGACACTCATCCATCAAAGACGCTGAATCTCCAAGTAGACATCAACCAAATCTTCAAATTGGCAGCAGAAAAAAAATATGAAATTCATGGAAAACTTGAGGAAATTAACCCTTTGAGAGGTCCAAACCCTCTATTTATTAGTTTCCAGACTTTACAGATGAATCTCATTTTGGTTTTTTGTTCACATAAAGAATTTTTATTCACAAAAAAATGGAAGATTTGCTGTTATGCAATACTGTAATAATTGTGTAAATAATATCAGTGCATTCATGAATGCACATTAGACCCACCAGCTGACGTGTATTGGACACGTGATGTGATTTGTCGAATCTTGAACATCGGCAAAAATTGAACTTTTCCGCTACTTTCAGCTCAGTTTCAAGCAATTTTCACTAATAAAACCAATAAAAATCATCTCTATTTCTGTAATATATCCTCCATTCTTTCAATTGAGACCAAGAAACCGCGAATTCAACATTAAAACCATACGAAAATAAAGTCGCTGCTTTAATCCAAAAACACAGTCTCAGTTTTTTTCTCATATACACTGCTTGCTGCAGAATTTGTTTTATATGGTGTGCACTTACCACATAAATGCATTATCTCATATCTAGACCCAAATTTACTGCTTGCAGCTTATATAGGTGAGCTGAGCTTATGAAGTAGTACTACAGCTTAGACCCAGAATTCAAAGCTGTAGAAAAACGGGATGGACCTTCAAAGCATTAAAACTATAGTCGAGTATTAAAAAAAATCCAAACCACACAATACAGCAAAAAACTAATGTGAAGGACCAGGGAGTGATAATGTCAGAAAATCTCACTTTCAAAGTTCACAACAATGTATCTGACACATCTGGTAGGAAAATAATAGGATGGATAATGAGAACCTTCAAAAGTAAGGATGCCAAGTTCATGGTGATTCTCTTCAAATTGCTTGTTCTCTCTAGGTTAGAATATTTCTGTACATTAATGGCTCCTTTCAAGGCAGGCAAAAATGCAGACCTGGATAATGTACAGAGAACTTTTAAGGCACCTAAAATGGAGGAATATAGCAAATAATATTGTTGCAGTAATAACACCAGGAGGCAGCTCTGATGAAAAATCACACTCACACGAGCTTTTAAATCTCTGCACAAAATTCAATTTAAACCAGCAAATAATAGAGCCTACTAGACTGGAGAATACACTAGACCTCATCTTCACTAACAATGATGATTTGATAAGAAATGTCACCATATCAAAAACAATATACTCAGATCACAACATAATTGAGGTTCAGACATGTATGCATGGAGCCCCAGACCGACATAATGAGACTAGTCACGAGGGAGCATTCACCAAATTCAACTTCAATAACAAAAACATAAAGTGGGACCAAGTAAACCAAGTCCTAACCGATATAAGCTGGGAAGATATACTAAGCAACACAGACTCCAACTTATGCCTAGAACAGATTAACTTGGTGGCACTCGATGTATGCACAAGGCTTATTTCTCTAAGAAAAAGGAGGAGTAGATGTAAAATAGAAAGAGACAGGCGCTCCCTTTACAGGCGACGGAAAAGAATAACAGAGCGGCTAAAAGAGGTCAATATATCTGAAATGCGTAGACAGACACTGGTCAGAGAAATAGCAAGCATTGAACTCAAGCTAAAGGAATCTTATAGGATTCAGGAATCGTGGGAAGAACTAAAAGCCATAAATGAAATCGAAAGAAACCCAAAGTATTTCTTCTATGCCAAATCAAAGTCGAGAACAACGTCCAGTATTGGGCCCCTACTTAAACAAGATGGGTTCTACACAGATGACAGCAAGGAAATGAGTGAGCTACTCAAGTCCCAATATGACTCAGTTTTTAGCAAGCCGCTAACCAGACTGAGAGTCGAAGATCAAAATGAATTTTTTATGAGAGAGCCACAAAATTTGGTTAACACAAGCCTATCCGATGTTATCCTGACGCCAAATGACTTCGAACAGGCGATAAATGACATGCCCATGCACTCTGCCCCAGGGCCAGACTCATGGAACTCCGTGTTCATCAAGAACTGCAAGAAGCCCCTATCACGAGCCTTTTCCATCCTATGGAGAGGGAGCATGGACACGGGGGTCGTCCCACAGTTACTAAAAACAACAGACATAGCCCCACTCCACAAAGGGGGCAGTAAAGCAACAGCAAAGAACTACAGACCGATAGCACTAACATCCCATATCATAAAAATCTTTGAAAGGGTCCTAAGAAGCAAGATCACCACACATCTAGAAACCCATCAGTTACACAACCCAGGGCAACATGGGTTTAGAACAGGTCGCTCCTGTCTGTCTCAACTATTGGATCACTACAACAAGGTCCTAAATGCACTAGAAGATAAAAAGAATGCAGATGTAATATATACAGACTTTGCAAAAGCCTTCGACAAGTGTGACCATGGCGTAATAGCACACAAAATGCGTGCTAAAGGAATAACAGGAAAAGTCGGTGGATGGATCTATAATTTACTCGCTAACAGAACACAGAGAGTAGTCGTCAACAGAGTAAAGTCCGAGGCAGCTACGGTGAAAAGCTCTGTTCCACAAGGCACAGTACTCGCTCCCATCTTGATCCTCATCCTCATATCCGACATAGACAAGGATGTCAGCCACAGCACTGTGTCTTCCTTTGCAGATGACACCCGAATCTTCCATTGCAGACACTGCAAGGCTCCAGGCGGACATCAACCAAATCTTTCAGTGGGCTGCAGAAAACAATATGAAGTTCAACGATGAGAAATTTCAATTACTCAGATATGGTAAACACGAGGAAATTAAATCTTCATCAGAGTACAAAACAAATTCTGGCCACAAAATAGAGCGAAACACCAACGTCAAAGACCTGGGAGTGATCATGTCGGAGGATCTCACCTTCAAGGACCATAACATTGTATCAACCGCATCTGCTAGAAAAATGACAGCATGGATAATGAGAACCTTCAGAACTAGGGAGGCCAAGCCCATGATGACACTCTTCAGGTCACTTGTTCTATCTAGGCTGGAATATTGCTGCACACTAACAGCACCTTTCAAGGCAGGTGAAATTGCTGACCTAGAAAATGTACAGAGAACCTTCATGGCGTGCATAACTGAGATAAAACACCTCAATTACTGGGAGGGCTTGAGGTTCCTAAAACTGTATTCCCTGGAATGCAGGCGGCAGAGATACATGATTATATACACCTGGAAAATCCTAGAGGTACTAGTACCGAACTTGCACAAGAAAATCTCTCACTACGAAAGCAAAAGACTTGGCAGACGATGCAACATCCCCCCAATGAAAAGCAGGGGTGTCACTAGCACGTTAAGAGACCATACAATAAGTGTCAGGGGCCCGAGACTGTTCAACTGCCTCCCAGCATACATAAGAGGGATTACCAACAGACCCCTGGCAGTCTTCAAGCTGGCACTGGACAAGCACCTAAAGTCGGTTCCTGACCAGCCAGGCTGTGGCTTGTACGTTGGTTTGCGTGCAGCCAGCAGCAACAGCCTGGTTGATCAGGCTCTGATCCACCAGGAGGCCTGGTCACAGACCGGGCCGCGGGGGCGTTGACCCCCGGAACTCTCTCCAGGTAAACTCCAGGTAAACATATAAGTATGATAGAGTACCTAAATTACTGGGAATGGTTGTCCCTTGATCTGTACTCCATGAAATGCAAGCAAGAAAGATACCTGAAAATATGCACTTGGAAAATTGTAGAGACACT
>NC_091292.1:65587837-65610337 GCF_038502225.1 Cherax quadricarinatus
GGTCAGTGGCCAGTACGCTGAGGTCAGTGGTCAAGTGCGGTCATACCGCTAAGCTCTTGGGAGTTAGCATGGGCTGTTACCCATACCACGGCTTGTTGTAGTGCTTTAGAATCCCAGGTTCATGTGTTGAAGAAAGAGATTCTACTTCTTCAGGAGGAAAATAGGAAGATGAAGTTTCGCATAGATGAGTTTGGGAGCGAGTGTGAGAAGGATTTAGCTGGTAAGGTAGGAATCATCACCAGCAGTGATAGTGGCAGCCGCTTTAAGTGGCAAGTGGTTCACAGTTCAGGAAGAAGGAAGATGAGGAGAGTTAATAGAGAAGATGTGAAGGTAGGAAATCGATTCTCTGTTCTCCAAGACGAGTGTACTTCAGTGGTTAGTGAGGTTGAAGGTACCACTGATTCCCCTGCTAATAAAGGTAAGAATATTTTAATAGGCGATTCTCAGGTAAGATATATGGACCTTGCATTTTGTAACAGAGACAGAAAGGTCAGACAGAGAGTGTGTCTTCCTGGAGCTGGTGTTGGCGACATAGTCAGCAGGTTGGATAATATTATGGCAGGTAATGGAAACAAGCCCTTTATCTGTCTTAGTGCTGGGGGTAATGACATTGGGAAGGACAGGAGAGAGGAGCTGCTGGATAAGTACAGGTCAGCCATAGAAGTAGTTAGGTCTAAGGGAGGGATCCCAGTCATGTGTAGCATCTTGCCTAGAAAGGGAGTGGTCAATGAATGGATGTCTATGGCAATTGGTATAAATCGCTGGCTAGACAGGTACTGCAAGGAACTTGCAATCCCATTCATTGATAACTGGGACCTTTTCTTTGGCAAACGTGATATGTATGCAAGAGATGGGGTTCATCTCTCTGGGGATGGAGTGGTTGCATTAGCCAATTCAATTGAGAGGGTAATTGATGACTTGTCTAGGAATTTAAACTGATAGATTATAGAGGTATGGGTGTTTGTGGGAAACAATCAGGCTGCAGCATTAGGGTTAAAAACAGCAGATATTACTGGGATACCTCAGGGATGTGTTTAAAAGACAATATTCAAAATAAAGTTGCTAGCAATGGCAAATCAACTGATAAACAAACAAAGAGAGACAGTAGAGGGCAACGAGTGGCTAGCTCCCTTAAGGTTTACTATACAAAAAGTAGGAGTCTAAGAAATAAGATAGATGAGCTAAAATTACTTGCAAGTGTAGGCAATATAGATATTATTAGTATAACAGAGACCTGGTTCAACCTGAAAGATAGAGAAATGCCTTCTGAATGCAACATACGGGGTTATAAACTATTCCACACTGATAGGGTCAGCAGGAAGGGTGGTGGTGTGGCGATGTATGTCAGAGAAAATTTAAATTGTTTTCTTAGACATGATATAAGATTAGAAACATCGAACACAGAATCGGGTTGGCTTCAGTTTCTCGAGAGTCGTGACAAATTAATTTTGGGTGTGATTTATAGGCCCCCAAACATTGATAGGGAGTGCAGTAAGCTGTTATGGGACGAAATTCATAAGGCATCTAGATATGAAAATGTTGTGATAATGGGAGATTTTAACTTTAGACAAATTGATTGGAACAATATGACAGGAAATCTTGAGTCTAGTGACTTTCTTGATACGGTTCAGGATTGCTTTTTAGAACAGGTTGTGACAGAACCAACTAGAGGAAACAATCTGCTTGACTTGGTTCTTGCCAACAAAGATTCACTAATTAATAATCTTGAGGTTAATGATGAGCTTGGGGAAAGTGATCACAAATCACTTAGTTTCAATATATCATGGAATTACCCAGATAACTGCAATCAAATCTCTGTCCCAGATTTTCGCTTGGCCGACTTCATGGGACTGAAAAATTACTTGGGTGGGCTAAATTGGGATGTCCTAACTATGGGTCAGGTAGGTGATCTTGGTTGCCAATATGACGTTTTTCAGAGCATAGTTCTAGCTGCCCAGACAACTTTTGTTCCGAGTAGGGAAATTAGATCTAAAAAAAATGATCCCAAATTGATGAACAATAGATTAAAAACATCTCATTGGTCAAAAGAGAGGCATATATAGGCGTATCAAAAGAGGGGATGGGCAGTTAAGAAATCAATATATTCAATTAAAGAGAGAAATAAAGAAAGGAATAAGAAAAGCAAAAAGAGATTATGAGGCTAAGGTCGCAAGGGATTCAAAGACTAACCCAAAAGGGTTCTTTCAGGTATACAGAAGTAAGATTAGGGACAAGATTGGCCCACTTAAGAGTAACTCTGGTCAGATCACTGACAGTGATAAGGATATGTGTGAAATTCTAAATACCTACTTCCTCTCAGTTTTCACCCAGGAAAATACTAGCGATATTCCTGAAATAATAGATTACGTAGAACAGGATGATAATAAACTATGTACGATTGCGGTAACTAGTGACATGGTCCTCAGACAAATAGAGAAACTAAAACCTAACAAATCCCCAGGTCCTGATGAACTGTTTGCAAGGGTGTTAAAGGAATGTAAAGAGGAACTTAGCATACCTTTGGCTAATCTTTTTAACATATCACTACAAACTGGCATAGTGCCTGATAAGTGGAAAATGGCAAATGTAATACCTATTTACAAGGCAGGTGACAGGTCCTTGGCTTCGAACTATAGACCAATAAGCCTTACCTCCATAGTAGGAAAATTTATGGAATCAATAATTGCCGAAGCAATTCGTAGCCATCTTGACAGGCACAGATTGATTAATGATTCTCAACACGGTTTTACAAAGGGGCGTTCCTGTCTTACGAATTTACTAACTTTTTTCACTAAGGTGTTTGAGGAGGTAGATCATGGTAATGAATATGATATTGTGTATATGGACTTCAGTAAGGCTTTCGATAGAGTTCCACACCAGAGGCTATTGAGGAAACTTAGGGCACACGGAATAGGAGCAGAAATTTTTTCCTGGGTAGAGGCATGGCTGACAAATAGACAGCAGAGAGTTTGCATAAATGGGGAGAAATCAGAATGGGGGCACGTCACAAGCGGTGTTCCTCAGGGGTCAGTGTTGGGCCCGTTGTTGTTCACAATTTACATAAACGACATAGATGAGGGAATAAATAGCGACATAAGCAAATTTGCTGATGACACCAAAATAGGCCATCCAATTCATTCTAATGAGGACATTAGAGCACTCCAGGATGATTTAAATAGACTGACGCAATGGTCGAAGAAGTGTCAGATGTAGTTTAATATTGACAAATGCAAAGTTCTAAATGTTGGATAGTTAAATAACCATGCCACATATAAACTAAATAATGTAGATCTTAATACTACTGAGTGCAAGAAGGATTTAGGAGTTCTGGTTAGCAGTAACCTAAAACCAAGAAAATAGTGCATTAGTGTTCGCAATAAAGCTAACAGAATTCTTGGCTTCATATCTAGAAGTATAATTAATAGAAGTCCTCAGGTTGTTCTTCAACTCTGTATATCCTTGGTTAGGCCTCATTTAGACTATGCTGCTCAGTTCTGGTCACCGTATTACAGAATGGATATAAATGCTCTGGAAAACGTACAAAGGAGGATGACAAAGATGATCCCATGTATCAGAAATCTTCCCTATGAGGATAGACTGAGGGCCCTGAATCTGCACTCTCTCGAAAGGCGTAGAATTAGGGGGGATATGATCGAGGTGTATAAATGGAAAACAGGAATAAATAAAGGGGATGTAAATAGTGTGCTGAAAATTTCCAGCCAAGACAGGACTCGCAGCAATGGTTTCAAGTTGGAAAAATTCAGATTCAGGAAGGATATAGGAAAGCACTGGTTTGGTAATAGAGTTGTGGATGAGTGGAACAAGCTTCCGAGTACAGTTATTGAGGCTAAAACGTTGTGTAGTTTTAAAAATAGGTTAGATAAATACATGAGTGGGTGTGGGTGGGTGTGAGTTGGACCTGACTAGCTTGTGCTGCTGGGTCTGGTACAGTGCTCCATCCTTGAGTGGGGATGACCAGACTGGGTGGGTCATTGGGATAATCCGGGGGGTGGGTCATTGGTCTAATCCGGGGGGGGGGACATGGACCTGCTCCGCATGGGTCAGTAGGCCTGTTGCAGTGTTCCTTCTTTCTTATGTTCTTATGTTCTTAAGGTAGTTTCTTTCTCTTCTGTTTTTTCAAACTTATTTGACATTGCCTCTAACAATGGTTTTCAAACTTTAGCTTGGAATCCAAAAATATATATTCGACATTCGCTGAGTTTTTAGTATTTATGCATAAGGCTAATAATAGAGAAATCTCAAAAGCCTGACATAAATCCCTTTGTGCAAGTGTCTGGCCTCATACACAAGCATGTTACTATCAGACCTCAGGTTGTTTACAATGAATGAAGAGGATAATGAAACTCACACTCATTAAATATCTGTAGTTTCATTTATGTATGTTGATATAACTCTGTATTACATAAAGTCTTTAATAATATTTGAATATATACCAGTGACATCATCACAGCATAACATTCTCCTATATTTTAGTTTTATAAACTTTATTACACCTGATAACTATTGAAAGATAAAAGCACTTCAAATGGAAACTGGATGGAGAACAGTTGGTGATGACAGAGAGTGTCGACAGAGCTGTTGCTTTTCTTGTATTTTTGAACAAAATTGGATACATCCGCAGTGTGATGCTAGTTAAAGGTTGAGGGACAGGAATACGAGAGACAATTACTGGACGGTAGGTAGAGGTGAGATCAACATATATGCTTAGGTCGCACTGGATAGTTGATTAGTTAACCTTCGAAGACTTGTTCAGTGTCGACATTCAACTGAGCTCTCACCTCCCGCCTGACATCTGCAAAACACCCAGTAACTGCCCTAACCTGGCAGACGTTCCATTTCCCACATCTGCCCTTATCACTTGCCTGGCAGACGCTCCACTTCCATCATCTGCCCTTATCACTTGCCTGGCAGACGCTCCACTTCCATCATCTGCCTTCATCACTTGCCTGGCAGACGCTCCACTTCCATCATTTGCCTTCATCACTTGCCTGGCAGACGCTCCACTTCCATCATCTGCCTTCATCACTTGCCTGGCAGACGTTCCACTCCCATCATCTGCCCTTATCACTTGCATGGATGAAGCTCCACTTCCATCATCTGCCCTCATCAATTGCCTGCCGACACTCTACACCTATCACTTGCCCTCCCTTTGCTTTGAAGATTTCGTTCCTTGCAGTACAAAAAAACTCATTAGACAAACACGTTACCTAGTATTGTTATTGTATCAGTTTGTCATATATCAGCCTTTGTTCACTTTCTGAATTTGGTAGATTTATGTTACCTGTAACTCTAGGGAGAGTAGGAGTAATCGAAAATGAGACAGTGACAGCGCTGAATGATACCTGCTGCCTTAAATAGTTTTCTCTCTAGTTATTAATACCTGGATGATACATGCTACCAGGGACAGATTCATCATTAGTGACCATTCACCTGGATGGTATTTCCTGTTAATTAAGTTCAGATGTACCGCTGTTACTAGTCACTTAGGTTATACCTGTATCCAAGTATGTGTATTTCTTTTCACCTGGCCTATTTCTGTTTTCTGGAACAAGTTACAAGTTACTAATTGCATTGTATTCCGTAGCTCGGTCACTAGCGCAGTTAGCTCACACTCTGAGGTCAGGAGGTTGATCCCCGGTACGGTTGGAAACATTTGAACGTGTTTCCTTAAGATACCTACTGTCCAGTGTACACCCATCAGTAAAATGGGTACCTGCTTGTTATTCGACTGGTGTGGGTCGCATCCTGGGACAAAATGAACCTAATTTGCCAGAAATGTTCTGCTTAACAAGGGGCTTTCTTTATAGTAGCATGTCACTGATGTCAGCTAGGCCTGTATACGTGTAGAAATAAAGATTATTATTATTATTATTATTATTATTATTATTATTATTATTAGTAGTAGTAGTAGTAGTAGTAGTAGTAGTAGCAGTAGTAGTAGTATTATTATTATTATTATTATTAATATTTTTATTATTATTATTATTATTGTTATTACTAATAGCTTGAGTAGGCAGCAAGAACATGTTAAAGATGGAGCATGAGTTTCAGGTTTACAAGGCTGCCGACGATGATGATAATTGTCCATACGACGACGATGTACAGGACAATTCTGAAGCCTTTTATTATACCCATTGTGGTGAAGGTATCATTTATTGCAGGTGAAACACTGATAGTTGCTGCTGTTAATGACATAGTAGTGGATGTAACTGAAGACTCTATAAACAGTTGTTTAAGATTCGCTTGTGGTTTACATTCGATGCTGTAGAAGACTGGTCCTTCAGTAACAACACTTATATCAGCCAAGGGGTTAATAGGGTAAGGTTCACTTTCTAGAACTAACTGATCATTAACATACACAAGATACTTGTCCTTCTGAATGACTACTTGCACCTTGTTCCAAGTAAAAGTGTCAGGTATTCTGTTCAGAGTTTTTCTCACTGGATGAGGATAACCTCCAATATAATTACTAAATCTTGCACTGAAATGAAGGCTTTTAAATTCCGGAAGAGCATACAGGAAGAAAGTGGACGTAATCACGAGACTCATTAACTTTGTTTTATTTAGTGATTTAGGAGTAGAATAAAAGTAACATCCACTGTAACAGTCATATGCAGCTAAAACAGCTTCCTGGTGATCCAGACAAGTAAAGAAATCGGCCGATGTCGTATCAATGGTTAAAGAAATAGATGCTGAATAATGTCCAGAAATAGAAAATGCTGCTTCGTCCTTTACAATTCTTACATGTAAGTTCGTCCAGGATCCTGCAGTGAAGAAATTTTTGGGCCACGTGGTCCGGTTGAAGACATCAGTCCCACACTGTCCACGGTAGAGCTTTACATCAATTTGACCTTGTTGAGGCTCCAGGCGGAGACAGGTAAAGATTTTGCTGCTGTTTTTAACGTAGAGATGAGCGACCCAAGTGATGCTAGTGGGCTGCAGACTGACTATCGTGGGCAGTGTAGCACAAGCATGACCTGGGGGATACACCAGGCATGGAACACTCTGAGGTATAACCTGTCTGATGCTGAAGACGGAGAATAGCATCAGAAGTATAAACAACAATATATTCCTTGGTCTCAACATCTCCGGCACAGGACGCGTGTATAACACAGTCTAGTGGTGAAGAACTTGTCTATTTAGTAGCCAGAGGTTATTTCTTTGAAAAATAATAAAGAAAACACGAACATTTTATCTAAAGACACTGGCTCTGAAAGTCAGTCATTGGCCAGATTTTCATCACATGAGGTTTGCCGTATTTTTAAACACCAATCAGGATTTTCTCTCTCGACACAGGTATCCAATCAGAACAAAATATTATTGCTTATCATTCTTCCGTCCCCCCTCTCTGCCTCCCTACATCATTTCATACTCATTGTTTCATCAGCTTAGAAACAATAGCAGTGATGTCAGTTACTTCTCAGCTCTGGTCTCCTTCATTGTTACAATGTTCATGTATATGAGAGGAAGAATGGTAGTCTCTATATTTCAATCAGTGGTCCTCCTCAGAAGGAGGTGCAATATACAGACTTTTATTGTCAAATATAACATTTAACATATCCATTTCTTATTATTCATCCTGGCCTATATTCTTTCTTGGAAAAATCCTTCGGGTGCTATAAACTAGAGTGTGATGAGGAAGGAAGACCTGAGTAGGAGTGTGGTTCCACATGTTTAAATTACGTGAAAGGTTACATGATATTAAGTATCCTGGTGAAAGTTCTTATGCTGATCACAGAGCAACAAGTAATTCCTTGCTGAATTCCAGGAAATTATTTCTCAGTGTGGTTATGAGTCCCACCGAGTGTTTAATGCTGATGAGATAAATATGCATTAGAAGAAAATGCCTACAAGGAATTGTATCAATCAGCAAAAGAAACGTGCACCGGGATTCAAGGCAGCAAAGAATCGCTTCAACTTACTCTTTTGTGCTAATGCATCAGGTGATTTTAAGTATAAGCCAATAGTTATTTACCGTTTCAAGACTCCTCGAGCTTAGAAGGATGTAGATAAAACCTCCTTATAAGTAATATGGACATCAAACCAGTCCAGTCAACACTGATGACAGAGGAATTATTTATTAACTGGCTTTAGCCTCACTTTATTTCTGAAGTCATATTTTACCTGCCCAGCAAGAACATTGCATTCACGGTTCTCTTCACTCTTGAAAATTCCCATACTCATTTAGAAGCTTTGTTCGATGTGTACCAACATGTAAAAGTTGTATTTTTACCTCCAAATACATCATTAATACAAGTATAAACTACACACGAAAAGTGATGCACAAATTTATTGCATCGATGGATACTGACTCCGCCCACACCCCATTAGCCGAGCTTAAAGGGGTATAAATAGAGTTAAGAGTAACAGGACTGGTCAGATCGCACATCCTGATCCCTTACATAGGGCGAATGAGTTAGTGCTCGAGCTGCTGCATCTAGCTATGACAATCTTCCCAGTACAACACAGACCAATTAACGGGCAAACAAGATGCCAAGGAGATTCGGGTTGGTTTAAGCTTATCAAGGAAGATTCGGCACTAAGTGCAAATCCACGGGGGAGGATGGTATTACTTGCAACATACCTAGATTGTTATTTCGAGCACCAGGTAATCTTTTACTTGAATTATACAATATGAGCTATGTAACTGAGGAGCTTCCTAAATCATGAACCAACGGCCTCATAGTTCCCATTCCAAAGCCCAATCAACAAAATGCATTTCGCCAATATCTCTTACTAGCCGCTTGTGTAAAACATTTGAGAGGATGATTCTAAATCGTCTCTTGCACAGAATCAGACAATTTCTATCTCTCCTGTTGTATGGTTTTCATGTATGGTTTTCATGTATAGCCACCATTCTCAACCTGATGTAGGCAACAGACATGTAATCATTAGCGAACTTGCGAGAATGGATGTAGGAGGATGGCTTCTCCGTTGAATAAAGACTAACAGAAAGTCATCTGTATTGTTCAACGGGCATGGAAGTGTAGCTAAAGTCTGACAATACAGTGATTCATATCACAGGATTCTCAACACCCAAAATATTTTTAAACATGTACTACCTCGTGTCAGAACCTGGGATTGATCATCTTTGCTGAGAAAACGAAGATACTTTACAGGCGTCCTCCTCGACAGAGAGGATTCAGTTGCATGATGGATTTCGACTAGAATTTGTAACTACTTGGACATGTAACATGACTCTGTCGCTAATACAAAGAAAGGCTCATAGCACTTACAGTTGTGGCAGATTTTCATCCAAGGTATCGTGCTAATGTTAAATTGTGAAAATGATGCATTATGAAGAACAAAAAGGCACAATACGGTAACTAGAACAATACACAGATAACTTGTACATAGGAAAGAGGAGCTTACTACGACCTTTCGGTCCTATTTGGACCATTTACAAAGTCACACTAACGGAAAGGAGAGAACGAACCTGAATATATAGGCCGGTATGGCTACCTGTCTTACCTCTACTAACACTACTTCTCCCACCTTTCTTGTCCCTTCTCTACCAGCTTGCCTGTATATACTGGCTGCTTCTCTCCTTTCTGTTAGTGTGACTTTGTAAATGGTCAAAGTCGGATTGAAACGTCGTCGTTAGCTCCTCTCTCCCATGTGCGGTTATGTGTGTATGATGTTCTTTGCTTAAATTAGATCATTGGTTGATTGTGCCGCGCCACAACTTGCTCTTGTGTCTAACTGGAAGTTTTGGAGGGCTGGATAAACTGCAGAACGAAGTAATGAGGATCATGACTCAAGAAATCGTAATGACACGATTGCAAACAAACCATACCCCCGGCCGGGATTGTTTGCAATCGTGTCATTACGATTTCTTGAGTCATGTTGACGGCAGTGAAGGGACTTGAGCTAGAGTTCGTCACGGCCACGCTAGCTGGAGATTCGTCTGTAAAAACTTGCATTTGTGGTCACAGTGGTGCCTGTGCTAACCTTCCTATGGTGTAGAAATATACCTAGTTGGATGAATATTATTGTGGCTAGCTGGTCTAGTGGCTAACGCGACGGGCTGGAGTTTTGAGACTCTATGACCGCGGGTTCAATCCCGGCTGGGGGTATGGTTTTAATGAGGATCATCCAAAGATGTACTTGTACTGCCAGAATTTTACATATGCGGAAAGAATTGATATCCCAAGCATTAGATAACGTGTCACTTAAAGAAATGTCCTTACTGGGGTCAGTATGTTCAGGCAACCCCATACACACCCTAGCACAGCCCTCCAAACTTTCCTCAGCACTGGTGAACACTCCTGCAGATGGATCGTAAAAACTGGAATTGGCCTCTCCATGAATCAGATACATAATCTATTTCAAGTAAGGCAACAGCGACACTTCCCCACTCCATGGGAAATATCCCCATTCTGAACCACTATACCTCCCTTTCGCCAAAACGTCTTAAATCAAAACCAAAGCTGCCTTAAGCTGTATTGATGACTTAGCCACACAACACAGTTTTTCACAAATTATTTATGTTGATAGTTCTGTTTACCAATCCACTGGTGCAGCTGGAAGTGCTGCTGTTGTCATACAAACTGATGGCTCTAATAAAGAAATTGGAGCATGCGTCAATAAATCGGCCTCTACCCTTCAAACTGAACTGTTTGCCATACTCCTTGCGCTCAAATGCGTCCATGTATCAAAGGTTGACACTTCAATTGTAACTGACTGTAACGCTCTCAACTCCTTAAGTATCATTTGAGGCATATTTGTGTCAGCAGCCAGACACAGGTATGGTAATTGGCAGTCATGTGCCTGCAGAGGGAGTATATTACAATCTTGGGCTGTCAGCTGGCAGTTAGCAGTCTGAAAAGAACTTTAACTGAACCTCATTGACTTGAAACTGAGGGAGATTGTCACCTATCAGCTCATCTATCATCATTTTATCATGCAGGAGCTACTTGTCTATGATGCATCCAACAAAATTAGCAGACTTTTGCATGTCACTACTGCCCGGCTCCGGCTCCGGCTCCGGCTGGGTTACAAGAGTCTTTGGCAGGTTAAATCACCACCACCAGATGTTGACCAAACGAAATAAGAGCTTTACCAGATGGACAATTGTCACACATTTCGTCATATAGTACTGGAATGCTTTAAAATTAATGAATCCAGAAAAGTTCAAGAAATTTTATTCAGAGTAGTACATTATTAACCATTCTGGAAAAACGCCATGACTTTGCCCACTATAAATAACATATAACCACTAGAACTTTTTTTGTGTATGACCTAATCCATGTCTGCATAAATAACTCATTACGATTGTAACCAGATATAAACATGTAAATTGTTCATTAACACTGTAACTTGTTCAACTATCAAAACTTTGTGGCCCCGTCCCTCGACTATTATGTGCCTCTGTAATCTTTTGACTACCGCCCACAGGATGAGGTGCATAATGAACATATTAAACTAACTCTTGCCTTGCAGTACTAAACTTTTGCCATAAATTTAACATTGCAGATGTCATTAACTGTGTTAGAAGTGCATGAAATGAAGTGCCTCAATCAGTATTAAACGTAGTATGGTGAAAGTTGTGACCAAGTGTGGTGAATACTTCCAAGGGTTTTCCCTCGCTTGATTATCAGGTGCAGGAAATAGTTTAGTTGGCAAGGACATTACCAGGTGATGGTTGTGAAGACATTCACGAAGATGGTGTGAGTTCGTAGATGATGATAAAGACAGAAGTTCAGAGGAAATGTTGACAGAGCTCAGTGAACAGATACAAGGGAGGCAAATAAAAAAGGAAGATGAGGAAGAACCTGGGGAAAAATAGTTAACTTATTAACACTACTCACACATGCACGTGGGAAAGACATGATAATTTTGTTTATTTCTTATTCTCAAAGTGCTAAAAAAAATTGTGTATTAGCACTGTTATAGAGTTCACTGCTGTTGTTTGGAGCTCTGTGGAAGTGCTTGCCTTGTACAAACATTGTTGTAGTAGAAGCTCTCGGGACAATTTTATCCATCCTAGTGATTAGCCTCATCGCTAGTGATATGTAATTTAATATAACAGATTTAAGAATTCAGTCGAAATTTAGTTTGTGATTCTGTTGCGGGTGTTTTTTCTCACTAAGAGAAGGAGGCTACGAATTTTCTTTGATGTCCTAATCCTAGGTGTTGTTTGTGACTTATTCTTTCTGATTAGAATGACTTAGCAAGTATGGCTAAGTAAGAGGTTGTGCAATAGTAACATTGCTAGAGCGGGAATCAATTTTTCTTTGATGTCCTAATCCTTGATGTTGTTTGTGACTTGTTCTTTCTGATCAGAACGACTTGGCAAGTACTGCTAAGAAGTTGTGCAATGGTAACCTTATTAAGGGGGAATCAATTTCTTAATGGGTCAACCAGTTAATCATCACTTGCATGTACAAGAACATGAAAACTTTAATCTGCTCAAGAAAGAGCAACGAAATTTTAGATTTATGTGTGAATCATTCTCGTGAGCACGAAGTAAATATATTAGAGATTCGAAGGCGGAGGTGAGATGACAGATTAGCAGATCTCAGCCATCATCACGGAAGTCAAAGATAGCGGCCTCACGTCTCGCTTCTTATTGTTAAAATATCTCTAAAGCTACAAGAAAATAATATATGATACTCTTATCAACAACCGCAGGAACCAGTAACAATTATCATAAACAATAATCAGTATTATAAGAGATATTTTCGCTTGTCATCCATAACATACGAGGTATCGCGTTTCCACTGTGTGTATTTTTATTATACGTAATGAAGATAAATAATATATATATATATATATATATATATATATATATATATATATATATATATATATATATATATATATATATATATATGTATATTATTATACGTAATGAAGATTAATATATATATATATATATATATATATATATATATATATATATATATATATATATATATATATATAAACACTGATCTCTGGCTGAAGGAGACTCGAACCTACGAACCTTAGGACAAGGTACGCAGTGCTTTACCAATCTACCCGCACTGGACAATACCTTGGAGTGTAGCTTGCGCTACACGTTTGATCCAAGGCAGCCAGCTTTCAGGGAGAAGGCTTACAGCTTTTCATCTCATCCCCTGCATGCATCAGCCTTACTAGAGATTTTAACAATGCAAGGAATTCACGAGAGCAGGCGAAATATACACAAACACTGATCTCTGGTTGAAGGAGACTCGAACCTACGAACCTTAGGACATGGTACACAGTGCTTTACCAATCTACCCACACTGGACAATACCTTGGAGTGTAGCTTGCGCTACACGTTTAATCTCGAGAATTCCTTGCATTGTTAAAATCTCTAGTAAGGCTGATGCATGCAGGGGATGAGATGAAAAGCTGTAAGCCTTCTCCCTGAAAGCTGGCTGCCTTGGATCAAACGTGTAGTGCAAGCTACGCCAAGGTATTGTCCAGTGTGGGTAGATTGGTAAAGCACTGTGTACCTTGTCCTAAGGTTCGTAGGTTCGAGTCTCCTTTAGGCAGAGATCAGTGTTTGTGTATATTTCGCCTGCTCTCGCTAATTCCTTATATATATATATATATATATATATATATATATATATATATATATATATATATATATATATATATATATATATATATATATATATATATATATATATAAACAGTAAGATGGACTGGGGCACGAATAAAAAATAATATCAAGGAAAGGAGGGGTGTAGTAATGCGTACTATTAGTATATACATTATCTTGGAATCATCAGGTTGTAAAAGCTGCCAGCACTCAGCAGTTCACTCATCAAATACTTTAACCGGTAAACTTTACATTAAAATATCTTTTATAGTAGACTTTGTGACACTGAAATTAAAAATGAACTATAAAATTACAACATCTTACAATGAAATAAATACTATTATAAAAACCTGAGAAACCTGCAAGAATAGCACCAAGCAAGGTTTCGTTTGTGTTGCATGTAATTTCTGAGAAAAACTTGAGTCATGGTACATATGCAAATATCCAGCAGTCTACCACAACTGATATTAGATCTGAATTTTTTTGGGGGGTCTGCTAAAGTGACAGACACTTGTGGGAGAAAATCACATTTATACTAAAAGACAGAAACACACAAAAAAAATTGGGGGGGATAATTTGTGTCTAGTAGGAAATTCCCCTTACATACCATCAATACGACAAAATTTGTACTTCCAAATATACAGGGACTAAAGCCGTCAACAAGCAGCAAAATACCTTTCATCAGTGGACTATTCACTAAGTCAAATGCAATTTTTGCAGCTTTCACAGAGACACACACAAAGGTATAATTTATTCAGAATCGACAGAAAGAAGAGGCAACATGGGAGGTTGGTCTGTATGTTGCAGAGCCGCTCATTTGCTCGGAATTAACGCTACAAATAATGTAGTTGAAATTTTGTCAGTAAAAAATGAACACCTTGTCATTGTAGTTGTGTACATGCCACCTGATATAACTTCCTAACAATTCAAGGAACAGCTTTCGAAAATTGACTACTGTCTGCTAAATGTCTATACTCAAAATATGTTGTTACTGGGTTATTTCAACTTAAGACTCCTAAAATGAAGGAAGGAATTTGGCAAATAATGTTTCAGCAGAGATAACCCCAGGAGGCAGCTCAGATAAAAATTCACTCTCACATGAGCTGCTAAATTTCTGCAACAAATTCACCTTAAGTCAGCAAATAGTGGAGCCAACAAGACCTGAAAATACACTTAATCTTATCTTTACTAATAATGATCTGGTACGAAATGTAACTATATCAAAGACAACACACTCAGATCACAACATAATAGAAGTACAGACGTGTATGCGCAGGGTTCCTGACCAGCAAAATGTGATCATTCATCAACTTTAACTTCAGTAACAGAAATATGCAGTGGGCTCAAGTTAATCATTTTCTAAATGAAACAAGCTGGAGACATATCCTAAACAAAAAAGATCCGAAACCTTCCCTAGAAAAAATGAACTCTCTGGCACTGGAGGTGTGCTCAAGGCACATTCCCCTAAGAAAAAAAGAAGAGAAGATATAAACTTGAGAGAGACGCTCCCTATACAGATGAAGATGAAGAATTACAGAGCTGCTGAAATGGGCCAGTATATCTTATATTTGAAATACGGAAGAAGGCACTGGCCAGAGAAATAGAAAATATCAAACTTAAGCTTAAGGTATCATACAGGAGCCAAGAAATACAGGAAGACAGTAAACCCGTCAATGAAACTGAAAAAAAAAAATTCCTTTCCTATTCTAAATCTAGGGCAAAAGCCACTTCAAGTATTGGGCCCCTGCTTAAACGAGATGGAACTTACAGAGATGACAGCTAAGAAATGAGTGAGATACTGAAGTCCTAGTATGACTCACCGTTTAGTGAATCGTTAATCGACAATCTAAATGAGCTGTTTAAAACAGAGGCTCAGAATTAGGTATATTCAAGAATTTCTGATATAATTCTAACACCATAGGACGTTAATAAAGCAACAATGACACTCCATGCATTCTGCCTCAGACCCAGAATCGTGGAACAACGTGTTCTTCAAGAACTACAAGAAACCTCTTTCACGTGCCTTTAATATTATATTGAGAGAGAGAATAGACACAGGGGTCATCCCAGAGTCACTAAAAACAACAGATATCGCCCCACTCCATAAAAGTGGCGGTAAAATAATTGCAAAGCATTACAGGCCAATAGCATTAACGTCCCACATCATAAAAGTGTTTGAAAGGCTTCTAAGAAACAAGATCACCACCCACTTGGATACCATGGGGATGCTTTCTTCAACTTCAACTTCAATAACAGAGTTATGCAGGGGGCTCAAATTAACCATGTTCTAAATGAAACAAGCTGATGGGTAGTAAAGCAATTGCAAAGCATTACAAACCCACATCATAAAAGTATTTGAAAGGGTTCTAAGAAGCAAGATCACCAACCACTTGGATACCCATCAGCTTTAGAACGCAAGGCAGCATGGGTTTAGGTTTCAAGCAGGTTGCTCCTGCCTCTCACGGCTACTAGATCACTGGACAAAAAAAAAAAGTCGGAAAGTGTAATACCACACAAAATGCGTGATAAGGAATAAATGGAAAAGTTTGTAGAATGATCTATAACTTCCTAACAAATAGAACACAAAGAGTAACAGTAAATAGAGAAAAGTCGGAGGCGGCTACAGTGAAAAGCTTTGTTCCACAAGGTACAGTGCTTGCTCCCATCCTTTTTCTCAGCCTCATATATGACATAGACAATGATGTAAGCCACAGCACCATGTTTTTCCTTGCTGATGATATCAGAATTTGCATGGCAGTGTCATCCATCAAGGACACTGGAACTCTCCAGGTGGACGTTAACAATTCTTTGAATGGGCGTCAGAAAACAGTATGAAGTTCAATGAAGACAGAATCTCAATTACTCCACTATGGAAAAATTCGAGGAAATTAAAACTAGATCGAAGTATATAGGAAATTCCAAACACACAATAGATAGAACAGCTAATGTGAAGGGCCTGGGCGTGGTAATGTCAGGGAATCTCACTTTCTAAGTACTCAGTAAGCCATCAAATTAAGTCTGCCCATAATGCCTAGGCATGATAGAGGCTTTCTTTACACTGCAACTCGTTATTATAAATACATAATCTCAATGTACTACTTGCAAGAAATAAAATTTGAATTGAATTGAACAGTATATTTCGCACATATGCTAGGAAAATGATAGGATGAATGATGAGAACCTTCAAAACTATGGATGCCTATCCATTGATGATTCTCTTCAAATCACTTACTCTCTCTTGGCTAGTAAATTTGATTAACACAAGCCTATCCGATGTTATCATGACGCCAAATGACTTCGAACAGGCGATAAATGACATGCCCATGCACTCTGCCCCAGGGCCAGACTCACGGAACTCCGTGTTCATCAAGAACTACAAGAAGCCCCTATCACGAGCCTATTCCATCCTATGGAGAGGGAGCATGGACACGGGGGTCGTCCCACAGTTGCTAAAAACAACAGACATAGCCCCACTCCACAAAGGGGGCAGTAAAGCAACAGCAAAGAACTACAGACCAATAGCACTAACATCCCATATCATAAAAATCTTTGAAAGGGTATTAAGAAGCAAGATCATCACCCATCTAGAAACCCATCAGTTACACAACCCAGGGCAACATGGGTTTAGAACAGGTCGCTCCTGTCTGTCTCAACTATTGGATCACTACGACAAGGTCCTCAATGCACTAGAAGACAAAAAGAATGCAAATGTAATATATACAGACTTTGCAAAAGCCTTCCACAAGTGTGACCATGGCGTAATAGCACACAAAATGCGTGCTAAAGGAATAACAGGAAAAGTCGGTCGATGGATCTATAATTTCCTCACTAACAGAACACAGAGAGTAGTCAACAGAGTAAAGTCCGAGGCAGCTACGGTGAAAAGCTCTGTTCCACAAGGCACAGTACTCGCTCCCATCTTGTTCCTCATCCTCATATCCGACATAGACAAGGATGTCAGCCACAGCACCGTGTCTTTCTTTGCAGATGACACCCGAATCTGCATGACAGTGTCTTTCATTGCAGACACTGCAAGGCTCCAGGCGGACATCAACCAAATCTTTCAGTGGGCTGCAGAAAATAATATGAAGTTCAACGATGAGAAATTTCAATTACTCAGATATGGTAAACATGAGGAAATTAAATCTTCATCAGAGTACAAAGCAAATTCTGGCCACAAAATAGAGCGAAACACCAACGTCAAAGACCTGGGAGTGATCATGTCGGAGTATCTCACCTTCAAGGACCATAACATTGTATCAATCACATCTGCTAGAAAAATGACAGGATGGATAATGAGAACCTTCAAAACTAGGGAGGCCAAGCCCATGATGACACTCTTCAGGTCACTTGTTCTATCTAGGCTGGAATATTGCTGCACACTAACAGCACCTTTCAAGGCAGGTGAAATTGCTGACCTAGAAAATGTACAGAAAACCTTCATGACGCGCATAACGGAGATAAAACACCTCAATTACTGGGAGCGCTTGAGGTTCCTAAACCTGTATTCCCTGGAACGCAGGCGGGAGAGATACATGATTATATACACCTGGAAAATCCTAGAGGGACTAGTACCGAACTTGCACACGAAAATCACTCACTACGAAAGCAAAAGACTTGGCAGACGATGCAACATCCCCCCAATGAAAAGCAGGGGTGTCACTAGCACGTTAAGAGACCACACAATAAGTGTCAGGGGCCCGAGACTGTTCAACTGCCTCCCAGCATACATAAGGGGGATTACCAACAGACCCCTGGCAGTCTTCAAGCTGGCACTGGACAAGCACCTAAAGTCGGTTCCTGATCAGCCGGGCTGTGGCTCGTACGTTGGTTTGCGTGCAGCCAGCAGCAACAGCCTGGTTGATCAGGCTCTGATCCACCAGGAGGCCTGGTCACAGACCGGGCCGCGGGGGCGTTGACCCCCGGAACTCTCTTCAGGTAAACTCCAGGTTGAAGTCCCTTGACTTGTACTCCTTGGAACGCAAGCAAGAAAGATATGTGATAATATTAACTTGGAAAATCCTAGAAGGAAATCACTCCTTGTGAAAGCAAAAGATCGGCAGGCGGTGCAACATCCCCCCAATGAAAAGGAGAAGCGCCATGAATAAACTAAGAGACAAATAATAAGTCTCAGGGGCCCAAAACTCTTCAACTGCCTCCCAGCATACAAAAGGGGATTACCAATAGGCCCCTGGCTGTCTTCAAGAGGAAGCTAGACAGACACCTAAAGTCAGCACCTGACCAGCTGCGCTATGGTTCGTACGTCAGTTTGCATGAGGCCAGCAGTAATAGCTTGGTTGATCAGGTTCTGATCCACTGCGAGGCCCCGGAGGAGCTGGAGGAGATTCATAACCTTTGACATATTGTACCAATGTATTCATGTTTGTGTTTTCTATCAACGTATTCTGTCTATTAATAAAGTACATATATAACATAAATTATAGGGGGTGGTAGGAGAAGAAAATTTTCAAACAGCTCCGGGTAGAGAGCCTTAAGTTATCGATGAGGTACGTTTATTGTCTTCTCTGAGGATGAGGGTTCCCAGTTCAGTTCTAGAGGTGGTACCTCGCTATATATATATATATATATATATATATATATATATATATATATATATATATATATATATATATATATATATATATATATATATATATATATATATATATATATATATATATATATATATATATATATATATATATATATATATATATATATATATATATATATATATATATATACATATATATATATGTATATATATATATATATATATATATATATATATATATATATATATATATATATATATATATATTATAAATATATATATATATATATATGTATATATATATATATATATATATATATATATATATATATATATATATATATATATATATATATATATATATATATATATATATATATATATATATATATATATATATATATATATGTGCATACTCGTTTCTGGCTCTTCTACTAATCTCCTTGTTTTCCTGGGTCCTATGCCTCCTGTACCTTTTCCATTCTCTGTTGCACTTAGTTTTTGCCTCCCCTACACCTTCAGGGTAAACCAAGGACTCGTTTTGGTCTTCCCTATTATTTCTGTTTCCCTTGGGAACAAAACTTTCCTCTGCCTCCTTGCACTTTGTTGCCACATATTCCATCATCTCGTTTACTGATTTTCCTACCATTTCTCTGTCCCACTGAACCTCCTGCAGGAAGTTTCTCATACCTTCAGTTCCTGTTACCTTCTCCACTTGTAACTCTACTATATAGTCAAAACTCAGAACTACGTGATCGCTAGCTCCAAGGGGCCTCTCGTAAGTGATGTCCTCAATGTCTGAGCTGCTCAGGGTGAACACAAGATCCAGTCTTGCTGGTTCATCCTCTCTCTCTGGTTGTGTCCCTGACATGTTGATGCATGAGGTTTTCAAGTACCAACATCCATCATCTTGGCTCTCCATGTTTCGGGACCCCATGTGGCTCCAGGTTTTCCCAATCGATCTCCCTGTGGTTGAAATCGCCCATTACCAGTAACTTTGCTCTGCTCGAGTGAGCTCTCCTTGCCACCTCAGCCAGTGTGTCCACCATCACCCTGTTGTTTTCTTCGTACTTCTCTTGGCCTCCTGCAGTTCTGTGGTGGGTTATACATCACCTCCAATGACCACTTTATGTTCTCCGGACTGAATTGTACCTACAATGTAGTCTCTTTCTCCAATCATGTCCATGCCTTCCATTTCCTCAAATCCCCATCGGTGTTTTATGAGCAGTGCAACCCCTCCTCCCCTCTACTCCTTCTATCTTTCCTCAGGATCTGATATCCTGTTGGGAAGATTGTGTCTGTTATTGTCTCAGCGAGTTTTGTTTCTGTGACTGCTATGATGTCTGGGGATTCTTCACTGATTCTTTCATTCCACTCCTCATGTTTATTCGTTATTCCATCCGTGTTTGTGTACCAAACCTTTAGTTTCTTTTCTATCATTGTGGTCATGCAAGTATATTGGGGTTGGGGGGAGCGAGAGCCTTTGTGGGGGCCTATATGGGGCTGTGTGTAGGTGGGGTTTGTGTTGATGGGGAGGGGTGGGGGTCAGAATGCCCATAAGGGACAGCTGTTGGGGTGAGGTTTGTGATATGGGGGTTGGTGGCAGAGGGAACAGTGAGTGGGTTGTAGTATAGGTTGCTCAGTTGCGTTGGGAGTGTCGTGGTGGAGTCTTTTGGTGGGAGATTCTGTGGGGTGTGTTTGCCCTTCCTCCTGTGTCTGGGTCCTGCTCATTTTCATTGCTTCGTTCCTCCTTGCGTCTCTGTACCCTCTCTTTCAGCGTAGTCCTTTCTTCTTGTGTTCTGTCGCGGTCGAGGTATACTTCTGGTACCCCTCTTTGTCCCTCAGTCTTGCTTTCTCTTGCAGAATCCTGATTCGAACTGATTCTTCCTTGAAAGTTACTCTGACAGGCCTTATCCTTCCACACGCAAACCACCCAATTCTCTGAAAATTTGTCACCTGGGTCATATTGCCCTCCCCTATTGTTTTCTTATGATGCCTTCAATCATTTTTTTTTTCTCCTCCTGTTTTATTTCTTCAAAGTTGGCCCCCTTGGCTTCTTGGAGCCCGTACACAAAAACTGACTCGCCTCTTTCCTCCTCCCACTGAGTCTCCATCTGCTTCCTCTGAGGCATTTTTATTTCTTCCATTGACATGTTCTTGCCTTCAGTCCCTGTCATATCTGAAACATCTTTTCTCAGTGAACTGTCTTTCCTGACCAGCTGTCCTTGCTACTGCAGTTGGCTGTTAGAATCTCTGCATATAGCATACCTTCATTGTCTTCGGACCTGTCGTTTGATCTTAGTGTGCTCATCGTCTTTTCCCTGGCCCCCACGTGGGTCTGATAGGGAACCTTCGTTGTGCGGCATGTCTCCGTTGTTGCTTACCATCCCCTTCTCTCGCCTGACTTTGAATTTCCTGATGTCACATCTGAATTGTCATTTGTCTCTCTAATCTGTTTCAGGCTTTGCAGTTTCTCTTCTAAGCACTGTATCCTAGCTTCTGCTGCTAAGACCTGTACTTCCCACTTCCTGCACTCTTCAGCTATCCGCTCCTCCATTTTCTTACCTTACAAGCTCTACTATCTTCCTTCCCCACTCTTCCTCCCTTTTTGGAGCTCTAACTCCCAGTCTTTCCTCCCTGGTTCGTCTTCCAGATCTCTGGTTTTCCGTCCTCTAAGGCCACCCATTTTGTTTTTTTTTTTTTTTTTATTACCATAGACAGAAGGCTAGAGGAGGGAGAGGTGTGGGGAGAGAAAGGAGAAAGAGTAGAAAGAGGGGAGAGAGAAAGGGTAGAAAGGAGGAGAGAGGAGAGAGTATGGGGGTGAGGGATAAGACCAAGGGGGAGAGAGAGAAATGAGGGGGAGAGAAAGGGTGAGAGAGAGGGAGAAAGAGAGGGAGAGGGAGAGGGAGAGAAAGAGAGAGAGAGGGAGAAAGGAGGGCGAGGGAAAAGGCTATGAGAGAGAGAAATGGAGAGATGGAGAGAGAAGCCTATAGAGAGAGGAGGGAGGGTGAGAGATTGGGTTATGGGAGTGAGGGAGAGAGAGAGAGAGAGAGAGAGAGAGAGAGAGAGACAGAGACAGAGAGAGAGAGAGAGAGAGAGAGAGAGAGACATGGCGAAGGTATAAGAGACATCCTACCACCTATAACAGGAACTTGCACATGCAAGCCTGTAGGCATATGGGTGATGTTCAAAAGTGGGCCATTGCTAAATGGGGAGTTGGACACTAAAAGAAAGTTAGCATCAGGTAGGGTAGGCTCCAAAACCTGGTGGTCCCTGGTCAAGGACAGACAAGGTTATCTGCCCTGATGAACTTATTCCACCTCTAAATCGACAGGATGGGACCACCTCTACTAGTAGTCAAGAGAAAGCG